>NW_023270277.1:5663802-6084130 GCF_011800145.1 Mirounga leonina
ATGCTGGCCAAGGAAAGAAAGGGACAGTGGGTCAAATGGTCAGACTCAGGAGCCAAGTGTTCTTCTCCCTGGTCCAGGTGTCACCCCATAAGCCAGAGCAGGAAACTTTGGTGGAAAGCCGTGCTGAGAAAGAGGACAGCATCTTTCTGAAGAGACCGTTGGCCATGGATCCTCCATGGCAATCTCCCGCAGACACAGCTCTCCAGCGCTCCTACCTCAGGGGGACTTCCTGGCCTCCCCCATCCAGGGGGGCCTTTCCTGATCCCTCCTCCACCCCTCAGACACCCTGGCCCTCCCATCCACCAGGACTGCTCTCCCGGATGCCTTGTCATGTCTCCATTGTTGCACTCACTTCATCACAAGACGATGGTCTGTGCGTATTTCTGTCTCCCCTGTGGGAATGAGGTTCCTTGAGGCAGGGTGTGGATCTAACGTGTCTCTGTTCTGTCAGTACTTACTATAGTGCCTGGCATGTAAATGGCACCCAGCAAAAGTTGAATGAAAGACTAATTGAATGAGTGGATGAATGAATGAATGAATGAGCAAACCTGGAAAGGTGGGGATGACTCAGGAATGCATTCATATGATAAACATTTATTGAGGGCCAACTCTTGCTGGGCGAAAGGTGGGTGGTGGGAGATAGGACGTTCCCAGGCTTTGCCCTCTGTTGGAGGGCTTTGCTGCCCCTCTAGGCACTCACTGGAGGGTACTGCAATCATCAGCTCTGTGTCTAGCTCATTGTCCGCCTTGCAAAACCACCCAGTGTGCAAGCGAACACAGCAAGTGCTGAGGTGGGCACCTGTGGTCCCAAGGAGATGCTTTGGAAGGTTTAGCATGGAAACGACACGCTTCCCTGGGAAAGGGCTAGAAGTTGATGAACACTGGCTGCCTTGGGGGTGGCTGAGGTCTGAGTAAGGTCAGGTTATCCAGAGAGCTGTGCTACGGAGTGCACAATGCACAGAAGGAACAGGAGATGCAAAATCCAATCTTATAATGTATTAAACCAGGAGAGAGAGAGAGAGAGCATGCATCTCCTAGTTCACATGGCTCTGTTAAAAGAGCGTGTACTTCTACTCATCCTAAAACCAAGTGGCACGAGGTGCAGGTAGGGGTGTAAAAGTGTGTGTGGTATGTCTGGATTCCCTGGCTGGAAATCCATAGCAAAATGTGTGGCAGGGGCTTTCTCTTATTTAGATGACTTCACCTGCTGTGGGGCTGATAGTAAGAGTTGACCAGAAAGGCCACCCAGAGTCGAATGCCTCTTCTAACAGAAAGGGCATGGGATCCACTTCCAGACCCACCTATCAGTCCCTGGGTGGGACCTCATCAAGTCACTTCACATCTCTGGCCCTTGGGCTTCTCGTGTCAAACAAGAGGGGACCAGACACTAGAAATGGCACTGATAAAGCCAAGAACAGTAGCCTACAGCTCTGTGGAGTCTCTTGTGGATCACTTCCCCGGACCTCCCTACAGCCGTGCAAGGCACACAAGCCAAGGGAACAGCCTAATTCTACAGATGGGGCAAAGGCTCAAAACTTATTTGCCCAGGCTCTCATGGAAACTGGTGGAGTTAGCCCATGAGTGTGGGTCCCCTGACTCTTGGGATCGAGAAAAATTGCCAAAGCCTGGAGAAGTGAGCCCCAGAGGAGGGGGACACAGTGGAACCATGCGGGAGGGGCGGGGAGCTCTTTCTACCCCCTCACATCAACGTTCTGAGCACTTGCTCTCAAATAGTTAACTGAGGTGACTTGCAAGGCAGGCAGAGGGCTCAGAGACTCTTTGATGTACAGAGTTTTACTTGGTGAGGAGAGTGCATGGGGGAGGGGAGGAAGTGGTGCTTCGGTGGCTTTGTGTCATTATTTTCCAAGACTAACAGGATGCTATTCTCTTCAAACAAATCTGATGTCCTTGTGCCCTCTTGCCCTTGATTCAGATCAGTTACAAAGACAGCTTTCCCCAAGGTGATCTGGACATGTGGCTCTCCTTTCATATCGTCCTTCAGAATCCCTTTGATGTGTGGGTCCTTGCTCCCCGGGCACATTTTCCTAAGCTCAGTGGACTATCATGTCGCCTTCGAAGTTCTTTCTTCCAAAAGTGTTCTTTTTCACATAGTTTCTCACTAGATGTTCCAACATCTTGTGGGGCACACATTGATGAGAAATGTCATTTGAGCATCGGGCTGCTTCTGAGGCCGATAGTACTTTGGGGCTTATCATAACCTTCATGTTCTGCCCATTAGCGAGGGAGGGCTCATCCCAAAGGCCCAACAGAGACAAATGTAGAAAAGTGAAGCCATTTTTACTCACTGGCTCACGTGTTGTTTCATTCCACAAGCGCAGAATGAGCTCTACTCTGTGCTAAGCTCTGCCTACAGAAGAATCGAGATGCTTGCAGAAGGAAAGGGGAGGCAGGCACAGGTAGGTTGTGAGAGATCGAGGCTACGGGGAAGGTGTGCTTGGCATGTTAGGAGGCTGCAGAGGAGAAGGCTGGAGAGCCTTCCAGATGGAGCCTGGAAGGATGAGTAGGTTTCTTTCATATTCTTTATCTCTAGAGGATGGTCACTCATCCGCGGTGTGTTGAAAAGAAAAAACTCCATCTGTAATGTTTGCCGATTTCCTTGGTGTAAATACTCCCACCGGATAATAGTAAATCCCAAGCTACCGGCTGTGACGTCCCTGACAGCCACACAACATTGGTCCACCGTACGGATAGGAGGGGGGTAAATACCTTCAACAGAAGAGACAACAGTGAGTAGGGGATAGTAGAATAATTAGGAAGTGATGAATTTGAGCATTTATGATCTCTGTTTTTACTATAACTTGTGTAATTATAAATTGTTACAACTTCATGTTTAATAGTGGTGGTATTCAATAACCCACTCCCTAAGTTCCAGAAAGCCAGTCAGCTCTCCAGCTCACCGCAGGGTTACCCCTTCACTTACCTCTACCACCTTGCAAGCTGCCCCCACATCCCTGGGCATTAGACCATCCTTCTGACCCGGCTCCTGCCTCAAAAGCTTTTGCTCCTCCTGTCACTTTGCCCAGCATTCCCCACAGTGTAGCTGCGGTAAGCTTTCCAAAATGCAGTGGGACCATGTCATCCCCCTGATGAAGACTCTTTGATGGGTCTCTGTGGTTTTCAGTCCCCTCCCTCCATGATGCAGACCCCCTGCACCCCCCCACCTGGCTCCCTGCCCCCCCACACCTCCGGCATCCTACGCTCCCCACACACCCCGGGCTCCCCTGTTCCCCTGCCCCTGATGCTTACAGCACCCTCTCCTGTTCTTCATACCGGGGTACACTGCCCTCCAGATCCCCACTCGGACAGGACTTTCTGGGGAGACTTCCCCTGGCCCACCACCCCCGAGAGGGTCCCCCGTTGTGCTGCCACAGGGCCCGGGCTGGAGCCACGGAAGCACTTCCCAACTGGGTTGTAATAATTTGGTTTGACCGCAGAGTGGAGAGTGGGGCCTGGTGCAGACTTCCTGGCCGGGCCTCCTGGCTCTGCCACTTATGGGCTGGGTGTCCTTGGAGAAGCCGGTTCACCTTCCGAGTCTCTTCCTTTCCTGCAAAACAGGGTAATTGCAGCCCCGACCTCGCAGGCTTCGTGCGAGCCTCCTACGACTTAGCACCACAAGTGCTGACAGCAGAACCAGCCCACAGAAAGGGCACCTGCGAGGTTACTACTGGCCCTTGGATGGTCGCCACAGAGCCCGAGCTCCTTCTTCTTCCTGCTGCTGGAGACGTAGGTGTAGCCCTGCGCTGGGATGGAGAGATGCTCAGCGACTCTGCTGAAATGATAATCTGAGGAACGAATCGACAGGAGAGGGAAAAGCCAGGTATTCCGGGCAGTGAGCAAACCCAGCAGGAGGCCCAGGACTCGGCACCGCAGGAAGATGGGGAGGCCGCTGGTCCGGATCCCTCTGACGCACCCGGCTCTGTGTCCCCGCCCCGTGTTAGTTCGCCTGTGTTGCCGGCACGAAGCACCACAGACAAGCCAGCAGAAACCACAGCCTTGACTTTCTTGCAGTTCTGGAGGCTGCAGGTCCCAGACCAGAGTCCGGCAGGGTTGCCAGCGAGGAAAGCTCTCTCCCTGGCTTGTATCCTCACTGTGCTTGCCCACAGGCGAGGCCCTGGTATCACTTCCTGGTCTTAGAAGGACGCTACTCCCATCGGATTAGGGCCCCACCCTCATGACCTCATTTAACCTTGGCTACTTCCCCAGAGACTGCATCCCCAAATACAGCCACCCTGGGAGTTGGAGCTTCGCCACACGAATCTGGCAGGGACAGGGACGCAAACCTTCGGTCCCTGGCCCGTCCCTGTGCCCCCCACTCTGCACAGGAGGAACAGCCCCGTGTGTCCCGGTCTCCGTTCCCTGGGGACAGACATTCCATCAGCGCTGCAAGTAGGTTAGCTGCTCCTGCCCCTCTGCTAATGTCCGGCTAAGTGTCTGCTGCGTCTGGAGCCTGAGAATGTGTGTTGTTTTAACTAGGGACCTTATTAGCTGCTAACTGCTGAGAGATGAAAAATTGCAGTCGGACCATTCAGGTGCTTGGCCTTTCAGCTAAAATTTCCTCTCAGGCCCCCCACCTCTGCCTCTGCATATTCAGACTTTTCCAGCCAGTTCCATTCTGTCAAGTAATTATTTACAAATTAGATTCCCAGGGAATACATGATCAGAGAATGCTCGCATTACATACATAAATAACAACGAATTATTTTTTCCAATAACCAAGTGTTATTAGAAATCTCAGGGACCTGTCACCCACATTCCCCGCCCTGACAGCATTTATCAGTGCTTTGTCTCCCCGACTGGAGCTGGGGATGTATACAGGGCAAGTGACAGAAAGCCATGATGGGGGCTGTCGTCTTGGGCGATCATGAGACAATACTCTTTTCAAATCATCTTCTCGATTCAAAATACCCAGGCACTCGGTAAAAATAGGAAGCATTTATTTGTGGTTTCATTAGAGCTATAATCACTGCTTGTTGTAAAGCATCTACTGTTGGCAGGAACTGGCCCCTCAGGCTCCCATCAGATATCCAGTCCCCTCTCTTCCCGGAGCGAAGGGCAGTATTATTTGTGCCCAGCTGAAAAGACGACTTCGGTCAGCCTCTCTGCAGCTAGGTGTGGCCCTCTGGGCTCTGGCCAAGGATGTGCAAGACGAAATGTGCGGAGGCGAAGGAAGGAGGGCTTCCAGAACCGCTGCTTAATAAAAGCAGAAGGGAGGGGAGTGATACCCTTTGTCCTCTTCCTCTTTCCTTCTCCCTGAAATATGGATGTGGTATCGTGAATGCCCACAAACATCTTGACCATGAGATGACCATGAGACTGAGGCAAATCGTGCACTGCTTGGAGTGGTAGAACAGCAGGACAGAAGGAGCCGGGGTCCCTGGTGACCCTGGAGTGGCCGCCCCAGCCCTCAGCTGCCTGCACCAGACTTCCTTAGTGAGAGAGAGAAGCTTGATCTCGCTCGAGCCGCCCTTACCTGGGGTGTTAGAGGCAGCCAAGCTGATTCTAATGCACACCACACTTTACACACGTTCTCTGCATGCAGCCAGAGGTGCACTCAAGAACTGCTTGCTACATTTCTGTTCCCTAAGCCCCAAAAGGCAATCCTGTCCCCTAAGGCTTCCGGTGCCATTTGGGATGTGAAATCAGTCCTGACTTTATTAAAATCCGAGGCAACAGATCCCACACAGAATTGACTCTCACCTGCTAGAAGTTGGTCAGTGTCAAGGTATCCGCGTTGGATAGTGTTTTCTCTTTCCCCTTTTCTGCAGAACTCATGAAAGAAAACTGGGAGTGAGGTGACAGTGTGCATGTGTTTGTGTGTGTGTGTGTGTGTGTGTGTAGAGTGGTGTGCGTGCACATGAGCTCTCGTGCATGTGAGGATGCTGGGGGGGAGAGAAAGGGAGAGACAGAGAACAGAAGAAAAGTGTGAGACACTGCCGATAAATGGAATTGAATTAACATTTCCTATCAAAAGCACCATGATTCTGATGAACATTTGCATTTAAGCACTAACTCATCTGCGCTTAAGGGTTGTTAAAACTCTAACCACCATAGCAAAAAAATTTAGTATAACAGCTCAACTTCATATAATTTTATTATTTTCCATAAAAACAAAATGTTAAGTGTATAACTAAAAGTGATTGAGTTTTTATGTTTATGTAAGACTTTTCACATAATTAGAGTCACCAATCTATAAACTTCATTTTCAACCTAGCCCCAAGTTTTTGTGTATAAAGAGTGATCACCATAATCCCAAGATACATCTAGTTAATTCTGGGAAACACCCGAATGACTATGAACCTCCCAGGAAAAAAAAAAAAAAAGAAGTCATTTTTATATTCCTTTGATGATGCATGTTACTACACTCACATATTTCAAATAAGAATCCTATGAAAATAATATGATAGCAAGAATAAGACCCATTGGGGCGCCTGGGTGGCTCAGTCATTAAGCGTCTGCCTTCAGCTCAGGTCATGATCTCAGGGTCCTGGGATCGAACCCCACATCGGGCTCCCGGCTCGGCGGGGAGCCTGCTTCTCCCTCTCCCACTCCCCCTGCTTGTGTTCCCTCTCTTGCTGTCTCTCTCTCTGTCAAATAAATAAATAAAATCTTTAAAAAAAAATAACAATAAGACCCACTAACATGCTGAGTGTAGCTGAGTTAGTAATCAACTAGATCACACACTTTAGACTGAAATTCCACAGTATTTTTCAAGAGTGTTAATGGCCTCTGCCTACAAGAGTGTCAGACCCACGTTCTTTTTTCCAAAAACCAAAATGACAATAATTAAACCAGGCAGCTGCTGCCCCCAGTAATATGACAACCTCTCCCTGCTCCCTGGAATTTGCTGGAATCACCCTGCTTGAGCTCATCTCATTCGAATTAGCTGTTCCCTCCCTGTGCCCCAGCAATCTGGGTGAGTTTCCCATCTATTAGCTGAATTATTCAGATGTTTTCCCACAATGGCACTAGCAGTGCTCATATAACTAGTTTCTAAATCAACAGTGAATTACATTATTGACAATCTGAGCAGATTAATTAAGAAATCTGTCAGGAATGACACTATGAGAGCTGGCTCCTTTTCAAGTCCGATCCTTAGTCTTCGAGATAGAATCACCTGATGTGATTTCAGAAGGGAAAGGGCAAGGTACAACACCAAATCTGGGTTGGGGAGACAGCCCCTCTGGGCTGACAGGAAGAGCTAGGGTGGGCTGGGGGGCAGTAGGTAATGCACACGTGCACACACACACACACACACGCAAACACACCCCATGGGGTTACTGGCTGGCTTGCATCAACGAACAAGCAAGGCTGAAAAAAATATTCTGTGCAGAGTAGAGTGCATGTATGTATGTTGTTACTGCCAGGCACAGATTCTGGTAACAGGAAACATCATGAATATGTCAGAAGCTACTGCACCTTTTGGGCTTTTGAATGCGTGTGTTGCAACATTTGGGGTCTCAATCTCCAAAAATTAAGCAACCCGGGAAACTCTTTTCGGAGCTCCACTAGGAGAAAGCAACTTCTCTATGCATTTATTTTTTTCCCCTTTATAATAAAAGTCTTATCAATTCCCAATCTGACATCCAAAACCCAGGAAATAATGCAAAGAAATTAATTAGTTCAACACAAGATCAGAATATCATAGTATTCTGCTGCTGTATTGGATTTAATTGATTTAGTTCTGTCAAACAGAAGTTGGAAGGACCATTTTCCCAGGACGTGGCAAAAGCAATTCCTACATTTTGTCTCTTCCATCTCCAGATTCTGTGGTTCCATGAGGCTCAGGATTGGGTTAGGTTTGTGACCTGGTATTCTCCAGAATCCTCATTGGTCACATCCAACTGTCTGAAAGAACCTAGGACAAAGAAGGATGGAGTTCATACACACACACACACACACACACACACACACACACACAGAAAAGAGTTAATATGTGTTATTTCTGCAGGGCTGGCGTCCAGAAGTAGGGTGGTTACTATTTTTTCCTTATACTCCTCTGTATTTTCAAATTTTCTACAGTGACCACTTGTTACTTTGGTAATTGGAAAAAATAATCATCTTAAACTAAAATAACATGTAACTACAAATGGCTAGCAGAAAGCCGTGGCTTCTGGAAGCCCACAGATGGAAACATTGTGAGGCATGGTAGAAAAAGCGCAGAATTAGCAAGTCATAACCTGCCATGTCTTGACCATTACACTTTGGGCAAGTCATTTAACCTCTCCAGACCTCATTTCATCATTCACAAAATGAAGTTACAAGGTTTCCTCAATAACTTCACTGGATTTCTAAAAAGGTCAAACCAATTACATATTTAAGGTGCTTTGTAAAACATAAAGTCGTCCCCGTTGTCATTACTCTTACTGACGGTGTACTATTAGTTTAGTATTATTGATGTAGAGGGAACCTGGACACTCAAGAAAAAATTTTTCTTTATATGAAAACATTAACATAGATGATAACTACTCTTGTAGGGCTGTTATATTGCAAACGAAAATAAACAGAGCCCCCTTCTATTTGTTTGAGTTTTATTGACGTTGCTTAGCCTATTGATAGAGATTCAATGGCTTTAAAACCAATCAGGTAAACTGAAAGCTTACCCAGGGATCTAGAGAGAAACAAAATAGTCTTCTTACATCATTTTTCCCAGTTTTAAGTTGAAAAGCTATATATCCTTTAGCCCAGATGGGAAGATCCCTCCGCAGTAACACAGCTTGCTGTGGAGGATGATGGTCCCATGGTAGTTGTCCTTGGTCCTGACATTGCCTTTGATCTGTCCAACGAAAAAATACTCACCCTTAACAAGTGTAACCCTTTTCAGAAAAACTATGACATTGTCATTTTAAATAATTATGATCTTATTGTATTAAATATTATTTATACATAGACCTACAGTATAAAATACTCTAGAAACCTAAACTCCAAATTAAAGCAAAATATATTGTGCAGACTCTTTAATTTATGACCAAAAAAAATGAAGTTGTAATGATGGAGTCTTCCCATTTTAGTTGATTCCATAAATGAAAACAAGAGATTTGTCATTAAGTGGTATTGATGATACCCATAGTGTTCATGTATTTGTCAATGTCATTAACCTTTCAAATTAGGTAATCATAAAGTGTTAAAGACAGCATAACATATCATTACATTACTCAATGTAATTTCATGGATATTATGTATAGTTGGTCATGGTCATGTTAGAATCTCTTGTCTTTACAGCTGTTAGAAAACATTATACTTTCCAAGATCATTAGGGATGTGTGAATACCAAACAGCTAAATCTACAGCTCAAATAATGGTCCCTGCTTGGCCTTGAATTCTGATCAGGGCATGACTAGACAGTTTCCACCAATGAAGAGCTAAGCTCCCTGGAATGTTTTGTATAAGAACTGGGGAAAGACAAAGCTGACGGAAAGCTTGAGAGTTTGTTTAATTCTTTGCCTTCAGATTGGCAATGATAAATTGAATTCTGGCTCAGCAAATAGTCACTCCACCACAGCCTGCAGTTGGTGTGTGCAAAGTCGATCATGCGCACGTCCATTGAATGGGGACTCAGTCATGTCCCCCTTGGAAGAGAGCATACTTTCTTGTCCCACTGACTATAGGATTGGCCAGGTGCTTGTTCTGCCAATGGGATGTGAGCAAGGATGATAGGAGCAACAGTTTTAAGTTGTGCATGCACGGTCGTTCTGTCCTTTTGAGCTCCTGTGCTCCACCATGAGAAGAACATGGCCCAGATGGCCGCTTCCCATTTAGTATGAGCCCCAGACTCCTAGAGCAGGAACACCCCGAGGCACCACCCATTCTAAACCCTCACCCACTTGTGAGGGAACATAAATCCAGGGCCTGAAGGGATGCATTCGGGAAGAGCCAAGAATGACATCCCTACCTTTCTACTCACAGCCCTGTGCCCTTCCTTGAGGAAAAGTTTCAGAAGGTCAGCACAATCAGCTTAATAAGAACAAACAAGCAGGTATATCTGGGTTGGAAGATGCAGGAAGTAGAGATGTATTTACCCACCCAGAAAGCATTTCCAGAGTCCCTAAGTGATCAAATCCTCTCAGGCATGCGTCCTTGCTACAGAGACACAGTCTCCTTAGAAATGATCAGGTGCTCCTTCTCTTTGAACCAAGACCCAGCGGTCAGTGCAGAGCCCAGCAAGGCTTTTATCTTGTTTCTTCCATCGGTGATTTGATTCATCAGTGACAGATGCTGCCCAGATTTGTTCTTTCACTCTTCACTCTTCACTCCACGGTAAAAACCCAGAAGCAGCTAGAGTCGATGAAGCAGCCTTGGTACTTTCACTATCCAGTGACTTGGCTTTCACTCTGCTAGCCTGCCAGCCAGGCTCTCAGTAAAGGTACACTCACTGAAACTACTCTCTCTGCTCTTTCCCAGGCATCTTACTTCTGATCTTGACAGCCCTTGGAGATATTCATTACCATTCCCCGGTTACAGACGAGGAAAGGGAAGCTCAGAAATTCGCTTTCCCGGGGTCCCAAGTCACTAAATATCTGAACCAAAATTCAAATCCAGATCTGTCTTCTAAACATTTCTCTTTTGTGTCAAAGCATTGACACATTTTTTTAATGAGAAAAGAAAAAAAACATGCTTCTTAATAACAGAAGATCAGCAATCACAAGGAGATTTCTGGAGATGAACCAGCTGATCTTATTTCTAAAATCCACAAATACCAAAGGGCAGTTGGTAAATCACAACTGGGAATTTTATCTGCACTTTACTCTCTTTCTATAATGTCACCTATGCTGATAAAGACCTTCCACGTTTCCTCTAAAAGACAAATCAGAAGGGGCGCCTGGGTGGCTCAGTTGGTTAAGCGACTGCCTTCGGCTCAGGTCGTGATCCTGGAGTCCCGGGATCGAGTCCCACATCGGGCTCCCTGCTCAGCAGGGGTTCTGCTTCTCCCTCTGCCCTCTTCCCTCTCGTGCTCTCTGTCTCCCATTCTCTCTCTCTCAAATAAATAAATAAAATCTTAAAAAAAAACAAAAAACAAATCAGAAGGCCCTTCGTTATACCTGAAAATCACTCAGGGCTTTGTCATCTCATCTCTTGGTCCTTAGAGCCCCACCCACAGCTGCCTAGAAGGTATCTCTTGGATAGGAGGCTAAATCTCAGACAGCTACTGAAAGGGTGAGTAAGACAGGCAACCCTGGCTAAAAAAAATAAATAAATAAGTCACGCCCAAGATGTTCTGATGGCTGCCAGTGAAAGCAGTTCCCTTGCGGCTGAGGAAGAGGTGGGATGGGTGTCATACTGCATTGGAAGACCACCAGCCAAGTTCAGCCTAACGACGATTGGGGCGGGCATCTACTTAGTGACTGCAAAGGGCTCCTAAGATGAAAGAGCGTCATAACCCCAACAACGGTGTGCAAGGCCCTGATGCCCTTTTGGTGGCTGCCTCCTCCAAGCAGTGGAAGGACCCAACCAACGCTCTCCCAAAGGAGCCAACCATGATGGCCACAACCTCATGCTGTCCTTGCATCTCACTCAACATGACCACACATTTGAGGTAGTGGAAGAAGCCACTTTTCACATCAACACAAGAAGAAAAACGAACACCAGTGGTGTTTCCCTGCTTAATGACAGGACAGGGTTTCTCTCAGCACAGGTGAATGGTGGGGTTTGACCACACGAGTCGCGCCTGTCAGCAGAGGTCAGTCGGACTCTGTCCAGGCTGCCTTTCTCACGGCCGCTCACACTTGCAAGGGACGGTCCAACCGCAAAGGACATGAGCTCTCAGAGGGAGACGTGTCTGTGTCCTCAAGAGAGGCACCAGAGTCAAGCCCACCACAGAGGGCCTCCGCTGCCCTCCATTGGGTAGTTACCACACTACTTCCTGCATGGTGAGAGCCACCCCCCGATCCACCCGGGTCTTGCGCTCGATGGAAATGTCTCTCAGAGCTGGATGGTTCTCCTCACACCTTCAAACGAAGCCAAATCTGTTTGTCAGTTTTCTCTTCTTGTTTTGCTCATTAGGAAAGGCCTGCTGTACATGGTAACACCTGCCATAAGCTTGCTTCTTTGCTGCTTCCAGCCCCCGTGCTTTCCCTCCTGGGGGAGCCCATTCTCTGTGGCTTAACATCTGTCCTTTCCTCCTTGCCCCTCAAAGGCCAGCCTGGAAGCTTTGTGGAGAAAATAAAGGGCAGGTGCCCCTGGGCATTAGGGAAGAATGGAAATGTTCCTCAATGTCCCATGGAGGAGAGAATACAGGCCGTGGCATCAGACAGACCTGAGCACACCTGGCCCTCTGCTTGATCTGGAGCCTCGGGTTCCTCGCTACAAAATGCCGAACAGTTAAATGAAAAGGTTTGGGCAAAGTTCTGGGTGTGTGGAAGACACTCAACAAATGGGAACCATTATCAGATATTTTTAGAGCTGCCAAGTCAACGAGCATAGATTTGACAAAGAGGGTAACTCAAAATGTTAACTAACATTTATTGTGTCCTTATTATGGGCTTGGCTTTGACCTTATTTCATTTAATCTGTGCAACAATCCTGTGGCATAAATGTTGTCCTTATCTTCATCTCGCAGAAGATGACGCTAAGGTCCAGAGAGGTTGAGGAACCTTCCCAAGGTCACACAGGAAGTGCTGTGAGACAAGCACACACCGTCTGAGTATAGAGGCCACTTTCCTAAGTCCTGTGATACAGTGACCCCTCCCGCGAAGGTAGTGAGTCAGGATTTCCATCTGAGAATCTGTCACTCTGTGACTCATTTTTGTTTTGTTTTGTTTTGTTTTCTCCAGGGAAGCTGGAGTAGAAGAAATTTTACAAGGGGACACAAGAGCTGGAATGGAAGCCCAGGAGCAACAGTCCGAAGAGGAAGGCATCCGCAGACTGAGAAAACCCAGGCACCAAACAAGCTACCTTGAGGCTTGACTTAGTTCAAGTTCTCTATTAAGGAGAAACCAAGGCCAGACTTGGATCCTCTGGTCTACTGGGAGATTCAGTCCAGAGCAGAAAGAGTGAGGGGAGGAAAAATATGAGAGGGAAGGGTAGACAGCAAACACAGGTGGTATGCAACCAAGCTGCAGTCTCTCCTAGCCACCGAGAGACACGAAGGGTCCCCGTGCCATGGGACATCTGGGAGCAAGGCTGGGGAGTTGTTGCCAGGTCCCTCCCCTCTCCTGCACCCGCTCAAAATCGCCCCACAAGCAGGGAACACCTACCGTTTCCAGGGGTCACCTCTCTGGGTAGACTCAAAGCCTGGACTAGGAGAGGCAGTGGTCTGAGCCTCCATGCCCGATGCAGCCCCTGCCCTCATCCTGCTGGGGATGAGCGGGCCAGGGGGGGCAGAAGCCTCCTGGGGGTCCAGGAGACACGTGAGGCCTAGAAAACTCAAAAGGCAGAGGAAATTGTCTGATTCAGGGCCCTGGGCTCCCTCTGAGAAGTCATGGCAGGCAGGGAGGATGTGTCATGCCTCAGTCTCGGAGGCATGTCTCGAGGGGGGTTCAGTCCAAGTTGCCCAGAGCCACCTGTGCCCCTAGTGCTAGGGAGCTAGACCATCAGAGCAGTGCAGGTTGTTCACAGTCTCAAGACAGAAAAACCCAGAGCCCAGGCGAGCCCCACCGGCTGAACTGGAAGCATCCTGACCCTGGTTGGGGAAGGCCCTTCTTCTGAGCATTGGTGCAGAGAAGGGGGCACTGGGTCTGTAGCTGTCCCTGCATTCACTTAGCCGCACGCTTCTGGCTGAGGCCTTGAACCTCTTCTGTGCAAAAACAGTCCTAACCAGTCCCCGCCGGCCTCTGGAGCCTCAGTCTCCTCCTCAGTGAAATGGGGCGAGGACTCAGGCTGGTCTGACCAGGGCTGCTGTGAAAGTCACGAGTAGCTGATGTCAGAGAAGGTGGCTTGCCGGACTCTTCTGTGTGCCCAGGAGAGCCAGGTGGGCCCTGGAGACCCAGGCCGGAGAGCAGGTGGTGGCCAGAGGAGTTGGAGCATGCACACTCGGTGGGGGAGGCCCCCGGCAGGCGGAGTGAGGTCCAGGATGCACTGAGAGAGGGGCTGCACGAGGAGGGAGAAGGGCTCTGGGCGCCAGGGGCTGGAGGCCATCTCTCCCTCTGCTGCCCTGAGCTGGACTAAGCCTCAGGGACTGGGAATTCCAAATTTGCAGTGGTCATCCAGGTCAAGGTAAGGAGGAAGGTAAAGAGGTAGTCCACACAACAGTTCGTAAGTTAAATGCATCATCTTAAACATTAAGATCTCTAATACATGGACCCTCATTAGAACTCTTGCCCTGAGCGCCTGCAGATTTTCAGGGATGTGCTCTTTTACTCAACCTCCTTCTAGTACCTCCCGCCCTCTGCGGCGGCTTCATTTACCCATGGGGGCAGGAAGAACGTTGGAGCGGGCAGGAGAAGTTGGGTAGCCACCATATTCTCCTCCACCTTGGATATTTCTTTTCCTCCCTATCTGTCCCAAGGTATTCAACTCACCTTACTAATGAAAAGAATGCACTTCGAGAAGCCTGTTTTCCAAAACATACCCTGGTGTTCACCCATTCACTCATTCATTCATTTATTCAACCAGTATTTGTGGAGTGTCTGCTCTGCGTCGGGCACCAAACTCTGGAGCTACGGCAAGGACAGAGCAGGCAGGACGAGCCTCTACCCTCATGGAGCTTAAACTGTAGTGGGACAAGACACCCCAGAGCTAGGGCCACCAGCAGGGACAGTGCCTTCCCACCTGTCGGCAGGCTGTTCACTTCACCCGGATGCCCCAGGAGGCTTGGGTCGGGTGGCAAGATGCTTGCCTGTGGTCACTTAACCCCTAAGAGCCCGAGTAGGCTGGAGCCAGAGCCCACGTGCCTTCCATCATCAGGCCCCTCTTGTGTCAGGGATTAAGTATCCATCCTAAGAATGACATTAATTCACTAATCTTGGCTTGAAGATACAACGGCTCCTTCCTTGGGTGCAATATTGGGAGCACAGAGCACATGAGAGAGAAGATGAATCAAGCACCAACCACAGAGATACACTGGCATCGTGATCGACAATGGTGGAATTTTTTTTTTTTTTCGAAACTGATAAACAGGAAAGGAGTTTTGGTTTCAAAAATCAACTGATTTCCTTGCTGTAGCCGTATCTAGGTTGTGTATCGAAGAAAACAAAAATAATTCTGGGCACAGAAGGGAGATGGAATATTTCTGCACTCAACATTGGGCCAGGTTGGCTTACTCCCAGACATAATGGATTCTGGTGTCCCTTTTTAAATAAAAATAAATAAAATAAAGCAGTTCAACCCTGATGGTGCGAGCCAACAAATGTTACATAGCGGTGGGTACTGGTGGGTGGTGTGAAACATTTCCCAGTGGCTAAGAGCACAGCATCCCTGTTGTGAAGCAAACAGCTGGGAGGAAAACACAGGTGTGTTAACACAGACCAGCCGTTCCCACCGCCCTGCCCCACCCCCGGTGCCGGCCAGGGTCATGGGGCCACAGCTGGCCACAGAGAAGCTCGGTCCAAGAAGGCAGGCTGGGGGGACAGCTTCTGCCAGGCCAACGTCCCTGCCAAGGCCACAGCCCTGCTCCCACCCGGCGCCCCCCCAGCCCCCCAGCTCAGTGGCTCCGATTCCATCCATGCCCAGAGCCCAGACCGGGGCTGGGGTCAACGGCTCTGCTATGTGACTGCTTCCTGTTGCTGAAAGGCTGACAACCTCATTAGGGTAAAAACACCAAACGCAGGACATGGACACAGCTTGGTGGGGGGTTCTGGGAATTCCCGGGTCCGCACACGGGCCTGGCCATGCCGCCCCAGGTAAGTCGCCCTCCGTAGCGCCCGTGAACCCCTCTGAGGGCAGCGGGGGAGGTGATGCTGTGTCCCACGACCGTTTCAGCAGGGATCCCGGGGAAGGTTTCTGGAAGGACTTGAAGAAATTCAGTAAAGAGGTGCACCTCTCCTGTGACCCTGCAGGGAAGCGAGCTGCTGAGCTCCTTCCTTGCCTCACGGAGTCAGCCCCTCCCAGCAAAGGGACCTTCGAATGACCTTTCATGACCTTATGTGTGAGGGGTACAGAATTGTTTTCCAAGTGAACTGAAGTTCAGTCAAAGGGATAAAAAGAGTTGATAGAAAGCACGAGGATTCTTGAGTTAAGGGGCGTTTTCACGTTAAAGACTATAATTTCATGAAATGATGCAAATGTTTAAAGGACAACAAATGGACAGCCTTGGATACTTTCACTGCTGGCCATTTGGCCTGACCTACAATGAGAACCCCTTTTCTTCTCTCTGATGCCAAGTTTCTAAAGCCAGCCGGATTCAGGGGGTCCACCAGGCTCCTGAAATTGAGTGTTGCCCCCCTGTTTTCTTGGGAGAGCACTCACTAAACGGTGAAGGCTACTCTATGGTCACCCCCTCCTTCGTGTGTTGAAGACGAACCAGACATCATCATCCGTTCTCTCTCAGGGACTGATTCCCACATCGCCAGTCCCAGCACCCCCTCTGCCTTCCCTCTGCCTGTTGTCAATGCCTTGTTTCCTCAAGGGATCCTTTGCTGAAGATGGATGCTTGGACTGAACCCAGGCACAGAGGCAGATGAGTGAAGTAACAGGGAGCTGGAAGCAGCAGAGTGTGCCTGAGGGCCAGTGGCAGCCTCCTCCAGGCCGCCCTCCCGGCCAGCACCCCCTCCTTGGCCACCCCCATGCCGTGGAGGGCTTGCACTGGGGCTGGGGCTGGGAGAGAAGCCAGGGGCAGCCAGCTCCCCTTCTCATTAACTTGCTCATCCAGGGAGTGTTTCCTGAGCACCTACCAGGGGGCCTGGGGACCCCACAAGGGCGATGCAACAATGGGGGGCACTGGCAGGCCCCTCTCTGCCTCACACAGGCTGGACCAAGGATCCCACATGCTCTCCCTGGAGTGCGGAGTTCCCAGGGGGCTCAGACACGCGGCTCAGAGAAATCCTAAGAGTTGCCAGCTGGATCAAGGAGCTCCTGCGCACGTTCCAGTTTGACTTTGATTCTGAAAACCCCTGCAAGCAAGTTCTCTGCGCTCATCCAGGTGAACCAGACAGAGCTGCAGGCTGCTGAGGGAAGTCCAGAGTGTACTGGTCCTTGCTCTCGTCTCCTGCACCCCCAGGCCCGGGCAGCACCCAGCAAAGGACGCAGACAGAGACCTTCTCCGGGGGGCGGCCAGTGCCACCGCCAACTCCGGGCATCTGAGAACGCCCACTCCGCCCCTTAACTTCCAGCTCTGTGCCCATATCTAAGTTACTTACCCTCTCTTGGCCTCGGTGTCCTTGTCTGTGACAGGGAGGCTCGCTCTGTATGCATTCGTCACGGGGCTGTTGTCAGCACGAGGTAGAAATCACAAGGTAGAGTGCCTAACACCACACACAGCAGGAGAGCACCCAGGTATTGCCATTCTGTACTGCACCCGGGTCCCTGAGCCCCAAGAAGCCAGCGTGACTGTGCCCACGTCAGCAGAGGGGAGAGTGAGAGTGGGCCCGCAAGCTGAGGCTCTTGGCTGGAGACGCGCAGGCCGTCACGTGCCCTGGAATCAGGTCGTCCATAAATGATGCATCCAGAGCAGAGCGAGCTCCAAACTGTGGAGCTTCAGGCCACGGGAACATCTGTGCCGACCGGGGGACCCCGCTGTGTGGCCATCCTGCTTCACCAGGGTCTCCGCAAAGAAGTCTGCTCCATGTCCATGGCTCTCTGGTGGACACAGCAAAGGCATTTATTGTGACCTTCAAGTATATAGCATTTTACAGAATAAAAAGTGCCATGTGATTCCCCTGGTGACACAGGCCATGTGATGAAGGAAAGGAAAATCCTACCTTCTGCCCCTAAAACTGAGCCTGGTAGGACTGGCCCCTGCCTCGCTGTCAGAGCAGGTCTCTGGCAGCCTGCCTGGCATCTGGCACCTGAGGTCCAGGCTGAGCTGTCTGGGGCCAGTGTTCTTACAGAATCAGTGACCATCGGAGCCTGAATTCTCTCTATTTGGAGGACACCATGCAGCGGAACCTGGGAGCCCAGCATGCTTTCCCTGGAGACATCTCCTCCTCTGGTCTCCACCATGATGGACCCCTCATCAGTCCAGCAATCTTAGTCTCCAAGGAGGAGGGGAAGAGCCTAGTACATGTGAGGGGGAAGGACCCTGAAGATAAGCAAACAACCTACTTACAAACTCTGGATGCCCAGTAAGTGCTTAACCCTCTGTCTCCAGACTCTTCCTGTGAGGTACTATGCAGGTGCTCCACCATCCATTAGGAGTTCAGTGATCCAGTAGGTGAACCAGGATCAACTAGGAGAGCTGTGATCTGCTAAGTGTTCGGTGACCCACCCCCTAGGTGATCCTGGGATCCTTCAAAGCGCTACATGCTTACAATCATGGCTGGAAAGGAATCTTGCTCTACCAGCACATTAGCTCTGTGGCCTGGGCAAGTCGTTCAGCCTCTTGTGCCTCAGTTACCCCATCTGTAAAATGAGGGAGAAGAAACTCTACCTCCCAGCACTGGGATGAGAATGAAATGAATTAACATTGATAAAGTGCTTTAAGCAAGACTGGCGTAGAGGGGTGCACTATATGGTTTTGCTATACTTTTGATAGTGGTTTCAGAGTCAAATGAAACTAAATGTTTCTAAGGTGTAAGTGCAGACCACAGAATCCCTTAATGGCAGATTATTATTATTATTTTATTGAGAATGGGAGGGGGTGTACAATACTATAATACAGTAATATATTTATCAGATAAGACTCCTTCCTCCCTGAGAAAGAAGAGTGTAATAGTAAGAAAGGTAAAAACTAGTCCAAAGAACATGCCTGTTTCTGTACTCAGTCCTCCCATGTGACTATTTTGGGTAAAATGGTATCACTCGTCAAATAGTGGGGTGCATATTAAAGCCCTGAAAGTTCTGCGGAAAATCCAGTGTAAACCCACAGAGGGTGAAATTTCCCATGGGCCACACAACGGGAAGTATCATTCAGTCCCGAATTTCCTCCTCAAATGATTGAAAATGCTTTTTTGTTCTGATCCCCCTTTGCCACCACTTTAAAGGCAAGATAACCGGATCATGCGTTCAACAGAAGAATGAAAGAGTGAAAAGAGCAGCTTGACAGCATGCACGGCCTCTCCAACCCCAAGTGGTAAAAGGAGGAGAAAACAAGTCTAAGGAGGCCATTCTTTTGAGGGCCAAACACGGGAACAGTTTCAAAGAAGAGCAGGGTGTAGAAAAACAGTTACCAACCTAAGACCACAGAACCCAAACTGTTCAGAGATCTGTCTACAATTTTAGTTGCAGGTGAAGGGATGCTGGAGATGGTTATCTGTTGGGACCGTGATCAGTGGTCAACATCACAGGGCTGCACGTCCTGCGGTGTTGGGTGCAAGGGACTGCTAACTTAAGGCCACCACAAAGTAGCCCCAGAGCACTCGGGTTGCCCCACAAGCAGAAAAGCAGAAATAGCAGTTACTGTCATGTGGGTCATCCATGTGGCCATCTCAACTGCCACGCAAAAGACAGAGTGCTTGTCCATCAGCTCTGCAAGCCGAAAACCGCCCTGCAAAGTGGAGTGGTGAGGTTAGCAACCAATCCTAACAGACACCGGGCAGAAGGCGAGCCAAGCCGTCACCCGGCGGTCAGCTTCCTGGAGGTGGAAACACTGGATTCTCTGTTGCTCTGTCCCCAAAATATAGTCAAATAATTTGCACAAAGAAGATGCCCAGTTAGGTTCGCTAAGTAATTCAATAAGTGAACGAGAGGAAAGAATCCCACGCCACGTACCCAGCTAAGCTTTAGCCCCATCAATTAGATCAACAGGTCTCAAACATTTTGGTCTCGAGATCTCTTTACACTCTTAAACTTTGGGATTCCGGAGGATTTTTGTTTATGAGGGTTGTCAGTATTTACCACAGTAGATATTCAAACTGTGTAGACATTGAGTCGCTAGGAATTTAGAATTAAAGTTTCAACATTGAACCATGCTCTTTTTTTTTAGATTTTATTTTTTGTTTATTTGAGAGAGAGAGAGCACAAACAGAGGGAGAGGAAGAAGCAGACTCCCCACTGAGCCGAGAGCCTGGCATGGGACTCGATCCCAGGACCCTGAGATCGCAACGTAAACCAAAGGCAGACTCTACAGACTGAGCCACCCAGGCGCCCCTAAACCACGCTGCTGAGAGGTAAAATGCTCACCAAGTTGCAGGTGAACAGCACTTGGCGGGGCACAGGAGGGAGACTGGAACAAGCACCGAGACTGCTTCGAAGGTGAAAGTGTCGGTGTGCGCATGGAAACAAACCAGTACCCCCAGGAAAGGCGACAGTCACTTCTGCGCTCTGTGGCACCGCATTGTGCCTGAGTCTCCTGGCAAGGAAACCAGGGTGAGGGCTCCCCTCCGGCTCACTGAAGCTGCAAGAGTTGGTGAGCTCAGCTTACCTGAGGTTAAACCACTAGCAGAGGTTGGACAGGGATTTCAACATGGTCCTTCATAATCCCAAAATCTATGCCCCTTCCCCTGCCTCCTGCTAATTTCTGAAAATAGACCATTTCTTTACCCAAGCTCACTGGTGCCTTGGTGGCCCCCTGCCCTGATTCATCGTGCTATTTTAATCAACTATTGCTTTGGTGGTTTTCCTTCTTTTTTTTTTTAAGGTTTTATTTATTTATTTGAGAGAGAGAGAATGAGAGAGAAAGAGAGCATGGGGGGGGGAGGGTCAGAGGGAGAAGCAGACTCCCCGCTGAGCAGGGAGCCCGATGCGGGGCTCGATCCTGGGACCCCGGGATCATGACCTGAGCCGAAGGCAGTCGCTTAACCAACTGAGCCACCCAGGCGTCCCTGGTGGTTTTCCTTCTTGACAACAGTTTTATAAAGTGTGAACAGAGGGTGGTCACTTGGTGTTTTGAAATCAGAAACTATATTTTACATTCCAGATAAATGGGGCATTCTTGACCAGAGGTGAAGCCTCATCTGGGGCTGGGATCACTGCGTACTCATTTTTGTGTCCTGGCACATGGAGACATTCAATGCATGCTTGTTGAAGAGCATATTCAGTGTATGTATATCACATACATAATATGTACACATATAGATACATTGCTTGTCTTTGATTTAAATGTATTTTTTTTCTAAATTACATGATAACCACACTAAAGGAAAACTAGAATAATCACCACTAATCTTGCAGACCAATGAGAAGATCATAGGGTCTATGTAAAGTTTTCTTTCTCTTTTAGCTCTTTTATTTATAGTCCCTGTTGGCAGGTACCGTGTAGTGAGCCTTCCCGTATGCCATGCCCATTTTTAATACGTTGGTGACCAGATCTCCTGCTTGCTGGCATAGACCTTCCTGATAAATAGCAACAGAGGCAGGACTTTAGGATATTGTGAAAGAGTAATTTAGACAGAGAAGGAAAAAAGTTACTCACACAAACCTAAAAATTAAAAAAATACATATCATTTGATCAGAACCTCTAAGATGGAAGCTTTACTGAAGACCGTCACTTCAAAACACCAGCAAGTTTCCGGAGAGCTCTATGACCCATCTACACACTGTCAGATAAATTTCTGGGTAGCAGGTGCTGCCAGGTCAGAAAGAGAACTAGAGCAGAGGTGACAGAGAAGATGTGGTGACTGCTGGGTGTAAGACCAGAGAGGACACAAGGCAAAATAGAACAGTCTTGTAGTGTTGTAAATAAGCCATTAATTGACAACTGTGGGTATATGTGAGTCAACATTAGCCAAGAGGAATAGGAAGAGAGAGAGCATTGGGATTCCCAAATAAACATTTGATATGCGTTTCTCGAACACTTCCAAACCTAGAAGGAAAGTAAATTGGGCCTTTAGAAAAAGAGAGACTCATAGAAAAAACATCACAAAACATCAACCTCCATTTCTTCATGTGGATCCCTCAGACCCCTTGGCATTCTCAGCCTTCTTATTTTAATGCCATGTTGTTTCTTGATTCCTTTCTCTTTGATTCAGAGAGTAGCCGGGTGTATTACTGTGCATATTTCCCACTTCCTGCCCACATGCTTTTATCTAAATTTCTTGAAGGTCTCAGGATGAGACACAAGCAACTTCTTTAAAAACCAGTGTGATTTTCCCAGCCAGTGGCTTAGTGGTCGTGTGTTATCTGTTATGGATGGTGCAAGCACCTTTGTTATAGGTTCCAAGGATCCGGATCTGAACAAAGCAGAGAAGGACCTGGTCCTCGTGGAGTTTACGTTCTGTTTGAAAGAGACAGCTAATAAAGAAATGACATCAAAATACTTCAGACAGTGATAAATGTCCTAAAGAGAATAACACAGGGTAATGGGTTAGACTATCATCATATGGGATAGACTGTTAGAACCAGAATGGTGAGAAAGAATAGGCAATGTGATGATTTGCGGAAAGAACATTCTAGAAGAAATTGAAACTACAAAAACCTGGGGGATAAGAACAAGCTTGGCATGCCCCCCCAAAAAAAGTAGGGGCCAGATCATGTAGGGCTTTCTAGGTCACAGCAAGGAAACCCACACGTATACTGTAAGATCAAGGGAATATCTTAAGCAAATTAGTAATGAATTGGGATTGACATTTTAGAAAGTTTTGACTAATGCTCTTAAGAAATACACAACCAGGGCGCCTGGGTGGCTCAGTTGGTTAAGCGACTGCCTTCAGCTCAGGTCATGATCCTGGAGTCCCTGGATCGAGTCCCTGGATCGAGTCCCGCATCGGGCTCCCTGCTCGGCGGGGAGCCTGCTTCTCCCTCTGACCCTCCTCCCTCTCATGTGCTGTCTCTCTCATTCTCTCTGTCTCAAATAAATAAATAAAATCTTTAAAAAAAAAAATTTTTTTTTTATGCCTTATGTGGCTTTATTGCTTATAGGTTACATGGAGATAGAGGGGAGGCTGTGAGGACAAGCATTAGAAATTTCATTTTTAATAAATTTCTGATTTCTATTCTCCCCCCCCCCAAAAAAAATAGTTCTAGGCTCATACTTGCTTTGGCATATATTGAAAATCTGTTTGGAAGCAAACTGTTTTTAAAGTACCTTTGGTTTTAATTAGTTTAGCATTTTAATTTTAAGAAAAGATGAGAAACCTTAATAAGATTTTCCATTTGGGTGTTTAAATCTGTACCATAATGTTACATTAAAATCATTTCTGGTGTGTTAATTAATAATTATCTTAGGAATATTGCAAATGTGAAAGGCCATCGTGACTCACCGAGCTTCATTTTAGCTCATTCTGTTTTAAAATTCTATTAATCCTTGTTACAAATGACAAGATCATTTAATTTCTTCAGTGCGACATTTTTATTACATAGGGCCTTTCATCCAAGTGAATTTATTGGCAGGGACAAGGCCCTAAAACATGCCTTTATCTTTCCCAGGCATTTTGTGGAATACTTGGCCTATATCTAATTTGATCCACGTTTAGACTCCAAATAAATCTGGCTGTCCTTCTGCACGTCTCTACCAGGGATCTGAAGAACATTCCCTCCATGCCAGACTCCAGCAGTGACTATAGGAGGAGAGTCAGGTCCAGTGTGGGTACCTGAGCTTTGCAATCATGGCCAAAGCCACTGCGTGGAAACTCACACAGAAATGGCCTTCACTGTTTTCAGTTAAATGGCAGCAGTGTGATGGACAGAATAAAATCGCCTAAAAGTTAAAAAGATAAATATGTCGATATTTATAGCATTTTAGGATGTACTGAGAGGCTTGGATTGGTGTTCAAGATAATCATGTCCTCTGAGACTGATTTTAAAATACCAGTTATTTACAATATTATTCTGAGGGGCTTCCTCGGTGAGTAAGGAAGGGTTGCTGTAAGGGTGGCTTTCACTTTTGTGTTTAACTCATTCAAAGACTAAGCATTTTCAGCATCAAAGGAACCAGAACTTCTCGGAAGTGAAATCCCAAGAGCAAGGCGCTGTTTGCCCGGCTCACAAATTTCATGGTCGTTAAAGTTCGTCTTCCCATTTCATAGCTCTTCTACTTGCTGAAAGAAAGAGAATCGTAGGCGTAGTGCCTACTGATGGAGAACATGTTTTGTGTTGTGGTGCTTTGTCTTATACCCACTCGGTACCTCCTTTCATCCTTACTGCAACTCACCTGTGGTGACTATGGTGACTATGGTGATAACCATACAACACTGGGGGAAACCAAGGCTCAGAGAGATTCGACCCCTGCCTCGGGCAGCACAGGGTTCCCACGCAGGTCTATCCGATCGTTCCTCTGTGGGCTGTGCTTCCTGCTGTTCTAAAGTTGTGGGGATTTGCAACAAATGGTGTCACCAATCACCTCGGCCCATTTAGGATGGGCACGGGAGCATCGCTGGCCGTTCCTATGTCCCAAACAGTGAGCAAAGCCCAGGAGGACTCCAGTGTTTGGTAGCAAATTGAAGAAGGCCACACACTCACTGACCCTTTCCTGGTGCAGAAGTGGATCCTACCTGCCCTCCCCCTTGGGTCTGGGCTGGCCTTGACAGCATTGACAAATAGACAGTAATGGAAGGGATTCCAGGCTATGGTTGTCACAAAAAATACTGGATGTCCAGTTCAACTTGGATTTCAGATATGTAATAATTGGGGGTTTTTTGTTTGTTTTCAGCATCCCGACTGCAGGGGATGAAAAGAGAAACTTGCTGGGCCACGCAGGCTCCTGATTCTCACTAAATTAGAGGTGCTAGCGACATAAGGCTAGAAGGTGTGGTGAGAACCAAAGTGGGCTGAGACGGATCCTCCTCCCAACCCGCAGGCAACCTCCCATGGGTCCTCGATCCAGGGTACAAACCCTTCATGGCTCGCCATGACCTCAGGTAGGGATCTGCCCGTAACAATTGTTTCTGTAAAAGCATGGTGCATGAAATATTTGAGACATACTTAAATTAAGAATTATTGTCATTTATCTGAAATTCAAACGGAATTGGGTGTCCTCTAGTTTTATTTGCCAAACCTGACAATCCTACTTCAGTTCCAAGACTTGCCGTTGAGAGAACTGGAAGCTTCTGTGTTGGTTTCTTCGAGTCCTGCACCACTGTGTAACAAGTCTGAACTACCTTGCTGGAAAGACCACGTGGAGTAAGGACATGGAGGGGGCTCCTGAAAAGACCACATGGAGGACATGGAGGGGACTCCCACTGAGCCCAGCCATGCAGTCCACCCTGCCGAGGCTCCAAGTGTGTGAGAGAAGACATTTGAGGATGGTCCAGACCAGAACAGCCACCAGATGGATGCCACCAAGTAATCCTAGTCTACACCAAAGAAAGCAGAAGCCAGCAGCTGAGCCCTGACTGAAATCTTGTCACACAAAATCATAAACCATAATGAAATGGTTATTGTCTTTAGCCACTACATTGTGGGGCAGTTCACAAAGCATCAGTAGATAACCAGAACAGAGCTGAAGAAGGGTAAGGGGAAAATGGAAGTCAAAGCGAAGTCTCATAGTCTTTGAAGAGTAATGAAGATACCCAGTCTTTGAGACATTAGAAGATACACAGCTTGATTCCACATCAATTAAGGTGTTTAATTTACTGTAGCCCAGCCTTTGCCTTAGCTTTTTGAGCAGAAGTTGATAGCTAACAAATAACTTTTTTACAAGACAGCCTGAAACATAAAAATAATTCTAAGGAGTATTTTGCAATCTTCACTTCTATAGGTCTTCCCCTCTACTGCATGGTCCTTTTTAAAAGACAAATTAGAATAGGCTGTTTATGAGATATCAGCAGCTGTTGATTCATTTGCTAATTAATGATTCAGACAAAATCAGTGTGTAATATCCAGTGATAACCAGTTTATAATTACAAGTTCTTTCCTTGTCATAAACCTTATAAATTACAGACAATTTTAGAATTTTTACTCATCACTGGTTACTGAATAGGCTCTTTGAATGATGCTGGTCATTATTTCATCAATAACATCCAAGCAAGAAACCTGCGTGTCTCTGTTGTTCTTCATTATCTCTGGGGACCTGCCAATGACCATCACCTGTGGATCCTGCCCCCAAACAGCTGTCAAATGCAGCCACTTCTCTTTGCAGCTCACAGCTATATTAGTTTGACTTGTCATCTTGTCATCATCCTTGTTCCTGGTGGTGGCTGAATAATGGCCCCCAAAGATGTCCACGTCCTAATCCCTGGAACCTCTATGTTATCTTCCATGACAAAAGGGACTTTGCAGCTCTGATTACGTTATGGATTTTGAGATGGGGAGATGATCTTCTAGGATCTTCTGGTAATCACAAGGGTTTGTGCAAGAGGAGGGCGGTAGAATGACAGCCAGGGGCATGAGGCTGGAGGGACACCTTGTGAAGGAGGAGGGGATGGGCTGCGAGCCGCCGAACACAGTGGCCTCCAGAAGCTGGAGAGGCAAGGAAACAGATTCTCGCCCGAAGATCCTCCAGGAGGAACAGAGCCCTGCTGACACCTTGAATTTACCCTCTGACATCCAGACTGTCACCGAATAATATGTGCTGGCTTAAGCCACTAAATTGGTGGCAATTTTTATAGCAGTGATATACTCTGCCATTCTATCTCCACATCCCCAGGGGCTCTTTATTTATTTTTTTTTAAAGATTTTATTTATTTATTTGACAGAGACACAGCGAGAGAGGGAACACAAGCAGGGGGAGTGGGAGAGGGAGAAGCAGGCCTCCCACGGAGCAGGGAGCCGGATGCGGGGCTCGATCCCAGGACCCTGAGATCACGACCCAAGCCAAAGGCAGACGCTTAACGACTGAGCCACCCAGGCGCCCCCCCAGGGGCTCTTTAAACTATATATTTGTTCACGCCGCTTCCTGCCATAAAACTCTTTATCAAGCCTTCCATTTGATATTAGAATGAAATCCAAGTTCCTTAAAATAGCTACAGGAACTGTCCCCGCCTACCTTTTGCTCCTGTTCCCTCCCATTCATGCCCTTGCACACTGAACTCCAGCCAAGGGCACCTTCTTTCTGTTACTCAGGCAGTCTGAGTTCTTCCCTCCATAGTCTGGGCTCATAGAATGGGTAAAGCCTACTGTTTGCCCCTCCAGCCCCTGAAACCTGCCCTTCCATCCTCCACACTATCACTCTGTTCCCACCTGACAGTAAGTGCATGGGACCCTGAGACCCCAGGAGGCTGTGGGCTCACATGCTCAGTGCGGCTGGTGGAGCACCGCCCCTGCCCACCCATACCAGCTTCTACAGTGAACAAGAAACACACTTACTTTATTAAGCCATTGAGATTTGGGGGCCATTTGTTGCAACATGTGGCTTCCCCCATCCAGAATATTCTCATTCCAGATCCTTCCAGAGCAACCTCCTGAGTCTTCACTCAGATGCCCTTTACCCACAGGAGGCTTCCTGACTAGCTTGCCTAAAGAAACACCTTCTACCCATATAACCTAGTTGCACTTCTTGGCAACAGTTGTCATTAACCCAAATATTTTTTGTTGTCTTTTTCTTTACTTGTTCATCACAGCATCCTCAATGCCTAACACAGCACATGGCACAGAATAAGTATTCAATAAACATTTGTTGAGAGGATGGATAGGCAGGTGGATGGGTGGGTGGGTGGATGGGTGAGTCGATGGATGGGTGAGTCAATGGATGGATTGATGGATGGGTGGATAGATGGATGGGTGGGTGGATGGATGGATAGGTGGATGGATGGGTGGGTGGGTGAGTGGATGGATGGATGGGTGGATGAATGGGTGGGTGGGTGGATAGATGGGTGGGTGGATGGATGGATAGGTGGGTGGATGGGTGAGTGGTTGGATGGATGGGTGGATGGATGGATGGGTGGGTGGGTGGATGAATGGATGGGTGGATCGATGCATGGGTAGAAGGAAGGAAGGGTAGAAGGAAGGGATGGCATGAATATGCAGGTTCACAAATGCAGGACTTTTAGAAACCTGGGAATAGGCTAGCAGAGTTAGAGGTGTAAAGAAAAGCAGGGCTGGGTCATGGATGTTTTCTATATTATTCTAAAAATCCTGATCTTCATTTTATAGGAATTGGGAAGCCACTAAGGTTACTTTTTAATTGGAGTAGATCTTCTAGAGTTTTACTCTGGCTGCAGTGTAAACAGTGGCCAGTTAGGAAACCACTGGTAATAATAATAATAATACCAATAAAGAATACACATTATTAATATTTAGTATTTATCAAGCACAGCACTAATAATGTAATTGTATTAGGGTTCATTTAATCCTTATGACAATCACAAGGCCAAGAGGATGTTCTTAAGCCTATTTCATAACATGGAAACTGAAGCAGAGAGGGGTTCACACAACCCATGAGCAATGGAGTGACAGTCTGAAGCCCAGCAGTCTGATGCCAAGCCCAGGGCTCAGAGCTGCCCTGCTTAGGGTGACATTCATGGAAGGTCTCGCTATTCCTGGACTCATGGAGATCTTTCTGCTTCAAGGCCTCTGTGGGTTTGATCACAAGGTCCTTTCCCTTCAAACAGCAAGTCTAAGCATGCACACGGGCTTGCTTCAGGGAGGGGCCAGCACTGTGTAATTGTCATTTTTTCCTTTGGTATGCATGAGTGTTCCTATGGGAACGTAATTTAGCTGGACATATTAAATCATGTCATCAGCAGTCACAAGCCAAATGAATTATTGATCAATGGCTGTGAAATCAAAGTGCATCTGCAGAATTACATTTGGAAGCAGGGATTCATTTACGGTCAACTTTGTTCTGGAAGGTCTCCATCTGACCGAGTGCTGCCTGGAACCATCTTCTAGGGGCCCTGCTTCTTATACTCTGAAGTATGTGTATTATGTCTTTGAAAGGGCCTTATAGACTCTCCAGTAAATACAAATGTTGTGATTATCATTGTAGGCGATTGTCTTATATTTGTGAGCTCGTACGCACAAGTGGATTTTCCAGCTTGTGTATTACCTAAATCTGTTACCTCTACTCCTTCTCAAAATGACACCACCACCACTACCACCAATATTCCTTCGCATCCATGTAGTGACACTGTGGGTGGCCCTGGCGCCCTCACTATTCTTCCTTGCTTGGGTTTTTCTTCCCACGTATATCCACCTGGCTTGTTCCCTTGCTTCTTATGTCTCTGTGATTTAATCGTCTCAATCCTGTTAGAAAGCACCATCACCTTCCCCAAGGAAACAGAGAGGGGAAGGAAGTCTCCCTGAGTTGCACACTAGTGAGGGGGGAGGCAAGACTGGAACCCAGGCAGCTTGAATCCAGAACGGATGAGCTCCCCACAGTCTCTGTCCGTGGGAAGCAAAGGGAAGAAGCAATGTGGTGCTGGTGTTTGAGGACCCTGCCTTGCTAGTTCACAAACATGCAATGGAGTGTCGGGTGGGGCATGGTCCCATCTTCACGTGGCACCTCCTTCCCCTCCAACTGGTGCTCCACAGGCTCACATGGACATCACTCGGATATTCTTAAAGGACAGATTCTGACTCCACTGGAATGGAAGGCCAGAGACTCTGCATTTCTAGCAAATCCCCAGCAAGTGCTGATGCTGCTGGTCCCTGAGTGGCATTGGGGTGGTGAGGTTCCTGGCACTAGCTCAGGATGAAGGAGGGTTAGGGAGGAGGCTGGTGCCTCAGTCCGGCCCCAGCAGGGTAGAGATGGCTCATGTGAGGGCCGTCAATGAGATTCATGGAGAGACCATTTACAGAGTGTGGGGCAGGTAAAGATAACAGACAGGTGAGTGAAAAGCAGGAAGTAGCTGTGGCCAGAAGCCTTCCCTGGGTCTGAGGGGGACGAGAAGGGAGCTCCAGCTATGAGAGAGGGCATACCCAGCAGGCACGGTGGCCTCAGGGGAGGGATACAACCACTGCTATGCACAAGCCAGCAGGCAGGAGGCTAGGGGAATAAATACCCATGGCTCTCTCTCTCCAAGTTTCCTGCCTATGCTTCTCCTGGTCAAACCCGGCTCAAACCACTAAGCCTGAGACATGGGTCCGGCCCAAGAAGGTTCTGGCGGGGCAAAAGGAAGAAAACTAGCACTGAGGACGGTTCACCATCTACCTGACCATGGTGGGAGGATCAGTCCAGCAAATTCATTCATTCATTCATTCATTCATTCATTCATTCATTCATTCATTCATTTATCTAGGAGATGTTCACTGAGCACCTGCAACATGCTGCGTTTCTTCTAGGCCCTGGAAATAGGCCAAAACAAAGCCCTCTCCTGTTGGACCTTATGTGCCCAGTGTTCAAAGTAGGGGAGATACCCAGAGAATAGAGGAGCATACAGTGTAATGTCAGCCAATGACGTAGAAAAGTAAAGCACAGCACGGGCATGGAGAGGAAGTGGCCAAGGAAGGCATGTTTGGGGAGGCAGCATGCCAGGACGCCCGAATCAAGTTAGGGGACCACAGGTGGATGCGGAAGCAAGAGTTAAGCTGGCAAGGACGGCCCGGGGGCCGGAGTGGCTGGGCACAGTGCTTAGACAAGTGTGGCAGGTGAGGAGGTCATCAGTTAGCTACCCGCACCCTCTGCCAACAGGCCGCTCTCCCCGTGCACGGTTTGTGTGCTCTCCTGGGGACGGCGTTCAGCTCCATCCTGGCCTCCCGAGTAAGGGAAGCCACGCTTCTTCTCGGCACCCCCAATCACAGGTTCTGGAGTCCTGTGCCTCCAGTGATTTCCATGGTGCTTTATGTGGAACCAAAGAATGCTAGCCCCTTCTCATCCATGCTCACTAGTGGCCCGGAAAGCTGGAAAATCTGGAAATCTTTCTCAAGGCACATAATGCTCTGGTCCTGGCACTTTAGAAATCTCTACGCACAAAACAGGCAACAGTCTCTGTGATCAAGCACATCTTCAAATGTCAGAACCTGTCTCAAGGTCTCCTCAGAACCTCCCAAATCTACATCGATGGTAGCACCAGGCTGGGCCCAGGGACATATGGAGCTCAGCAAGCATCTGGACAGGGACATGCTGCCAGGTTCCTCCTTCTGCAAACCCTCCTGTGGCCATGGTGATTCCCTCGGAGACTTGCTCTTGACTTCAAGGACAGAAATACCACCCTCAAACGTGGGAGGGAGGAAAGGAGTCTGCATCCTAGAAGGCCAGCCACCATCTTGCCTCCTCTCCCCACTGCCCTGCTCACACAGCTTGGGGTGCATGTGGGTGTGTGGGGGCTGGCATCGGGGGTCCAACCCCAACCTCTAGCACCCTGTGTAGAATCTGGGAGAGCCTCATACGTCTTATTTTATACCCTGTGGGTCCTCGCTGCACAAGAAAGGCCCCGGCATCATCCTACTGTAAATGAAACTAACACGTGTCCATAGATTGACTTGTTAACAAGTAAAAATGTGGTTGGGGAGAGGTGGCTGCACATTCTCACAGAAATGAGCCCGGGCTTCTGGTTTTATAGTAATTCTCACCTTTACTGCAACCATAACCAAGTCCCATTACAAATCCTGTGTATTTACTCTTCCCAAGGGCCTTTCAAATAAGGGATACTCAAACGGTTTTGATGATTATAAGGCAATCCTGTATTTGGCATACAGGCTGTGGGCGTGTGATCAGAGGTCGTAGCTGAGGCCAGGGGGCCTTCCTCCGCCACTGGAAGCAGCGTGAGTTCAAGAACTCATGGACTTTGGGAAGAGACACGGCAGGAAGTAGCAGGAAGACCAGGATCCCATATAGTCAGCTCCGTCAACCAAATCAACCGAGGCCATAGATGCCCTGTCAAAACACAGCATTGTGATCCTTGTAACATGGAGCTGACCGCGTATATACGAATCAGGTTGACGTGTAAGGTTCAGGTCATAAAATTTGGTAGGTTTTATGTAAAATGATCAAAACATATGTAATTTTTGCCATCTCTCCATATACCATGGGAAGGCATCCGAGTCAGCCTGGGTGGACTTTGCGTAGAGCAGGCCTTAGGGCCTCCAGTCTCCGAGAAGCATGAATGTCAGTCCACAATTGGTTGGACATGGCCCCAAGCATTACATCCTGCAGTTCTGGGTGTGGGAAGCCTTGTCTGACATAATCACCGTTCTGCTGAGCCCCACCTCGGAAGAGGAGGACCAGGCCACATCTGGGCTACTAGCGGAATGATAGCAGGGATCATAATGTCTAACACATGTCGTGTGCTTGCTGCATGCAGGCATCCTTTGCAACACATTGTGTGTTATTTCACTCAACCTTCCAACGGGCACAGGATGCAGGTGCAGGCAAGGAAACTGAGGCACCGAGCTGGGGAGGAGAGGGTGTCAGGTGCATAGTTGAAGCGGTGGGAAGAGCAGAGACGGAGCCTTGCTGTGTCCGTTTTAAAGTCGGTTCCAAACTTCTATGGAGGAGCTTTCTGCTGACGAGTAGGAAACCAATGGCATTCTTCGGCAACGTGAACTTTTCGGTGTCACACTTAGTTCCGTCTTGGTCCGTACACCTGGTCGTGAGCCTTCTTTAGCGAAACTCCCTGCAATGATCTAGACTACATAGTGACACAATGCAAATAAGCCACATCTGCAATGGTCAGAAATCGCTCTGAGTCGTAAAGCATGACTTTAATAAGCTGTAAGTGCTGTACGTGCATGATTTAAAATGGACGCTTTCTAACAGCACCGTTTCTACAGCTAATTCCCTTGCAAAAATTTTAAAGCCTAATTTTTATCAGAGAAACGATTTTCCTTTTTGCAAATGGCCTCTAAATGAGAAGAGGCATTTGTATCAATTATTTGACGCCAGAGACATAATATTGATCTAGAAAATGAATTTTAGAAAGGGAAGGGCAGGAAGAGACAGAAAAAAGGCTTTAAGTGACTTGCACGCAGCGACTGCTGAATCTCTTGGCCACAGCAAGAAATGAGCTTCCTCGTTGGTACTCCAGGCAATTACATCTCATACTGTCCACTGCCCACTTAGTCAATCTTAACACCAAGGGGCATTGTATCTTATTTACCTGTTGAGGTAAAGCCTCTGGTAGTGGAAACGAGTAGGGAAAAGCAACATCATTTGAACAGCTGTAGACCGTGTGTATTTCATCAGGACATTGGACAAAGCCAAAGGGAAAAGCAGGTGCAGAGGCCTGCCTTGGCCCAGCTCTGATATGAACGAGTGACAAATGAGGTGGGAGAGCCACCGAAGAGAACGGAAATCCTCCCAGATTCCCCGTGCAGAAAGAGAGAACTTCTCCACCCTCCCAGAAGCATAATTGGTGTGCTCTCCTAGCTAATTTCAATACAGTGGAATCCCTGAAATAAAATTCCAAATGGTTAGACTCAAGAAAAGATCCCAACAGTTCTGAGAACCCATCATGGTGATTTCCAGGCTGGTTTTGGCCTTTTGAGGTACTTGTTTTCCACCTTTTCTACACCATACCATGCATATTACATAAGTTACCTGAAAAAATACATAGATTCTGAGGTCACCCACCAATAAATCAATTCCTGCTAGACAAGACACAGACAAATGAGTGTTACAGAATGAGCGCAGTGGGAGCTTAAAGAGGGTCTCGACCTGGCCCCTCGCCCTCCCCCACCAGCCATGTGATCATCAATCTCCCACTGAAGCCCCCAGGGCCTTGGTTCCATATTTTAAAATAATGTGTTTTTTAATGTCTGCTCCATCTGAGTCAGGCCTGCTTTATCCACCACAAGTTGTATCAAATAAGTTCGCGACACAAAAGCATTCTGCATGTTGTAGACATGTAGACATGTAGACAAAAAACCTGTCTCTCAGATGGGCTACATTTCAGAGCTTCTATGGTTAGCTAGGACCATTCAATGAGGCCAATGTAATGGGTAGAGATAGATCTCACATGTGAGAAGGACCTGCATTTTTAGGGGCCTGAGGATGGACTGTTATGGGTTGAATTGTGTCCCACAAAAAATCATCATTGATGGAAATGGGGCTAAAGGACCAATACTATGAAGGAGGCAGAGATGAGCACAGGGAAGAGCCTAGCACACAGCCAGTAGCCTAGGAAGAGCCAGGGATGCTCCACATGGATAACAGAGAGTTACACCCGCGTGGCTTGGGGCTGGAACACTCTCCAGGAGGACCCTACTCAAAGATAGACCCTTGCTCCCATGGGGGTGAGGAGGAGGGAGTAGGGAGGCTGCGGAGGGCACTAAGGTACAGCGCAGGCGCTCCTCCGCCAAATCCTCAGACGGGTCCATGATCCACAAACAACTCTTCTCAGGACTCTCACCTAAGATTGCCTGTGCCTGGTATATCACTGCAGCTAACAAAATTCCTGTTAAATCGGTGAGTTTAGCCAGATTTATCAACAGTTACACCCACATCTATCTTGCATCAGGTCTGAGTTGGTTTGTCTAGTAAGGGATTTCAGGGCCTTGCAAATACCCAGGCCTGACGGATAAAACCAACAGCTTCCGGGTTACTTTTTTCTTTAAAATAAAACAGTTATGGTATTTTTAAAAATGAGATAAGGAAGCAAACACAAAGAAGAAATTTAACTTATGTTTCTTTCCCTAAAAGAAATCTATCATTAACTCCCTGATACATAAATTTCCATATTTTTCCTGTGCATACACATACATTTGTGGGGTTTAACATACGTACACATATAAAATTTACCCCAAAAATGCATTTATACTAACAGACTACTTGATGAGCAACTTTTTTTTTTTCTTAACAATATGTAACGTGTATTTCCCATGTCAGTAAGTATAAGTCGATATCATCATTTTAAGTGACTGGTATAGTACTTATGTTATTTATATTCCTACCATAGCATGCTTTACAAACCCTCCATTGCTAGACATGAATGTTTCCCACCTTTTAAATATATAAACAGTGCTGCAGTGAATATCCTTGCTCATACAGGATATTTCCTTAACCTAAGCTCTTAAAAGTGAAATCATCACATCCAAGCCCCATTGGGGTTGTCACCAATCTCCAAGGTGAGCTGTAGGCAGCAGTCCTCGCCTCATGAGTATTCATGTGATGGGTAATCTCTCCCAACAGCTTTGAGACCTCAAGGGCATCTATCATTCGGAAGTTCACTTGTTTAGACCATCCATATGGGGTGTCAGGCCACTAGTCACCTCTGGCCTCCAACCCCCCAGTAAAATCCCAGTAAGACAGACTTGCAAACCATCAGAGCACAGATCTTGGGAAGCATGCAGATAATGTCTTGAGAAAATTTATGTGTATTTTACTCATAGAATTAACAATTCTTTCCTGATTCTCACTTCCATATGAAAATCTTTTCTTATTATTTGTTAATACTCCATTTGAACTATTTCTAACAATTCACATCAATGGACCACCAAAAAAAAAAAATTCCAAAAACATACAGAAATGCTTTACTAGAAACAATGATATGGCCTTCAATATTTGATTGAATTTAGGCAGAATGAACAGTCCCAGCCTTGTGCAAACATAGGCACTGAATCACGGTTATAAGCAGAAAAGCCATGTGGCTGCGTTGTATTTAGAGTAGAAACACGTCACGTGCAAACATGACCTATAATCAAGGTTGGGGTCACCCAGCACATAAGCACAATTACTGGGGAGCAGTGTTCTCCTTACTGCAATATCTAACCAATCGGGATCTTAGAGAAGATAGCACTTGAGGAAAAACAAACACAACAAATTCATTGAGAATTTCAAAAAAGATATCAAGTCGCAAAGATTGTGTTACCAACAGGCATGTTTTTATACAAATGGGACAGTGAGTAAGAACCAGGAGAAACAAGGAGAGAATAATGCAAACCAGATAAGGAGGCACAATGAAGCTCTTGAGCTTCCTTAGTTCAGGTGGTATCCCATCTACAGCAAGCTTTCACACACCCAATGGGATGGGACACCTGGGTGGCTCAGTCGGTTAAGTGTCTGCCTTTGGCTCAGGTCATGATCTCAGGACCCTGAATCGAGCCCTGCATCAGGCTCCTTGTTCATCGGGGAGCCTGCTTCTCCCTCTCCCTCTGCCCCTCTGCCCCCACTCACTCTCTCTCTCTCTCAAATAAATAAATAAAATCTTTTAAAAAAATGTTTGTGTTTACCCCATAATTGTTCAAAACCCCTCTTGTTTTCCAAATAAACACCTATCACAAGCTCATAGAACACCAATGTTTCATGAATCGTAAGCTAATCTGAATTGTACGTATGAACCCACGGGAAGCAAAGGAATCCACTATAACGAGATGCAACAGTAAACTGGCTCTTGGTTAAAAAAAGAAAGACAAGACAAGAAAAGCCTGGTTTGCAGTTTCTGCCAATTTCCATGGTGTAACTGTTCCCACTGTGGCTGATTTGGAAAAAGTCTGTGTTTAAGCACCATGTGCTATTTCTTGAAAGTTCAAGGTGTTTCTGCCCTCCTAAATAGCAAGCAAAACTATGAAACATGATCGTAAGATAAACAAAAAGCATCTGTCAACCATTACCCAGTGGACACAGTTCTTGTGGGGAAAAAAAAAAAGATTAGATCAAATCTCCGTGAAATGGCAAAGGAATTAATTTTCCCCTGTAACACCGTGCTGTTCTGGTGAATATCTCTACAGAAAGGGATGAGAGGACCGGGAGAAAGGCGACAAAAATAACCCAAAAGATTAGAAGAGTTTCTATGTGAAAGTAGTTTGGAAATACAAAGATTGGCAAGTGAACCGACCAAGGACAAAAAGGCAATAAGGAATAAAAAGTTTTAAAACACTACCATTGTTGATCATTTCTGTCTGCTAGCTGGAGATCCAAACACACATAGACGGACAGCCTGCAGGGAAGATGTCAAATGCAACTGTGGGATTTTTCAAGGAATGAGTAGTTTTTCAGGTATACGACGGAAAGAAGGGCTTTTGAGACAAGAGAACCCATGAACATCTCGGAACCAGGAAAGAACCTGGTTCATAGTGATGTATAGAGAACACCTCCTCCTATTAAGTTGCTGACATAACAGACTTGAACACACAGCCTTAGGCTGGCCACCACCATTCACTTTGAATGAATAATGAAGTTGGCGCGAGCCACCCCTCCAGATGGAAGATACCATACCACACACACACACACACACAAATGGCAACCCAGCACATCTGTCCAAAGAGCTCCAAATTCCAGGAGTGCTTTCTATAGGACAGCCTATAGAAGGGGCACTGAAAGGAAACGGTTAATGACATTGGCCAATATGAACAGAGAGGCATTCAGACAGTTTCCAGAAAGAGTGATGCTATAGTTCTACCCCAAATCGAAATCATTCCCCTCCTTAGCTCGGAGGCAGGAACTCAGCATCGTGGAGCAAGTTGTCATTTCCCGGCCCTTCCTTCCGTTCCCTTTACCTGCAGTGCAGGTGGGGTGACACTGAGCAGATGGAAGCCAACTTTCCACTGACAAGGCACATATTTGAAAGCAAGCATGCCTTGGATGTTCCAAATAATACCTACTGGTAAGGATCGTCAACATCTTGTCAACTTGCCAAGCCTGGGAAACTTCTACTCCTGGTGATGGGGAATTTAAAAATTACCATTCCTTATTTCAGCCCTTACATGCCAGATTCAAACTTTGAGGTCCTACACTCAGAGAAACTGAACTTCTTAAAACATATTGCATGGCAATTTTTCCCTTAACAGATATGTAAGCATGATGCAATTTAGGAGCAATCAAACAGTATGGCCTTCCTATTAAAAGGACAAAAATATTCTGGACCTGTGCTATTTTTAATCAGGAATGAGAGATCCAAGTTATCAGACCTGCCCAATGAGATTCTCACATTGACACGGTTTCACGGGTCACGCAGCGCTCAGTTTCACGGAGCCTCCAGAGACACGGCCACTTACTACACAAGATGTTCATGCACCACAATTAGAATTAAATGAGCATATGGCAGAAGAAATCTGCTTGCAGGGGAAAAAAAATGAAAAGTAATATCACAGGGAAAATGTCACAAATTAGGGAGAGCCTTTAGAGAGGCTGTGGACAGAGCGAAGCCATCTGAGGAACAGGAGCCTGGAGCCCCCATGGGGTGGGCTAGCCCAGGAAGGAAGCTGCACACAGGAGGTTCAGATCACGCGTGCCTTCTACCTGCAACTTGAAACCCAACCGTCCTGTCCCTCCTGGTGTCCATGGCTCTTGCAACCATTTAGCCAACAAGGCTCCTTGTTTTGAAAAATTAATCCTTTTAACTAGGATTGAAAGATAACTCACAGAAAATTAATTAGCAGCCAGTTTAAGTTTTCACCTTAACTTATATTCAGTTGCTTTGGCTTCAGAGATTTCCTTGAAGGCTCCCCCATCATGACTCATGGGTCATAGAATCGGGTGGCTGGTAGGTACTCCCTATAAGCAGGGAGAATGGTCATGCTAATGGGTCCCCATTCATTAAAGGCAGGTTTAATGGCTTCACAAAGGATGCCCCTTATGCCTTGAGTCACCTTGTAGCAATCACACCAGGCAGAAAACTCTCTGATCTCTGTTCCTTGTCAACTTTGGCCCCAGTTGGACAATCCGCCAGAGCTCTGGGCTATGACATCTGCATGGAGTCATCCGTTCTAGCTAAGGAGATCTAGTTACTAAATCTGAGACTCTTTTGGTCCAGTATTCTCAGGCAAAGAAAACCTACTTCGTGGTGCCTGTTGCAGTTCAAATTCTTGATGGTGATCTCACAGAGTTAGCTCGCTACCACAAGGAAGATGGAACCAAATACAAACCCAGTGTTACTACCTAAAAAATGCTTGTGGGAGCCACTCTCCAATTAACCACACGTCCGCAACATCTTGCCCTTCTACAGCCCCCCTCACTTTGAATCTTGACCATTGTGGTGTCAAATGAAATGTGGCCGAAGCATTGCTGGATGACTTCTGGGGTTGGGGTGCAAATTTCTGCCTTTGTCTCTTGAAAGCCTTTTTTCTGGAGAAAGGCAGGCCCAATGCCATGTTGTAAGGAAGCCCAAACTAGCACGTGGAGAAGCCACGTGGGGAGAAAGGGCCAAGTACCTGCGGCTGCTCCAGCCATCGCACTGGGTCCCAAACATGAGCGAAGAAGCCCACCCAGCAACCCACCCAGTCAAGCTTCCAGATAAATTCCAATTCTATGCACCATCTGATTGTGAGCACATGAGGGACCCTGGGAGAACTGCCTGGCTGAGCTCAGCCAAGCCACAGAGCTGTGAGACACAACCATGTATGATTGTTTTAAACCAGTAAGTTGTGCAGAGGGAGAGCACGACCCATGCTCCACTCACATTTCAAGTCCAAGGTTGGAAACATTACCTTGGATTCCAGAGACAAGTGTATTTGCTCACCGCATAAAGAATGTCCTTCAATGAAGGAGGGTGTAGAGGCAGGAGGTAAGGCCATGTCATCGAGGACGGGGAATGCGGGTGAAGAGTACCATCAGTACCTGAGTCGTGACAAAACACCTATGACCACAGTTCTTCTACAGCCTCCCTCCTAAGTTTGCACGAGTTTCCCTTTGCCCAGAATACTTTCCTCTAAATGCCTGCCTGAAAACTCCTTCCTCATCATTTAAGTTGCAACATTCATGCCCCCTCCTCCAAGAAGCCTTCCTGGCCCTTTCAGATAGCCTAAACTCTGACTTGCTAGAGCTTCATTGGAGGTCCTGTCACTGTGTCATGATAGTTCTTTGCATCTTTATTGCCCATCCAGCGGGGACCCCGAGGGCAGGGCAGTCTCCGTATTCGTTAGCTAGGGTTGCTGTAACAAAGCACCACAGACCGGGGCCTTAAATAACAGAGATTTACTCTCTCAGAGTTCCGGAGACCGGGATTCTGAAACCCAGCTGTCTGCAGGGTAGGCTCCTTCTGAGGCCGCCAGGGAGACTGTGGTCCAGGCTTTCCCCTTGGCTTGTAGATGGCTATGTTCTCCTTGTGACTTTACTTGGTCTTCCCTCTCTGTGAGTCTCTGTCCAAATGTTCTCTTCTTATAAGGACACCAGTCAGATTGGACTTGGGCCCACCTTAATGACTTCACTTTAACTTGATTACTTTTTAAGGACCCTATCTCCAAATATGGTCCCATTCTGAGGTACTGGGAGTTAGGACTTCAGCATATGAATTTTTCTGGGAGGAGGGGACACAGTTATACCCATAACAGTATCTTGTTCTTCCTCAGCAAGTAGATGCTCTATGAAGGGAGAGAAACAGGAGGGAAGGACACAGAGAGAGGTGAGAGTTTGGGAAGAAGGTTGTGGGGGTAGGTACGGTGAAGTAGGAAGGAAACTACCCCCTCAGAGTATCCTACGACTTTGAAAAGGTGAATCCTAGTGTTCCCCAAACCTGGAGGAACAAAATAAGATAACAAACAATATCAAGAAGGCCAGTGGACAGGTGGTGGGTAAAAAGAGGTGGACAGAATATGAAAAGTATGTAAAGACTAAAGTATGAGTAGGAGAAGAGAGAAAAGATGCTAAGAATGTGAACAGAAAGAAGTTTCTGGTAACATTACAAGGGTCACTTAAATAGCTGGCAGAGAAATAGACAAAATCTAATGCTCCTATTTTGATGACCAGACAAGACAGCAGAAGAAATGGGCAACAAGAAATAGAAAAGAAATAAGTGGATGAGCATCTGATTCAAAATAACCAACTTTTCTGTGAGCACCAAAATGGAAAGGTATCTGCACAAACATGCACGATTATATGCACATATAATCGCAGCCCGAGTGCACTGTAATGCACACAGGCTCGCTGCATTGAATTGAAAATAATATCAAGAAATAGTCTTAAATCACTTTGCCTAACCATCCATAAAGAACTCACACATTTAAAAATGCGACGAACCAGATGGAAAAAAACCCAGCTTCACCTCTGGCTTTAATTCTATCAGAGAAGATAAATCATTTTGCGTCTAACAATCACTACATAAATAGATGGATATTTTATAAACATAGCACCAAATAAATGTCTTGATGTCTACATTTTCCTTCTCAAAGTATTCAGGTTGCTAAAAAATGGTTAGGAAAACATTCCTACACAAAGATCTAAGTTCATACACTTCTGTAAAGGGCATCTGAACACCATAGATGTTGGAGGTCTAGGGATGCAGCCGTTTCTAAGTCAGTTTGTAACACGTGGCTTGGCTTCTTTGTAAATGATATATTTTTTTAATGAAACCCTACAGTCCGCTTTGAAAATCTAATTCTATATGCAACATGTATAGAGCATTTGAACGTTTTCAACACTAAAATAGACTCCTCCCAGTTATCCCAGTGCCGGGACATCAGGCACTGAATAGAATGCAGTGCATGTGTAGAATATTCTTCCAGCTAAAATGGAGGCCAAAAGTCAAGGGAGGTGGGGAGTGGGGAGAAGACAGTGAATGTGCTTAGAAATGCGTGGATACTCCTTATTAAAGTGCTGTCTGTTCACCTGCTCCCTCCACATCAAGCTGCCTGGATTGGTGTTTGCACCTGTAAACTGGTATTGTCTGAGCAGTGGGCGGCTGGAACCTTCTGCACATCTTCTCTTGTCAGGGATGAATCAATCATCTCGAAAGATGTCAGCATCTGCCCAAACCATTTTATATTAGAATAAATGGCAGATGGTGGTGTTTTTATATTTAATCAGTTCCACCAAATGCAGTTTCATCTCTTATAAAATGAAACCATCTGCAGCTTGTAGGTGTACAGATCTCACTAAATACCGGCTATTGAACCTTTTCTCTGAAAGGTAAAGCCGTACGTGCTAACACGGGTTGACATTAAGCACAATAAGCCCAGAAATCCTTTAAAAAAAGCCTCGTGTTTTAATAAATACTTGCATTTAATAACGCTAAATATTTATGGCTGACATGCCCTTCACGTGAGGTTTGCAACAGAGGTCTTTGTTTTCACGCCCAGCATAGCTTCCAATCATGTCTGGAAGCCTCTCGTTCTAAACTGCCTGAAAATATTCCCACTACAAAAACAGCCCTTCTCTTCACTTCTGAATTGTCCGCACAAGCGTTTTATCTTTACTTTGACATGAGTTCTTTCAGAGTAGGTGGGCTCTGGCTGCCAGAGGAATCTGCTTGATGTACACACGCACGCACAAAGGTTCACACACTCACACCCAGTCACACACACACACATGCACTCACACCCACAACACCAATCACATTAACACATGCATTTCGGTATCACCACCAGGGTGGGGTCTGACCAGATGTAAAAACCAGAATGCTTATTTCAAAATGCTGGCAGATGGAACCCCTACTTTTTTGGCCACAGAAAGCAATGAGCAATCTTAACCACCAATGGTAGTTTTTCTACTTTATTCCTTCTAGAGTTGGAAGCAAAGGTCAGCGTAATAGGGGTCCAGAGAGCGAGCTCTGTTCCCATGGTGAGTGGGTCATGGCTGGGGCATCGTGTCCTCGGATGACGACACTGCAGGTGCAGAAGGCAACGGAGCCTTTGGTCCCACCAGGAACCACCAGGAGAGTAGTGTGAAATTATTTTAATCTTTGACCGGCTCCAGCCTCTCAAAGTCCAAATTCCTCTGCTCAGCACCCACAGCTCTTCCAGCCTGGCTCCAGCCTGCCTCACTGTCCTCTCTGCTCCATGAACTTCCCGTTCTGCAAGGAGCTCTTCAAAGTCACCCTCAGCATCCCCTAGGGTCATCTCCTCCATGGGCCCCCTCTGCTCTCTGTTTCTTGCAACTGAATGTCATGACTACTTATTACCGCTTGGCCACCTCTCCATCATCCCACACTCTGTTCTATTTTTCTTTGTATCTACCCATTTCAATTTCTTATGCTAGCTTTGTGCAGAGCCGGGAGGTCAGTAAACGTCCGTTGGATGAATGAACGAGCCAATGAATGAGTTGCAGGCATTTGCTATATTGAAATATGGTATCTGAAGACAGGGGAAAATGATAGGGTTTATTATTTTTCCTCCAAAGCAACAGAAAGGAACAAAGTAAATAGAAAGAGAAGGATGAACAGAACACAAAAGGAAGGTGATGTCATGGTGAGTGAAGCTGCCTTTAATGCTTAGACGTCAAACAAAATTAAGACCTCCTTGAAAGAAGTAGAAGACAGTGTATTTCAAGACTTTTGAAAAAACATAACTGTAATGAAGCAGCTTCCCATGAGTTATAACCAACATCCAGCAGGCATCTCAAATGCAATGTGGTCAGAATACTCTTACTCTCTTCAGTGGCCCCTCCACCTGCCCCCTTCTCCATAAGCCAGCCACCACCAACCCAGGTCTTCCCCTCGCCTTTTCTCTCTCAGGAGATGGACCGCCCCCATCAACCAGCTACTTAGCCAGAAACTTAGAAGCAGCAGGTCCAATGGGTGGGAGCTCCAGAACAGCCATCCACCACCCTGCCCGCACCGCTCCACTGTCCCACCCCTCATGGCCGTCGCCATCCGCGCTAGCCTGAGCAACTGCTACCTGCCGTCTGGCCTCCCCACGTCCTCTCTCCTCACTCAGGCTGTGCTCTGCCCAGAATCCAGTGTAATCTTTGCAAAGCCTATGTCAGATCTTGTCACTACCCAGCTTAGAACCTTCCAGCAAGTTCCTGACATATTCAGAATAAAATCCAAATCAATGGGCCCACCAGCCCCTGGATAATACAGCTCTTCCTGGTCATCTGACTTGTCTGGATGTTTCGTCTTGCAGAAGGCCACGGTGGCCTTTTGTTCTCGGCACAGACCAACCTCATTCCAGCTCCAGGACTTGTGTGTGTCTCTCCCTCCTGAGGACGCTCTCCTGCTATCCTCACATGGCTGTCTCTCCTCCCATTCATGTCTCAGCTCCAGAGCCATCTCCTCCTCCAGGCCTCTCAAACTAGAGCCGCCCCTCCCCACTCCCCTCACATTTGACATTTTCTTTACACTACTTATTATCCCTGCCTGAAATGACCTTATCTGTTTGATCATGCCTCTCTCCCCACTAGAAGCAGATGGGTTGTTGGGGTTTTTTTTCCCCCTCTTATCCTTGTTAGGTCTCCAATGCCTAGAATTGCACTAGCCCTTGATAGGCATTCAAAATATCAACGGACTGATGGATTCTTCCAACATAACCAATATTTCAGCTCTCTTTAAATGAATGGCTTAAATAAAAGTATATTAAATCCTTTGGGAAGTTTCTTCTTCTGATTCCCCTGGCAGATACATTCTTATCTGTCTCATCGCCTATGCACTAAAAATGGTATGTAATTCAAGACTGTAGGCTAGTTCACCCGAAATTTGCCTAACTAGTGTCTCTTTTCCTATTTTCTAAAGGCCATTGGCCTTTAACTATTGCGCATGCATTAGACAAACAATTGCTAAAGAATTGTGATATATACCAGGCAAGGTGTATGTGGACAGACTGAGCTCTCAGGGGGCTGAGTGTGGTGGGGAAGACAGGCTAGCCTGGGGGAGATAGAAAACATTCCCCAGAAGTGGCATTTGAAGAACATTGAGGGCATTGGGGCATTTCAGAAAGGGGACATGGTACTTGGCCTGATGTGGGGACAAGAAATCACTCAGGCAATAGACTGACGTGCCTGGAACCTAATAATCGTGGATGCATGTAATCATATCCTAGTTTCTAAAACAAGTGCCCCTCCGTTCCCTCCAAATAAATTCTACATTTGGACCCAGTCAGACCAGCCAGAAATCCTCAACTTCACAACTTGTATTTCCCATCAATAGGACCTGCCATGTGCCATCTGTTTCTGTAGCTCAGAAAATAGTCCCTTGTGCCATTCATTGATGTTTGTATAGAAATTCAGACACGAAATCTCTTTTAGAACATAGTGCTAGAAAAGATGGGTATGATAATGCCTATCTTGAGGGGGAAAACTTTATTGCCCCTGAGAAGCTGATTCGCTCTCAAAGGTCACAGAGTGTCTCTCTGTCCTGATGCTGAGAACCTCAGAGCTGAGTGTGATTTCGAATCATGGGTACTCTTATCACTTTATGTCTCAGAGTTCTACCCATCTACTTAATTCTTTGCTGCCTTATCTTCCTATTTCCATCTCTTGGTTAAATGTACTGAGTTGTTGCTGTCATTGTTTTGGTTTGCTGGCTGGTTGGTTGTTGTGTCATTTGAGTGTGTGTGTGTGTGTGTGTGTGTGTTTGGGGTAAGTAGCTTCAGATGCTTTTGAAAATAGTTATATAATACAATTTAGTATTTTAAATGTATTCTCATTTCCTCTGGGTACATTTTAACACAGGGTTAGAGAGGAGTTAAATTTGCCCAGTTTTGATGGAAGCAGTGAAGAGGCCCCTTTACGCTCTGGGCATCTTGTTGGGCAGGTACCTCCAAATTTGCATGGTGATCTGCTGTACCCACCAATGGGAAGAGAAGCCAGTCAGCGATTAAACAAATCTTTAACAGAAGAAACGCTGAACAAGCAGATAGAACTTTCTCCTCCTTTGAAAACAATTTTGTTTACACTAAAGAGGGAAGAAAATAAGGAAAGGAGAAAGTTTGTATTGGGAGAAATTAGTAAATATTTAACTGGTAAAACAGGCAAGCATATTTTGGCTTATTTTGGAATTCACAAGGATTATTCCTTCTCCTTGGCAGACATCATTTGCTATTGTCTGCTCAGCGTCCCTGCTCCCTAATTTCTTCTGACAAAAAGTCAGCCATAGAATCCCATCCTCTTGGCCACGGGCACATGAGTAAAGCTGTGAGCCAGAACAGACCATCTAGAACCTTCCCTGGAATTTTAGGTGTGGATACTTAGAGAGGATAGCCCTCTTTTCTCTAGAGTCCTAAACTGAGGCTAGTAAGCCTACAGAGGCTGCCTGCCAAGTTTCTCACTGCCTAAAGGAGGCTCATCTGCAGGCCAAGATAAAGCTTCAGCTCAAATTACTAGAGTTTCTGTCACTTGCAACTGAAAGAATCAGGGCTGGCAGAGTCTCCTCTTATAAAGGAGGGGGGAGAGAAGCCCAGACAGGAACCGAGTGCTCATGGTCATGGTAAGGAGACCCCAGGACTCCCAACGCCCACTCAGGGCCCTCCTGCTGGGCCACCTTCAGTTCCTCTGCCTGGGCTTAGAAGGGGCCCAGGCCCCACAACCAGAGTTCACCCCCACGAAGATGAAGGATCTTCATCTTCATCTTCAATGCGTCCCCACTTGGCCCCCTCCATCCCTTCCCCTGCCCCCTATCCCCCGCGCCCTATAGTCACAGTGACAGAAAAGACTACACCACTACTAGAAATCTCCTAAAAATTACCAAGACTGAGAACCCAGCCATTATTCTGAGCCCTGCCTCTGGCTTGTACTAACACATTTCTATTCCTTTAATAAAGAACTTGAGTGATGAGCTCCTGCATTTATTTAAACAGTGCTTCATGTTTGCTTGCTCCCTCTCCTGCTGAAAACTCCCACCTGTTTTGCAAACATCTCAGCCAGTCTGGCCACTCCTCCTGTGAGGAAGGTGAAAATGGAGTGAGAAAGAAGCAGAGGTCTTTCTCCAGGTCCCCGGAGCTGGACAGAGAATTGGCAGTCTTGATTCGCACTTTGGTTGAAAGGGACCTTGGGCTCACCTCCTGGGTTAAGCTCCAACTCATAACTGTGACATGGAATACCTTACTTCCTGCCCCAAACCCGTGTTCTTCACCCGTGAAATGCAGACGCCAGTGATGCCTATTTCGGAACGACTGTGAGGATGCGGTGAGATCCCGGTCTTCACAGCACCTAACGCAGGTCTGGGAGCATTGCCGGTCCTGGGTTAACGCTCATTTCCTCCTCCCTCCTGTCTCGGTGGATTAGGAAAAGGATGTTTCACATGACACACCAGCCTACCTGCTCCCAAGTAAGTTACATGGAATTATCATAGCTTCTCATACATCGATATACATAAGATGAACGGTGTAATGCTATTAGCATAATGAATATTCTAATTATGGTTCTAACATTAGAGCTGGCACCAGACATTAATCCTTAGGGAATACCAATTGCCAAGGATGTAACTGCCAACCTGTGATGGGGCGTATGTACCGCGGGGACTGAGCTTGTGAAATCAAGGAGCCATCACACTTTTCAAAACACAGGAGGAAATCTGTAACACACACACACACGCACGCACTGTCCCTCTCCCACTATGCCACTCTGGTCTCCTTTCCCTTTTCTGACAATGTTATTGCACGGATCGATGGGGGGAGTGCCGACAATTTAGCCAGCACCACTGACCGACAGGGGACTTCACCAGGCTAGAAGCCAGCAAGGACATTCCCCACACTTCTCCAACAACAGCTCTGTGCGGGGTTTTAGTAGCAGATTCCCACTTCATGGGTGGGGATCTGAGATAAAGAGAAGTTAAGTAATAGTAACTGTAATCAACCAATAGTAATTGTACCAATAGCAACTGTAAACAACCAACCAACAAGAGCTAACACAGCTAGGTGCTTTTTAGGGACTCTGTTTCTGAAGCCATTTACGTGGGGTATAGTCCTCATTATCCCATTGTGCACGAGATACCAATACCTAGCAAAAGTCATACAGCAAAACACTGGTGGAGCCTGGACTTATGCCCAGGTCATTGCTCCCAGAGGGCAGACTGAGATGCCGAGAGAGACTCCCCACTTGTCTAGGCTCACTCAGATCCCCGCCAGGAAGCTGCGATCCAAACCCAGCTCCATCTGATACCAGTCTATACCTGACACACAGTATTTCCAGAGTTCAGTGATTAACTTGACATAATTCTTTATGGTTTTCTTGAAGAGAAAATGACTGCAAAACTGAACCCCGGGGGTGCCTCTGTTACAGCGGAGTAAAGTCTACTCCCCGGCACAGAGGTCTGTCCCCAGCACCGCCAGCATCCAGACTTTGGTCGATAGCTCACATGGGAGCAAACCAGGTCCCAGCTTATGTTCGTGGAAGGCATAAAGGCAGACGAATGTGCCGCAGATCAGGGAGTTGGACTGGAAGGAAACTGGCCTTGACATTGAACTCTAGCTCTGCCAGCCACTGCAACGTGCTGTTTAAGTCAGTAAGATAAAACAGAGGGTGCCAATGAAGAGAGCCCTGCAGGGAGGTTAAAGGAGCCAGGATGGGAAGCAAGAGTCCTGCCTCATGACGGCCCCCCGGGGCAAAGTAGGGGAGACGGGTTCACGCAAGTGCGGGTGGTTAGGAGCACGAATTCTCCCGCCTGTCCCAAAAGCATCAGGTGTCAGACAGCCCTGAACCTGGGAGCTTCAGAAGGAGGAAAGCCAGAAGATCCAAAGATCAGGGTTATCCTAAGGACCCTCTGCCAGAAAGCCAATCTCTTTCTTCTCAAAGGATTGATGCCAGGGAGCTGGTGAGAGCCAAGACCGTGGAGGGAGGCAGATGCCAGCTCCCGGGGGGATGCACAGGCCTTAGGGACCTTCCTCTAAGGTGAGAAGCAGCCAGTAAAAGTGGTAAATGGATGGGGTTTCAGTGTGATCACGCTGGCCCAGGCATGCAAAATGAATGGGAGGTAAGCAGAATTGAAGGCAGAGAGACAAGTGAGGTGATTTGGATAAGAAATCCAAAGAAGACGCAATTCAAGAAGCCCAAAGGATGTGAAGTTGGTGTGGTGACTGATTGAAATGTGTCTTCGGGGAATACAGATGTAAGGGCAGCTCCTAGGTATTGGCTTGGAAAGCTGACTAATAATACAACTCTTTTAAAAAGATCAATCTGAAAACTGACACATAATTATAGGAGTCTCCTTATAAGGCTTAATAATATTCTGTGCCATGGATCACAACATGTCATACAGAGTATTTGCACTTTGATTCAGCATCTCTCTGCTAATTTATGTATTTAATATCGTATTTCCATTCGAAATGCTTCCAGAAGGAAGGAGGGTGGAGGTGGGAGATGGAGAGGAGGGTGTGTCTATGTGACTAATGCCCAGAATAGGAATAGGAGCAGCTGAGCAAGGTCACTCAGAGCAGGACCAGGCTGCCCGACAAGTGGGGCGGGGGGAGCCCCAGCCCCTCAGCAAGGCCATTTGCAGAGTGCACCTTACATTTGGAGCTCCTGATGTTGAGAGTCAGACGTTAATGGTAGCAGTCAGATGTCAAGGGTGACCCCCTATGCGCAGGGATGAGGGGACCCATCAGTGAGGGGCCTGGGAGCCATTCAGAGCAACACACATCCTTCAAGTCTCCTTTGCCACCCTCCACTGTCTACGTTCCTGTGGGCTTAGAGCCTGGGGTTCTGACGTTTGGAAGGGCATGCTCTTCTGAACCATCTTGTCAGGGATGCTGCCCACGCCTTGTCTTGCTTTCAGGCTTTAAAGCAAGACCAGCTTGTGGACATCCCTACCTGTCTACTGCACTGCATGCACCTCAGCCGCCTCCTGGGCTCAGCCTCCAGGGACAGAAGGTCCAGAACCTGAAGCCTTCAGGGGAGGCTTCAGCAGCAGGCACCTGCTCAGGAAAGAATGTGGGTGCACCTCCAGCAGCAGGGGGCCTCGGCCCGTGCTTGGTGGTCTGTGGCCCGCTGCCAGACAGCGAACCCTGTGAACACACCAGGCAGTGCCTCCGAGAGCCCATGCTTGGGCCTCCTTTGGGGCTACAAGTCAAGAGGCCTATTCAGCCACAGAAGCCAAAAGCACATCTCACTCTATGCTATGTGCCTGGCTTTCCCCAAATCCATAATCCATCCTGTCACTGATTTGCTCACTCACTCATTTATTCATGTATTCATTATGCATTCAATGCGCATTGTTGACAGGTCGAATTATTGACCCCGTCCTTGGTGACGGGAGTGAGCTTGCCGTTCAGGCTTAGACACAGTCCCCTCACATTCCCGTGGGGTTTGGTGCAGGGCTGCGTGAGATCAGAGCCAACCAGAATTAAGCCAGGATATTTACTGGAGCCATCTGGAAAGAAGGGCCCTCTTCCTGCCAGACCCATGTGGCTCTAAGGCTGGACCTGCTGGGGGCTGCGCAGGTGATGGCCTGAGGCACCGCCTCCAAGGAGACCGGAGCTAGGCCGTGCAGAGAGCAAACGGGGCCCAGGGCCGCCTCCCCAGCCCAAGCCCTCCAGGCCTCAACTCCTGAGTCATTTCCTTTAAGCTCACTAAGAAAGCCCTTCCCCCATCTTTTATTTTAAGCCTGCTTTGAGTAGGTTTCCCATCATTGCACCTGGAAAAATCTTGCCTAACTGATCACCTTCAGGGCTCCATTCATGGCCTGCCTCTTCCACAAAACCTCCAAAGGGTAGAGAGAATGCACCTGCATCACACTTCTGTGGTGTGGAGGACGTGCTACTTCGGGTTGTTTTTTTTTAATGCCTTCTTGACTATATCCTGAGTTCCTCAGTGAGACAAGTGTCTAATTTTATATTCTCCTGCGACTTTGACAGAGCCTGACTCAGTGCCGAGCAATAAATGCTCCATATGATTTTCTGGGTATTTACTGTCTAGCGGCGGGAGGAAGGCGGGGGGTTTAGATGCTCTACCGTCTTTCAATAGAATTTTCCCCCAAACAACCCATATCCACCACCCTGCCTTTTAAAGCCTATATTCCTCAAAACAGCACTATTCGTTCAGCCCATATATGTTTTCTTGGGCACTTGCTATGTGCTGGACGTTGGTGCTGGGTCCAGGTGATGGGCATCAATATGACCGGGCTCCCTCCTGGTTGGGGAGGGAAACAGACAAGGAAACACACATGTGCCCTTGACCTGAGGAAGACCAGGACCAAGGGTGAGGGGGGTGCACTAGCCCCCATGGAAGAACTACCCGCTCTGCAGCTGCGGTTCATCAGCCCCCTGGCTTCCCAGTTACCCGCTCTGCAGGTGATGAACCGCCCCCTGGCTTCCCACACAGTACTGGCAGGTGAATATGATGGATCTGTTTGTATAAGGGAACGTCTATGGAAATCCATCTGCCTTGGCCTCTAAGGAAACACTGTAACATGAAGTCTAAAAACACAAGAAAAAATAAGCACTCACATTACCTCATAAATAAATAGGTTTGATTAATATTCGTAGAATTGGCACCTTCTTACCAAAGGCCACAAATCCATGGCTGCCTTCGCATTTTAAACGGAAAATTTACAAAAGCAGGAGTAAAAGGGGCAGCTCTTATATTTTCAAAAGAATACAGCCCTGTGGCCCCAGAAATTAATAATCTCAGACCCTCAGATCAAAGCAGTCTTCATATGCTCTCTTCCCCCCTCCCTACCCCCAAAATCCTATAGCAAAGTCATTTAATACATACTTACAAAAACGCTGTATATGCTAAGCAATATGCATGATGATAATAACACAACAGTGTTTGTTCCCAGAACTTAAAGTCTGGTGGCAGATCAAATCAGGAAACGTTTCTTGACCACTTGCTAAGCACTGTGATCCAAGGTGTCATTTATATAGAAAGCTACAATACCCAGTGATAGTCTCATCATGTAGGTACTGGGCATTCTTTTACTGTGTATATTACAATATTTGCCTACCTAACACAGCCTGTACTGTGGGAAAGGACCAGGCTGTACCTTCAGGGGCCCCCCATCCACTCTCTGGCCAGCTGGTAAGGGCTAGACTGGCAGGCAGCCCGATAGAATGCTCAGACCCAGGCCATCAGAGCATCCTGTCACTCTAGCACAGCAACAAGGTCAGGGGAGAATGTGGCCCAACATAGGCCAGTTAGATCCAGAGCATCAGTCCCCAGAATACTGGAGGAAAATAGGAGACTGATGTTTTCTTTCTACTGGTTTATCTGCCCTGGGGAGTTAGAAGATTGAATTTCCCTGGATCCACCAGGTGGAGAAAACGTAACTGAACACAAAACCACCTGCCAGGGAGGTCAAGTCTCAAGGATTCCATTTAACCATTTCTCCACTTCTGCTCACTTGAGCCAGCTAGTCCTACCCTAAACTTTTCAATCACATGAGTCAATAAATTCCCTTCTTTGCCTTAAGCTACTGAAAAGAATTTCTGTCTTGCAATCAAAGCATCTAAATTAACAATGGGTTGAATTCTCTCAGCCCTGGGGTCATCAATTAGGGCAAGAGTCAGGTATCTTTTTCTGTTTCTTCCACTCTACCTAGCATGGTACCCCCGGAGGACTCACTCAGCTAACTCTCACTGAGGCAATGAACTACCCAGATCCTGACATTGCAAGGTAATTCACACACTATTCATCCAGCAATACCCACATCTCTGTTCAAGGTGTTCCAGTGAAGGGGGACTGAACCTGGAGAGTCCCTGTTGGAGTTGGTCCTCAGCTTTGTGAGTTCTCCCAAGCATGAGCAGGCTCTGGGAGACTCATAAGTTCAGATAAAACTCATAGGAGAATGCTTAAACAGATGGTAATTTACTAATAACCATAATAGCTGCCAGCTATTGAACAGTTACCATGAGACAGAAACTAAGCTACACATTTACACATCTCGTCTCTGTTGCCATATAATGCTCAGGAAAGAAAAAAAAAATCCCTCATCCATCCTCACTTGCAGGGAGGGTCATGACAGCTAAGGGTGGCTTACTAAGCAGATGTCACCTGCTAATGTAGCTGAAGCTTCAGAGCCTTCCCTTGCTCCGGTCCCTTCCACGGCCCTGCGTGTTCCCCTCCTGGACATACGGAGGAAATAGCACCCCTAGCCCACTCTGGAAGCATGCAGCTCGCTGGGCCTGGGGGTCTCCCTCTCTGCCCTGGTGATAGTCGTGTGGATAGGAAGCAGCTGTGGCCACACCAGCCACCGCAACAAGCCAGCCCCGACCGCACCCTGTGTCTGATCGAGAAGGATCTGAACAGCACCTGTCCATCCTGTTGGCTCTGCTCCATGGTGGGGGCTATCATAGCCCAGTCTTAATGGCCAGCTTACCACCAACCATGCTCTGACTTGGGGACTGGGGGGTGCAGGGACCTGGCTGAACGGGACCAGCTGCTAAGGCAGTATCCACTAGCCCGTGGATGCCAAAGCTGGAATTCTCCAAGGCAGGCTGGAGCAGCCCTCCAGAAGCAGCCCCAAGGTGCAAGCACACAGTCTCGCAGCTGAAAGAGATTTCCCTAAAGTGCCAATAATCCGAAACAAGTTTCCCTCAGCCACGCCCAGAGAAAGACTGAATTCTCTTTCTACTCACTCAAAAGAAAATAATATTCCAAAATTGTTGTTATATGAAGAGACATTCAAAAAATACAGAGCCAAACCCTCTAGGGAAAAAAGATTTTGTGGAGATGTGTCAGGCCGTTATCCTTGTATGCTAGATTTCTGGATTTTTGTTATGATCGTGAAATTTGTCAGCATTTTAGATTTATCATTCGTTGTGATTTTTCTCCATTCTAAATAAAATTTGCCTTATACTTAATTTTATAGTCATCATTTTGTATTCCTTTTTTAAAAAGAAAATATATGCACTTTAAACCCCACAGAACCTGGATCTATCCCCGGCTTTGAGAAATTCTGGCCTGTCAAAAATAAGTCCACCTTGCCTACCAGGATGCCTGTAAATGCATGCCTTATTTATCAATAGAGAAGCATCCCTTATTTTTAATCCCTAGAAAGAAAAATTATGCATGACTATTTTGGATAACTCTTATCTGGGTTTAGCCTAACGAGATTCACAAAGGCACAAAAGACTGGTTCCATAACTGGAATATTCCCCCAGGTGGCAAGACAGTGAGACGCTTATGAGCTGGGTTGTACCCACCCCCAAATTCATTTGCTTCATTCCAACCCCTAGTATCTCAGAATGCAACTGTCTTTGGAGACAAGGTCTTTAAAGATGTGCTTAAATTACCATAAAGCTCTTAGGCTGGGCCCTAATCTGACTGGCATCCTCATGAGGAGAGAGACAGCAAGGCATGTTTGCACAGAGGCGACCATGGGAAGAAGTAGCAAGAAGGGGGCCATCTTCAAGCCAAGGAGAGAGACCTCAAAGGAAGCCAAGCCTGCTGGCATCTTAATCTTGGACTTTTAGCCCAGAACTATGAGAAAATAAATGTCTGGTGTTTAAGCCGCCCAGCCTGGGATATGTTGTAATGGCAGCCTGAGCAAACTAAGACCCTGTGACAGACGGCTGAGGTTCAGAGGGGAAGCAGAATTGCCCAAAGGAAAGTTTAATCCATTCCAAGTTCTATAGAGGACCAGTCCTGAGGGCTGTACCATCTTCCCACCATGGCCCACTCCTGAACTGCTGATGGAACTAAAACCTTCGGGGTGGTGGGCGCTTCTGAGTCCTCCCTCCCAGCCCCACCCCCACCTGCCTGTTCCCCAAGCCCTTGGCTTGTCCTCCCTGCTCCCCCAGTGGACTCCTCCCCAGCCCGGGGGCCCCACTTCCTCCTCCCACCTACACTGGGTCCCACACTGAAGCCAGCCTAGTATTCTACTAATCCTCTCCAGATAACCCTACACCAGCTCCCAGTATCTCCCCTGTAAATTTCAGAGTCAGGTCTTCTGTCTGTAACCTCACCCCAGCCTGTGAAGGAATGCTCTCTCTGTCCCTTCTTCCAAGTCCCCTCCCTCATTGACCCCCAGAGCCATCCTCTGCCAGCAAATGGAGACCTTACCGGCCACCCTCTCCCTCATCTGTGTTTAGTTTCCAGCCACCAGTCACCACATAAAATTGAAGTCCTACCCATCCCTCTACTCCCTGCTTAAAATGTAATCCCCAAAACAGAGACTGATGCAAAATAAATAAATAAATAGAAGCCAAAAAAAGAAAAAAAGCCAAGCCTGCAGAAAAGCTCCAGAGAAGTTGGTATAACTAAAATATTTAGTTAATGAATGAAATGTCTCCAGTAAGGAGTTAAATTCTTGGCATGTGTTTTATCTTAATAGTGATCTATGGGGCGCCTGGGTGGCTCAGTTGGTTAACCAGCTCAGGGCTTAATCTCAGGGTCGTGAGTTCAAGTACCACGGGGGCTTGAATAGTGATCTACATATGCATGTCACACAGTGGCCTGCACATGCCCAATTGTCCTTTAGGAAAGGGCTGGGCTTTGGAACCCGTTCAGATGCTGTTGAGCTGTGCGATAAACCCCTGTCAGGGGAACATCCCAGCAGATCCTCGTGATGGAAAAGCTCTTCATGAAAGCGTGCAGGTGAGGGGACCCTTTGCTCAAGTGGATGGCAGCTGGCAGAGACTGATTTGAAGGAAGCCACTCTGCCCAGAACATCTCCCCATCCTGATGGCTCAGCACTCTGGCCAGGAATACAATCTTCATCGTGCAAGCCACAGGCGCCCAGTCTCCCCGGTTACCCGACAGGATGGCTCGGCCATCTGACTGGGCTTCCTGCCTAGCCTTCACTGGAATGTGGGAGGGGGCAGGGGCAGTCACTGCAGGGAGAGGCGAGGCGGGTCTCTCTTTCAGCTTCCCCTCCTTCTTTCTTGTCCTCCCCTGCCCGGCACCCCCCAACCAAGCCTGGGCAGCTGCAGAGCCTCTCTGGCCTCCACATGATGAGCATATCAGCAAGAGGCCATGATAGGGTGATGGGCTGGTCCCTTAGGAGTGTGCAGGGTGCCCTGGGTTGAAACCAAGCACCAAGGGGGCCAGAAGAGGAGGGACGAGGACAAGAGGCACAGAGACTATGCCAGAGCCAGGGAAGACTGTGAGAGCACATGAAAACTGAGATGGAAAAGGGACCCTTTTGCAGACCTCCTCACCATCCTTTCTGTTAAGAGCCACCTATGTGTCAGAGGTAAGACTGACCACCCCCTTTTCATGCCTAGGCTCTCCCCTAAGCCGGCTCCCACCTGGCTCAGGTAACCACCTGCCCGGCACTATACCTGAAAGGCTCCGCTTCCCACTGCCCAGCAGGAGGATGGTTAAACAATGAAGCTACAAAAACCCTTAACAATTTAAAAGACACTTATTTAAAAATGAGATAAAAGAGTATCTCCAAATATTTGTATTCACAGCTATACTATAGTTTCAAAATATAAGAAGGCAATATTTATTTGTTAAGGAGAAAATCCGTTAAAAGAATACAACATTGAATAAGTGCAAGCTCTCCCCAGGGATTTGTAAATCAGTCGCCTGCGACCTCTCTTTTTTCCCCCTTTGTAAAGAAATTTAACAATTATGTTGTTGCGCAATGAAAACTATTCCTGCCACTGAAATTCAGTCCAGAGCCACTAAGAGTCACCTGCTCCCCTTTGGAAGGTCTATTACATTTCTACCTCCATAATGAGCAGAAGTGTAAATGCAAGAGAAAAAAATTGTTGAGGTTGCAGTTATGTGAAGCTCCTCATTCACACTCTCCAAGAAAGCAAATTATAGAAACCATGTTTCATCCAAGGGTCAAAATTAATGCAGTCAACCAAAATCAAATATGACGTATGAAGTGGAGAAATCAGATACACTGACACACTGATGTTAGGTAAACAAACTAAGAAAACTTTAACTTACCAAAGAACAAAGGAGTAAAATGATGTTGAAAAAAAGGTTACACACCTCCTCTGTTAAATATGGGATAAGGTCCTCCCAAGCAGTTCTTTACAAAAGACAAGACCACAGATTCACTTTTGCATATGATGCCATTCGTATTGAAACGGTAAAAATGTTGTTGATACTTAATATATCTCTGTAGTTTATATAATTATATTAAACCGTTGTACTTTCTCATCATGCTATTTTTAATTTTGGTGTAATAATCACATCAATCTACCCACAGATCCTACCTTCATTAACTATACATAGAGAATATTCCTGAAAATTTTATCATTAAGAATATGACATATTTAGCACCACCTGATGGTAAAAAAGAGAGGTGAAAATGGCTCTTAATATTTGAATCATGCAAAGAAAAATTATTCTATTTTTCATAAGAGTGTATATATTTTGCAATATTAAACATTTTAAGGATTTTAGCATGTGTGTGACACCAATTTTCTTAGAAATTAAAAATTTTAGAGAAAGTTTCAAGTAAACCTACCAAAATTGTGTTTATATAGAAAATAAAATATAAACCACATCATTATTTTTTCATATCAAAAAGTTTTATTTGATAATCAAGTTAAATTTTTAAGCCATATAAATTCTGTATTTAACAAAAATTCTTGAATTGTGACAAAGTATATGCCACGAGAGAGTACTAAAATATTACAGATGTTGCAGCATAAAATCCTTTCCTGAATTTGAATTTCTCTATACTTAAAATACGAATACTTTAAAAACATGCTGAAGACCTCCAATTTTAATACAGAAGAGTAGAAAAGGAATTTCTTACAAAGTCAACCTGCAAGTTTCAACAAAACTCAAAGGCACATGTAATCCCAGAGCAAAGTATATAAGAAACAGGAAGGAAATGTGATGACTGACAGTCAAGCTGGAGAGGGGATGCCATGGTTGCAGAAATTTAGAAAAGGCTGAGAGGGTAAAAGTCCTGAAGAAAGTGGCATCGTCTGAGGGGCACACCCACCTCTGTTGTTGAAGACAGCTGGCCGAGGTGGGCAGTGGGCAGCTCCTGTCACCTAAGTTTGGTACAAGGAAAGCAGGATATGATGGGCTAAATGGAAAATCCATCAGACCTGCCATATATTCAGGAAGCAGTCTGTCAGTGAAGCGAGAAGCTGTGGAGAACCTGGGCGTTATGGGCAGAATTGCCTCTGAACATTTCAGATGATTTTGAATGTAAAGTCTGGGAAAAATGCTCTTAAACACAAGTCTCTGCATCCTACGAAGAACTCCTGCTAATATGTCCACGGCCCTGCCCTTCATTGTGTTACTTTGCAATTAGCTGAACAAGCTCTGAGGAGTAAGAAAATGCTGAAAACCTACCAAAAGACATAACAATCAAGATTGAGAAATAATCAAAATGAAATGAAAATAAACAAAGAATTAACAAGGACTAGAAAGAAATGAGAGATAAGAAACCAAGAGATCCAACATATGCCTAACAGGTATGCTCAAGGTGGAATAGGGTTAAATACATATATTTGAATAGTTATGTTAAGAAAACTTTCCAGAAATAAAAGATTTTAATGAAAAGACATGTCTCAGGAAAAGCTGACAGAGGCAATAGACATACTGAAAAAAGAGAGGAATAAGTATATTCTATAAAGGAACACGAACAAAAATACAAATCTTGGGAAATATTGAAAGAAATATACACATATGAAAATATCAGGCCTCATGGGGGAAATCGGAGGGGTGGACGAACCATGAGAGACGATGGACTCTGAAAAACAAACAGGGTTCTAGAGGGGAGGGGGGTGGGAGGATGGGTTAGCCTGGTGGTGGGTATTGAGGAGGGCACATTCTGCATGGAGCACTGGGTGTTGTGCACAAACAATGAATCATGGAACACTTCATCTAAAACTAATGATGTAATGTATGGGGATTAACATAAGAATAAAAAAAAGAAAAAAAAGAAAAAAAAGAAAATATCAGGCCTCAAAGATAACCTCAAGTAATTCCCAGAAGTAGAAATAATAAGACAAAATGCCTTGATCACAATGAACAAACTAGAAATTAATAATGAAACCTAAAGCACAAAAAACTAACAAACAAGTCTCTATCACTTGGAAACTTAAAGACTCAATTCATAGTCAAAGAAGAAATCAAAACCAAAATTTTGCTATAACTAGAAAACAGCAATAATTAAAAGGATGCCTAGAAGAAACTATGGGTTACAACTAAAGCAGAGCTCAGGGAAAAATGCATAGTCCTGTATGTATATTAATCAGAAAAAATTAAAAATATATGAGTAGGTCACCCAATGAAAAATTATAGAAAATAGATAAGAAAATAAAGCCAAGAACAATGGAAGGGAGGAATTAGTAAGCATAAAATGTGAAAATAACTAGAAAAGTAAAAATGATAGTAATGATAAGTCCAAGAATTTAAGTACATACACACATCAACTCTTACCTAGCCTAATTTTAACAAATAAGAAAACACAAATAAACAATCTAAGAAATTACAAGGGGAGAAACTTTAGGAATCCTAAGATACCATTTTTCTGAACTTGATGTGACTCTAAAAATCTGAAGAGATTATTTTCTGTAAAATATAAATTGCCAAAACTTACATAAAAATGAAAATTCAAAGTAGATCAATTATTCTAGAGGAAATACAAAAAATTGTTTGTGTTGACAGTTCCCCAAAAGCAGTGAGTTTAGATGATTTGACAAGAAAATTCTATCAATCCTTTAAGAAACAGATAACTCCACTGTTCTTTCAAACTATTCTAGATCAGGGAAAAATAAGGAAGGCTCTCAATCCTTTGCTTTAAACTACTATAACATTGATTCACAACAACAACAAAGATTACATGAATAAAGGAAACATAATTTATGGCTATCAAAGCAAAATCCTTAAGAAAATATTAAAAGAATAATATACAACAACCAACTCACATTAACGTCAAAATGTAAGAATGGATAAAATTTATTGAGTTGATTAATGTAAATCATCATTGAGGAACTTCTGGGGGAGATGACAGAGTAGGAGGATCCTAAGCTCACCTCCTCCCACAAATACAAGTAGATAACAGCCACATTAGTGTAAATAACCTAGAAAATGACTGGAAGACTAGCAGAACAGACTCTCCGCAGGTAAATGTAGAGAAGAGACCACATAAAAGAGGGTAGGAAGGGTGGAAACACAGTTCGGAGCCAAGTGGACTCACAGGACTGTTCGTGGGAGGGAGGGACATGGTGGTAAAGAGAGAGGAGAGGTGCAGATCCCCACACCCACCCCCCAGACATAGGGGACTCACACAGGGAAGACGAATCCCCATAACATTTGACGTTGAAAACTAGAGGGCCCTGGCTACACGAGTTCTTACAATCAATGGTGCTTAGCACCTGGAACTTTAAAATTCAGGGAGCTTGGCTCTAGGAGAGCTAGAGAGCAAGAGGAAAATAGTCCCCACTCTTAAAGAGACAGCTTAACAAATAGCCCGTGCTGAGACACAGGACCCTAGATCCATGGACACCTGCTGAGATACACCCAGCCTAGATACATGGACACTTGCTGGAAACAGCTCTCCACCTAGCTTGCGAACAACACATCCCACCCTGGTGAGCTTCTGTAGATCTGCCCCTCCCAGCTTGGCCAGCCCAAGCAGGAAATTCTCAGGCTGCTGCAGGCCTCCTCCCACAGTAGATCAGCATGAACCTTGCTGACACTGTGCAGGTTGTCCCTGCATTCTCCTGCAGATTAGCCCCTTCAATATACCATTGGCCAGAATCCATCCAAAGCAGTGCCACAAACTAACAGTGTACAAGCAGCCCCAACAGGGACCAGCATCACTCCAAAGTGACTCCTGCCCCGGAGAGAGGGGAAGATAACCACACACACCAGTCCAACTGCAACTCTAGCAGTGGGGAAGGGTGAGACATCAGGTCTCACTGCAGGACGTGACCACCATCTAAAGTTTCTCAGGGGATGACACAGGGAAAGCACTCTGCAGCTTGGTGATACTGCATCTCTGGCAAACAACTGCCCTAACTCAACTCAAGCCCAAAGAGGCCATAGACTGGCACACATGGACAAAGCCATGCCCATGGTAGGCAAAGGGAATCATTGCAAATGACTGGACTGAAGGCAAATGCAGCCCAGCCACAACAGCAGGGCACACACAACACACATAGGGAACACCCCTGAAGCACCAGATTCTGGTGAACAGGGGACATTGCACTGCAGGGCACTACAGGACCTCTTCTTAATAAGGCTACTACTTTTGGGCGCCTGGGTGGCTCAGATGGTTAAGCGTCTGCCTTCGGCTCAGGTCATGATCCCAGGGTCCTGGGATCGAGTCCTGCATCGGGCTCCCTGCTCCTTGGGAGCCTGCTTCTCTCTCTCTCTCTCTCTCTCTCTCATGAATAAATAAATAAAATCTTTAAAAAAAAAATAAGGGCGCCTGGGTGGCTCAGTCATTAAGCGTCTGCCTTCGGCTCAGGTCATGATCCTGGAGTCCCTGGATCGAGTCCCACATCGGGCTCCCTGCTCAGCGGGGAGTCTGCTTCTCCCTCTGACCCTCCCCCTTCTCATGTGCTCTCTCTCATTCTCTCTCTCTCAAATAAATAAATAAAATCTTTAAAAAAAATAATAATAATAATAAGGCCACTACTTTTGAGAGCAGGAGACATAGCTGACTTTCCTAACACAGAGAAACAACAGAGAATTAGACAAAATGAGGAGAGAGAAACATGTCCCAAATGCAAGAACAGGACAAAAATCACAGCACAAGAGCTAAATGAAACAGAAATAAATAACATACCTGATAAAGAATTTAAAGTAATGGCCATAAAGATACTCACTGGACTAAGAAAACAGTGGAGGACCTCAGTGAGACCCTCAACGAAGAGACAGAAAGCACAATAAGGAACCAATCAGAGATGAGGAACTTAATAACTGAAATCAAAAATACACTAGATGAAATAAATAGTAGACAAGAGAGAGCTGAAGAATGGATAAGTGACCTTGATGACAGAGTAATGAAAGCAATCAAGTTGAACAGAAGATGGGGGGAAGAAAGAATAAAAAATGAAAATAGATTAAGGGCACTCAGTGACAACATCAAGCATAATAACATTCACATTATAGGAATCCCAGAAAGAGAAGAGGGAGAAAGGGGGGCAGAAAATTTATTTGAAGAAATAATAGCTGAAAATTTTCCAAATCTGGGGAAGGAAACAGAAATCCAGATCCAGTAAGCAAAAAGAGTCCCCAGCAAAATCAACCTGAGGTCCACACCAAAGCACATAGTAATTAAAATGGCAAAAAGTAGTGATAAAGAGAGAGATTTAAAAGCGGCAAGAGAAAACAGTTATATACAAAGGGAAACCCCAAAAGGCTATCAGCTGATTTTTCAGCAGAAATTTTGCAGGCCAGAAGAGAGTGGCATGGTATATTCAAGTGCTGAAAGAATAAAATCGGCAACCAAGACTACTCTATTCAGCAAGTATATCATTGAGAATAGAAGGAGAGATAAAGCTTCCCAGACAAACAAAAATTAAAGGAATTTATCACCACTAAACAGCCTTATAAGAAATGTTAAAGGGGACTCTTTGAATAGAAAGGAAAAACCATAAACAGGAGTAAGAAAAGTAGAGAGCACAAAAGCAGTAAAATTAAGTATATCTATAAAAATATGTCAAGAGATTCACAAAACAAAAAGGATGTAAAGTATGACACCATATACTAAAATGTGGGGAGGACGGGGCACCTGGGTGGCTCAGTTGATTAAGCATCTGACTTTGGCTCAAGTCATGATCCCAGAGTCCTGGGATCAAGCCCCACATCTCCTTGCTCAGTGGAGAGCCTGATTCTCCCTCTCCCTCTGCTGCTCCCCCTGCTTGTTCTCTCTCTCTCTGTGTGTCAAATAAACAAACAAAATCTTTTTAAAAATGTGGGGAGGGATAAGAGTAAAGAATGGGTTCAAACTTAAGCAACCATCAACTTAATATAGACCTCTATTTGCATAAAATATTATATATAAACTGAATGGTAGCCACAAATCAAAAACCCAGAATAGATATGAAAAAAATAAAGGGAAAGGAATCCAAGGATATCACTAAAGAAAGCCAGCAAACTGTGAGAGAAGAGAGTAAGAGAAGAAAGGGACAGAGAAGAACTATAAAAACAACCATAGGACAAGCAACAAAATGGCAATAAGTATATACCTATCAATAATTACTTTGAATGTAAATGAGCTAAACACTCCAATCAAAATACATAGGGTGACAGGGAATGGATAAAAGGCAAGACTTATCTATATGCTACCTACAGGAGATTCACTTCAGACCTAAAGATACATGCAGATTGGATGTGAAGGGATGGAAAATCATGCAAATGGAGGTTAAAAGAAAGCTGAGGCAGCAATACTTACATTGGACAAAATAGACTTTAAAACAAAGACTGTAACAAAAGACAAAGAAAGACACTGCATAATCATAAAGGTAACAATCCAAAAAGAAGATATAATGATTATAAATATTTATACACCCAACATGGGAGCACCCAAACACATAAAGTAGCCAATAATAAACATAAATGAAATAATACAATGATAGAAGGGGATTTTAACACCACACTTACATCAATGGATAGATCATCCAAACAGAAAATCAACAAGGAAACCGTGGCTTTGAATAACATATTGGACAAGATGGATCTAACAGATATATTCAGAACATTCCACCCTAAAATAGCAAAATACACATTCATTTCAAGTGCACACGGAACATTCTCCAGATTAGATCACATTTTAGGCTACAAAACAAGTCTCAACAAATTCAATGCATCTTTTCCCTCCGCAAAGCTGTGAAAGTAGAAATCAACAACAAGAAAAAAAATCTAGAAAGAACACAAATATGCAAAGGTTAAATAATATGCTACTAAACAACAAATGGATCAAGAAATCAAAGAGAAAATCAAAAAAGAGATAGAGACAAATAAAAATGAAAACACAATGGTCCAAAATCTTTGGGATGTAGCAAAAGCTATCCTAAGAGGGAAGTATATAGCAACATAGACCCAGCTCAAGAAGCAAGAAAAATCTCAAATAAACAATCTAACTTTACACCAAAAGGAGCTAGGAAAAAGAACAAACAAAACCCCAAACCAGTAGAAGGAAGGAAATAATAAAGATTAGAGTAGAAATAAATGAAACAGAAACTGAAACAAAACAAAACAAAAAAAACCAATAGAACACATCAATGAAACCAGGAGCTGTTTCTCTGAAAAGATCAAAAAAACTGATAAACTTCTAGTCAGACTCAGACTAAAAACCTTTAGCCAGAGAGAGAGAGAAAGAGAAAGAGAAGACTCAAACAAAATTAGAAATGAGAGAAGAGGAATAACGACCAACCCCACAGAAATACAAAGAATTATAAGAGACTATTTTGAAAAATTATATGCCAACAAATTGGACATCTTTAGAAGAAATGGATAAATTCCTAGAAACATATAACCTCCCAAAACTGAATCAGGAAGAAATAGATATTGAACAGACTGATTACCAGCAATGAAACTGAATCAGTAATCAAAAAAACTCCCAACAAATGCAAGCTGGTGCAGCCACTCTGGAAAACAGTATAGAGGTTCTTCAAAAAGTTGAAAAAAGAGCTACCATATGATCCAGCAATTGCACTACTGGGTATTTACCCCAAAGATACAAATGTAGGGATCCAAAGGGGTACATGCACCCTGATGTTTATAGCAGCAATGTCCACAATAGCCAAACTGTGGAAAGAGCCAAGATGTCCATCGACAGATGAATGGATAAAGAAGATGTGGTATATATATACAATGGAATATTATGCAGCCATCAAAAAGAATGAAATCTTGCCATTTGCAATGACATGAATGGAACTGGAGGGTATTATGCTGAGCGAAATAAGTCAATCAGAGAAAGACATGTATCATATGACCTCACTGATATGAGGAGTTCTTAATCTCAGGAAACAAACTGAGGGTTGCTGGAGTGGTGGGGGGTGGGAGGGATGGGGTGGCTGGGTGATAGACATTGGGGAGGGTATGTGCTATGGTGAGCGCTGTGAAGTGTGCAAGATTGTTGAATCACAGATCTGTACCTCTGAAACAAATAATACATTATATGTTTAAAAAAGAAGAAGAAGAAGATAGCAGGAGGGGAAGAATGAAGGGGGCGGAAATCGGAGGGGGAGACGAACCATGAGAGACTATGGACTCTGAAAAACAAACTGAGGGTTCTAGAGGGAAGAGGGGGTGGGAGGATGGGTTAGCCTGGTGATGGGTATTAAGGAGGGCATATTCTGCATGGAGCACTGGGTGTTATGCACAAACAATGAATCATGGAACACTACATCAAAAATTAATGATGTAATGTATGGTGATTAACATAACATAATAATAAAAAAAAACCTCCCAACAAACAAATGTCCAGGAACAGATGGCTTCACAGGGGAATTCTACCAAATATTATAGAAGACTTAATACCTATTCTTCTCAAACTATTCCAAAAAATAGAAAAGGAAGGAAAGCTTCCAAATTCATTCCATGAGGCCAACATTACCCAAATACAAAAACCAGGTAAAGACACTACGGAAAAAAAGAGAACTACAGGACAATATCTCTGAGAACATAGATGCAAAATCCTCAACAAAATGTTAGCAAACCAAATCCAACAATATATTTTAAAAAATCATTCACCACAATCAAGTGGGATTTATTCCTGAGATGCAAAGGTGGTTCAATATTCACATATCAATCAACATGGTACATCACGTCAACCATATGATCATGTCAATAGTGCAGAAAAAGCATTTGACAAAGTACAAATCAATTCATGACAAAAGCCCTCAACAAAGTAGGTTTAGAGGGAACATAACATAATAAAGTTCATCTATGAAAGGTAACATTATACTCAATGGTGAAAAACCAAGAGCTTTTACCCAAAGATTGGGAAGAGGACAAGGATATCCACTCTCACTACTTTCATTCAACATAGTACTGGAAGTCCTCGCCACAGCAATCAAACAAGAAAAAGAAATAAAAGGTATCCAAATCAGTAAGGAAGAAGAAAAACTTCCATTATTTGTAGATGACATGATACAGTATATAGAAAATCCTAAAGACTCCACCAAAAATTACTAAAACTGATAAATGAATTCAATAAGGTCACAGGATACAAAATCAATATACGGAAATCCATTGCATTTCTGTACACTAAAAATGAAGAAGTAGAAAGAGAAATTAAGAAAATAATCCCATTTACAATTGAACCAAAAACAATTAAGTACTTAAGAATAAACTGAACCAGGGTACCTGGGTGGCTCAATTGTTAAGCATCCAACTCTTGGTTTTGGCTCAGGTCATGATCTCATGGGTTGTAGGATCAAGCCCCACATTGGACTTCACGGTCAGCGGGGAGTCTACTTGGAGATTCTCTCCCTCTTTTCCACCACACCCCTCTAAAATAAAATAAATAAATCTTTAAAAAAAAAAAACTGAACCAAAGAAGTGAAAGACCTGTACTCTGAAAATTATAAAACATTGATGAAAGAAACCGAAAATGACATAAACAAATGGAAAGATATTCTATGCTCATGGATTAAAAGAACAAATATTGTTCAAATGTCCATACTACCCAGAGCGATCTACAGATTTAATGCAATCCCTGTTAAAATGCCAAGAGCATGTTTCACAGAACTAGAACAAATAACCCTAAAGTGTGTGTGGAACCACAAAATACCCCAAATAGCCAAAGCAATCTTGAAAAAAGAAGAACAAAACTGGAGGTTTATCATGATCCCAGATATCAAGACATACTACGAGGCTGTAGTAATCAAAACAGTATGATATTAGCATAAAAATAAACACATAGATCAATGGGACAGAATAAACAGCCTAGAAATATACCCACAATTATATGGTCAATTAATCTTTGACAAAGGAGGCAAGAATATGCAATGAAGAAAAAATAGTCTCTTCAGCAAATGGTGTTGGAAAAACTGGATAGCTACATGCAAAAGAATGAAATGGGACCACTGTCTTACACCATACACAAAAATAAACTCAGAATGAACTAAAAACCTAAATCTGAGACTTGAAACCATAAAAATCCTAGAAGAGAGCACAGACAGTAATTCCTCTGACATTGGCCATAACAACATTTTTCTAGATATGACTCCTGAGGCAAGGGAAACAAAAGCAAAAATAAACTACTGGGACTACATCAAAATAAAAAGCTTCTGTGCGGCAAAAGAAACAATCAACAGAACTAAAAGTCAGCCTAATGAATGGGAGAAGATATTTGTAAATGACATATCTGATAAAAGGTTGGTATCCAAAATAAAAAGAACTTATACAACTCAACACACACACAAAAAAACAACAACCAAGAAATCCAATTTAAAAATGGGCAGAAGACATGAACAGACACTTCTCTAAAGAAGACCAACAGATGGCCAACAGACACATGAAAAGATGCTCAACATTAGTAATCATAAAGGAAATGCAAATCAAAACCACAATGAGATACTACCTCACACCTGTCAGAATGACTAAAATCAAAAACACAAGAAACAGCAAGTGTTGGCGAGGAAGTGGAGAAAAAAGAACCCTGCACTATTGGTGGGAATGCAAACTGGGGAAGCCACTGTGGAAAACAGTATGGATGTTCCTCAAAAAATTAAAAATAGAACTACCATATGATCCAGTATTTCTACTACTGGGTTTTTAGCCAAATAATACAAAAACACTAATTCAAAAAGATGTATGCATCCTGATGTTTATTGCAGCATTATTTACAATAGCCAATTATGAAAGCAACCCAAGTGTCCATCAATAGATGAATAGATAAAGAAGATGTGATATATATGGAATATTATATATATATACATATATATAAATATATGGAATATTACTTGGCCATAAAAAATAACAAAATCTTACCATTTGCAGGAACATGGATGGACCTAGAGGGTATAATGCTAAGGTGAAGTAAGTCAGAGAAAGGCAAATCTATATGATTTCACTCATATGTGGAACTTAAGAAACAAAACAAAGAACAAAGAAAAAAAGAGACCAACTGCAGAGAACACAAAGATGGTTACCAGAAGGAAGTTGGGTGGGAGGATGGGTGAAATAGATGAAGGAAATTAAAGAGTGCACTTATCGTGATGAGCACTGAGTCATGTATAGAATTGTTGAATCACTATATTGTACACCTGAAATTAATATAACACTGTATATTAACTATACTGGAATTAAAATTTTTTTTTAATTTTTTTAATTGTTATGTTAATCACCATACATTACATCGTTAGTTTTTGATGGAGTGTTCCATGATTCATTGTTTGTGTATAACACCCAGTGCTCCATGCAGAATGTGCCCTCTTTAATATCCATCACCAGGCTAACCCATCCTCCCACCTCCCTCCCCTCTAAAACCCTCAGTTTGTTTTTCAGAGTCCATCATCTCTCATGGTTCGTCTCCCGCTCCGATTCTCCCCATTCATGGAATTAAATATTTTTTAACTAAAAAAAAAAATCATCATTGGACATATTGAAAGAAAAAAATCAAGTGATCATCTCCATATATGATTAAGCGACATTTTATATGAGTTAACATCCATTTTTAATAAATGATCTGAAATATAGGAAAAGATAGATGGTTCATCAATATGATATTAAAATATAACATCTATAAAAAGAATGTCAATTAAGTATGTGTGTATGTAGATTTAATTTGTGTGTGTGCCTCAGTCCCAAAATTAATATCATGTTTCATAGAGATAAAGTAGTAGCTTCCGATTCAGTCAAGAAAAAGATAGGAATGCCCATTGTCACAACTATTGACATTGTTCTAACAGTACCAGTGCATCCAACTTGGTAAGAGAAATATACATGAAGCATGAAAATTAGAAAGAGGAATTCAGATTATGTGACCTCTAACTTGGAAAACACAGGGAATCATTGAAAATCTACTACAAACAATAAGATAATTTAGAATGACGGCTGGATGCAAATTTTATAGAGAGAAAGCTATTGCTTTCATAAGCAATATAGAAAGCAATGATAAGCAACTGTAATGACTAGTTTGACAAGACTCAATATAATACTACAGACCAAGCTTATAATGAATTCGAGCATACAATCTTTTTTTTTTTTTTTAGGATTTTTTTTAATTCTTATGTTAATCCCCATACATTACATCATTAGTTTTAGATGTAGTGTTCCATGATTCATAGTTTGTGCATAACACCCAGTGCTCCATGCAGAACGCGCCCTCCTCAATACCCACCACCAGGCTAACCCATCCTCCCACCCCCCTCCCCTCTAGAACCCTGTTTGTTTTTCAGAGTCCATCGTCTCTCATGGTTCGTCTACCCCTCCGATTTCCCCTGCTTCATTCTTCCCCTCCTGCTACCTTCTTCTTTTTTTTTTTTCTCTTAACATATATTGCATTATTTGATTCAGAGGTACAGATCTGAGATTCAACAGTCTTGCACAATTCACAGCGCTTACCAGAGCACATACCGTCCCCAGTGTCTATCACCCAGTCACCCCATCCCTCCCACCCCACCCCCCACTCCAGCAACGCTCAGTTTGTTTCCTGCAATTAAGAATTCCTCTTATCAGTGAGATCATATGATACATGTCTTTCTCTTTTTGACTTTCGAGCATACAATCTTAAGTAAAGCCAAGTACTGAACTCTTCAGACATAGTAAGTTACCATTTCTGCCCCCCCCACCCCAAATACTCTATATGTAGATACATAAGCTTATATGAGCACAGCTTATCTACAGAAGGTTACAGAAGAATCACCTAATTCTACTCGCCTCTGAGGGAGAGAGTTCAGTGACTATGAATCAGAAGTGAAGGAGAGGCTCACTTTTCACTGTATTCTCTTCATCATTTTGAATGTTGTCTCATATGCATGTATGAACTGTCCAAAATATAAATAAAATCTCTTTTAATCAATAGGAAGGGAATATGTGCTCACTGGCCGTGGTTCTCTTTTCATAATTACTTCTTAAGGATTCTTATCTTTGGAAAATGCTCATAAAATTCTAGGTCTCCAAATTCACATCTCAGTCACTTGAAAAACAGGAAAGTCACAACCGTTCTAATTGCTATTGTCTTACAACAACAATTAAAGTTGTTTTAAACTGCAAACACAATGTCCTATATTTCTATGTTGTGTGTGTGTGTGTGTTTTAACCACAACGCATATGAGCATCATGATATTGTGCTCGTCTCCTCCATTGGACAGCATTTTGCCTTCTTCAGAGCGGAGGTGGGGTGGTCTGCCCGTTAGCCACAGCCCGCCTGCCAGGACTCCAGCTCTGGCATTTACCAGCTGGTAACGCTGAGCAAATTCTTAACCTCCTCGTGACTCAGCTTCCCCATCTGTAAAAGGAAGATGATTCCAGTTTCCTCCTCACGAGTGTGTTGTGAGGATTGAATGAGTTAACACTGAAAGAGGGACTAGCACATGGTTGGTGGTACAGAAGTGTAGCTATGATTATCTGTCAGATTTTCGGGCTCAGTTCAGGTCTTTTGAAAAACGAGTGCCCTCTTTGGTTGCCTCTGCTGAGGGAGACGTGGCCCGCGGTGTACATGTGGTGCTTGAGCGTTTCGGTCCTAATTCCCTGTTTGTGGTTTCTTTGTGTGGGAAGGTAAGAAAACCGAAAAGTGAGAAACCTGTGCTCTACCTCTGAGTTTGGCACAAAGGGAACCCACAGCTTACGGACTTCTCGTATTTTAAAATTCTCACTCTCAAAAATAAAAACCACTGGCTTCTTCCACAGGGCCAGGGAGACAGTAGCTCACTTAGCAAAATTATAGGTCACCTTAGAAGAACCCTACTGATTGATGGAGAGAAAAGCAGGCTATGATAACGCAGAGTAAACTTCCTTAGAAACGACAGATCTCATCCTTATCTCCAAGATAGCCATAAATTACAAGATACAGCTACATTTTCTTCTACTACCACTAATTTCTCAGTGTTAAAAGAAGGAGATGAAGGAAATAAAAATTTGAGAGGTTCATTGATTCTTCCACAAACACAGACTGAGCCTTGTGCCAGGCGACAGTGCGGATTGATGAGAACACAAGGAAAAATCGCCAGAGGCTACGCTTGAGCAGTTCGGCCCAGTGCCTCCCCTCATGCACTAATCATCAAGATTTAAGATTAAAGAGGGCTTGATTTTGTATCATATTTGTGTTTTGGAAAAGGCACCTTACCCAAATACTGTCCTTTCAAATCCTGGTGTCCATCCACATGGCTGAAATGCCTTTCCCACTTCTGTGGGTACAGGGCACATCACTCAAAGATGAATCAAATCTCTTGTCCCCACACACCCTTCCGTTCCTCCAGCACCCCTGCTCGGTTGGCTGGAGCAGGGCCCGTCTCCTCTGTCTTGTCCCTCTGGGGGGATCCGGACATGTTTATTACAACAGCCCTCCCTCCCAAGACACCCCAAGCTCCCGGAGGGCACGGACTGCATTGTCCTCGGTCATATATTCTCAACACCCAGTGGAATATCCTCCATAAATTGTTGTTCAGGTAACAAATGAGCAGTTCCAGAAACTTTCTGGTTTTCCCTTTACCCAACTCAGCCTCAATCCCCCTCCAGTATTTGTACAGTCTGGTCTTTGTCTTAGCTGGAATCCACAGAGCGCCACTCACAGGTAATATGGTGGCGTGGTTCTCCCTGCCAACAATTTTCTAGAAAGTTCTGATCATCTATATGTCGTCTTCAGGCCATACCACCCTCTATTAGATGCATATAAAGCTTCAAAATTTTATTAGAAGCAGAATATTTATATTCAATGAAAAGATTTTCTTTTAAAACAGAAAGTATAAAAATGCCCATGAAAAGCCAAGTCTGGAGGGCCCTCCAGCACACTTACCTTTTATAAAGGGTCTTTCTTGGGTCTATTCAGAAATGCACAGCAATGCTATGCAGATGAAATTCTTTGTCATGAACTTTACTGTCAGTGAACTCTTAGGAATTCCCTTCTGTCCTTGAAAGAATGAACTTCAAAGTCAACCCGAAACCCTAAGGTGAAAACATATGCATATATATAAAAATGAGCTTGCCCTGACTAGGAAAGCGATCACTAAACCGAAGAGAAGCCTCTGTTATTTGGACACTTTGAGACTTGATAGTTTCACAAGAAATAGGCAGGGGTTTCTACGGTGCTGGTCTGTCTCTGATTCTAGAGCCATCCTGTCTGTGGTTCTCTATGTTCTTTGCATGTCTTCCCTCTGCGTGGGATTTTTTTTTTTTTTTTTTTTTTTTTGGCCACTTTTGTACTCTCTTGATCATTTCAATACCAGCAGGAGAGTAGGAGAAGCAAAAAGAGATGATATCATAATCCCCCTGTTTTTTTCTAGTGGTATTTATGATAAGAGGCTTTAGGGGAAAGAACACTAAATACCACAGCTGAAATCAGGGCTTTGAATAACCCCTGGGCTTCGATTATATGCAGTGGCTCTCACTTCTGTCATCTCCACAGACATTCAGTTCAAGACAACGAGTATATCCACAGTCTATTATTTCCCGAACAAAAATGCTAGTGGGCATTTTAAGAAATACAAGAGGACCAAAGGTTTGAGCCCTGCTCTCAGGGAGTTTTTCATCTCTTGAGGGATACAAGGTCTGCATATATGAAATAATTACGAACCCTTAAGACGGTAAACAGTATCAAATGTTCCAATAAGTAGAAGGAGCGTATTCCAGAAATTCTGAGTGCTGGCTGCGTGCTGTCCAGCCACATCTTCTTCTCATCCCCAGTTATAGGGGGGCTGAGGCCATAGTCTTGTGTTTCCCTCCTCGGCGACGGAGTTAGCACCAGGAGCAGCATTTGTGCAAGGTGCAAAGTAGGGGTGATAATAATGATACCCCAAGATGTTTTACGGGCAGAGATGCTCTGAGGGCCATGAGCATCCGGGGCCGCCAGCAGCCGAAGGAATGAACTTGCTTTCCAGCTCTGAAGCCCTTCTCGCTGGGGCCCATCAGGCTGTGCTCTAGGTGACTGATGTCAGCCTTCTGCGGCCGTCTCAGGTGACCTCGAGGAGCTATCAAAAACAGGAAGAACCGGAAAACCAGTTAGGCAGAAGCATGCAGGCAACAGTTTGAACAATCAGATATGATAGAAACATAACGTATTAAGGTGACCTAAGGGTCTTTCTTGGGTCTATTCAGGAATCAGAACACCTTGATTTTACAGCCGTGACAAATTATGCCCTGTGACGCGCAGGTGTTTGGAGAACTGCTTGCAAGCACAGACCCCCCGCTCCCCCTTTGGATGTATAATCTGCTGTAGCTAACAAGCTTGGAGCAATCTGAAAGACCGCTCCTCGCCAAGACCACGAAGAAAGCGTTTACTACCCCACTTTGAGGCTGGCTGTCTTTCAGTTGGCAAAGCCATTCTCCCCATGACCTGGAGGTCCCCAACGGTCGCTCTCTGCTCTCTGCCCCCAAAGAGCTCCGCGCAAAGGCACTTTGTCAAAGAGTGGAAAAACTTTGTTCCAGCTCGAAACCTAAGTCTATCATGCGTGTAGATTAGAATACGGTGCCATTTTTCCTCACTCTCTTTGCATGTACATTCATTTCCTACACTGAAACTAATACTTAAAACAAAGCGGTTTGATTTATAGCCGGGGTCCTCCTCATAAATCACAGCTGCAGTGTGGTGCTGAGGGCCCTCCAGTGCTGGCGCACTTACCTTTTAGAAACGACGTGGGCCACCTCCCATTGGAGGCAACCTGACGCTTCCCAGCTCCCCCTCACCTTCCTTTGCTCCTCATTCCCCGAGGGACTTCAGGCCCAGTCTTGGCAAACATGCTGGTTGTGTTCTGTTTTGCTTTTATTTTTTAAATTAAGGAATGTCAAAACTAAAACCTATGGCTTTGCCCTCCTGTGCTTTGCTGGCTGTAGAAATACAGCTGAGCCACTTGTCCCCTCCGTGTACCCTTGTAAGCATAGTTCCTCCGAGTTTCTTACCTGGGAATGGATGGAGGCAGAAGTCGCCTTGGCAACAGCTCGAAGCACTGGGACAGGCTGCTTTCTCCTTTGGTAGAAGAGGCTGGTTGATACCCACAAAAGTTTCCCACAAAACGTCCTATTGGGACCTAGGGGAGGGACGCTCAAAGTCAGTCATTTCCTGTGCTTCCTCCTTCTGTCCAACATCTGCGGAGTCTGGGAAGCCCGGCATAAGTGTGTCAAGGGGGTCCTCAAGGACTCAAGGGATGGCCGAGAGAGCCACGATGGGGGCCACCAGCTCCAGACCCTCTCCAGCTGGAGGATGCAGCATCAGGGGAGAAAGGAGTGACAACTCATTCTTATAGCTAAGGGTGGTGATAGCAAGACCCTGAGCCCAGATCCGAAAGCTTATTTATCTTTCCAAAAGACATGAGATGTTCCATACACACAGCTTAGGGGTGTTGTGACTTCCCCGGACACACCACCTGTTTACATCGGCCCCTGTTGCTCACCTGTCTCAGTAATGAAGGTGAAGTTGCCCTGCCCCCCAGGAGTGGGCTATGGGAGGCTTCTCCTCCCTGGTGAAGGAGATGGGGTCTCCTGCGCTGTCTACAACCACTGAGCCACGTCACCTGAGGCAAGCCACCTCGACTCTTTGAACCTCAATTTGTTCTCAAGTAATATGAGGCATACAGTTATGTGCCGACTCCCTTCCTAATTCTAAAGTTCAATTATTCTAAAAATGGATGTTTATGAGAGCAGGGCTTCCCAGAGAATGCTCTAGACAGCCAGGTGAGGGGTACCTGCTCAGAAACATTTGGGGAGTGCTATGTTTTCTTATGGCAGGACTTCTCAGAACCTTTCTCACGGTATCCTTTTTTGGTTATTTTTCTTTATTTCGTAGGATTTTTTTAACTTACAAACTATGATGTGCTCCTTGTAAATAGATAATCCATAGGTTTATAAAATAAATATTGATAATCTCACCTTGTCTTCAGTAGGTCTGTGCATCCTCTGAAAATCTTTCTAGAACATGACTCTTGAAGGAGGGGGATAGATCAAGAATTTGTCTCCAATGGTTGGACCCTTTTTCACAGAGCACTTCGCCGTGGGAACACCATTCTGTTCTATATTCTAAGGGAAATCTTAAACCAGAGTGCAGAACTGCTCTTACTTGAATAGAATTCTTTTCCCAAAATGATAAGGAGCCTACACAAGCCAGAAGGCTACAAACATAACACTATTCAGTGTCCAGATCACAGGATGTTTTCACTCTTGATGAAATTTTGGAGAATCTCTTAGAACACTGACAAACCATAAGTAGCTTCTCTGCAGGAGGCTTTCAGAACCCCACTAGGGTTCCTGTCAGCTTGGGCTGACACCTCACCTGTGTGTCCCTAGAGTCTCCACAGGGACGGTGAAGATGGGGTGACACCAAACCATCCCTGCCCTCCCCAAAAGGCTGGCATAGGATGACACTTTTATCTGTATGTTCCCAACTTCCGGAGCATCCCCAGTTTGTAGAAGGAGCTCAGTCAGCACTGTTGAACCCGTGGATGAATAAAGTGAGGGAAAAGGTGACACTGGAGTAATCTAAGACCCAACACCTGGATCAGGTCATGGTCTGATCCCCCATGCTCCACCTCGAATGTGCCAGATACGTTTTCACAGACATTGTTTTATTTAATCCACATAAAAAGGACTCTGTGAAGTCAGCAGTATTACCCCCGCTTTGCGGAGTTCACATCTATATGACTAGGAAGACAAGACCTTGACCCAGTAACCTTCTAACTGGAAGCCAAGTGGTCTTCCCCGTACCACAATGGTCTCTATACTTTTTTCCTTCAAGTTCCACACCCTAGTCCTTAGGGATTGAGGGAGTGGGCATGATGGAGGGCAGAGGTGGCCAGACGCAGGTGGCATCTGGGATCTAGTCCAGATTTCAGAATAATTGTGTGACTTAGGGCCTAAATGATCTCAAATGGATCCCCTCGATCAACTGTCTTCTTGACATTGTCTGTTTGACCAACACTAACAACAAAAACCCTTGCAAAAAAATCCAGGAAAGAGTATTTTTTTAAGTGGCCTCTGGAACTGTATTTTATTTTTTTGTAATTTTTTTAAATTTTTTTTTATTTTTTTAAGATTTTATTTATTCACTTGACAGAGATAGATACAGAGAGAGGGAACACAAGCAGGGGCAGTGGGAGAGAGAGAAGCAGGCCTCCCGCAGAGCGAGGAGCCAATGCGGGGCTCGATCCCAGAACCCTGGGATCATGACCTGAGCTGAAGGCAGACGCTTAACAACTGAGCCACCCAGGCGCCCCTGGAACTGTATTTAAGCCAAACTATACAACACCTGCTCTGGCTCATCCTTCTTAAGACTCCCAAGTTGTGTCAGCTACAAACACATTTGCATGACTTGTGAGGTTCAAATGGCATTCAAAATGCACTCAACTCGGTCATGAAACCAAGAATATTCTTGGGAAGGATGTATGGAGAAAACCTCAATATCCGAGGACCTGACAGATAAAATGTTTGTGTCAGAGCAGTGCACAGGGCTCCATTCCAGAACAGCACAAATTCTGCATTCTGGTATGTCGTCCAGTTGGTGTAACCAGGCTAAATTACACAGCAAGACCCTTTATAAACCTCAACACAGTGAAAGCCTTATTCCCATTTTCTTACACCATGTGGGGCAGACCCCATTAGAGGGACTTACACGTCATGCTGGTCTACAAGTAGCCGCAGGTAAGGGCACATTTTACAAACTTTACACAATGACTCTCCCCATTAGCAATATGCTCGTCTTTCTTTACTGACCATTTTCATGTTTAATTATTTGCTTTGATTCATTTTTATGGCTGGAAAGAAAGATTTTAAGTAAACATTCTTCTAAAATCAAACTATTCTACAAACTTTTTAACAACTTCTAAATTCATCGCACCTGATTTTCCTAATAGTTTTAAGCTTCTAAAATTAATGTGCATCCTGAGAAGACTTTTTCTCTTCCTGAGGGAGAAAAAAGTAATAATTGTGTAAAACAGAATCTGTCAGTATAATGATTAGCAAAAGAAAACATGCCAAGTTCAAGAACACTTGAACAGAAGTTGCAGCCTGTTGTTTGTTTGTTTTTTTTTTAAGATTTCTTTATTTACTTAGAGAGAGAGAGATCGAGCAGGGGCAAGGGCAGAGGGAGAGGGAGAGAAGCAGACTCCCCACTGAGCATGGAGCCTGACTCAAGGCTTGATCCCATGACCCTGAGAGCATGACCTGACCTGAAATCCAGAGTCGGATGCTTAACCGACTGAGCCCCCCAGGTGCCCCACTTGCAGCCTGTTTTGATAGAACATTGTTCATTCCATTTTTCCACTAATAATAGAAATTATTTTTCTAGAAATGTAAATTGTGTTGTGTGGTGATGCAATTGATTATTGCTCTGTGGGTTTCAACCAGCTTTGCATCTATTTGTAAATTCACTTCAGCGCTCCTGATTGCCTCTGTGTGTGTATATGTTGAATTGTCTTTTGAGCTGGTTGTAACACATTATTGGTTTCCTCATTAATTAATGAGTTAAATAAGATATTTGATGGGCATTCATTTGTATCCATCTAAGGGTTATGGGCCTGAAGGTTCTAAATACTTTGTAAAAAATTAACCTTTAACATAGGTCTACTTTTTAATATTAGAATTCAAAAGTCATTTTTAAAGAAATATTCTGCAAATTTTGAAGAATTTGTTCTTATGAAAAGGAATTACCTAAATTTTAGAAACCAGTTTTGAAGTGTTAGAAATATGGGTTAACTAACCACCAAATAACCTGTAAGACTTTCTGATATTGAAGAGTTTGTAGAGAGATTAGGTGTCCACAGTGAGTGATCATGAGCGTTATATGCTAACCATTATCAGTGTGGTTTTGAATCTTTTGTAACTGAATATCAAAAATATTTCCTACCCACCCAACCCACCACCCTTCACCACAGACACACACGTCCTTCTTTTTTTTTTTCACACACATCCTTCTTTGTGTGTGATACAAATCCATTTCAGAGTTCAATGATGTGTCATTTAAGGGTCTCCTTTGGGACCTAGTGGACATTTTGTGCTTAAACAAAAGCAAACATCTCAATCCTTTTGGTATGAAGAACTAGCCACTAAAGACAGGCTAAGAGGTGCATAGGAGAATCCCAAAGCCAACTGAGGAAGAAACAAGAGAACCAGACGTTCAAAATTAAGAGCCTGTGAGGAAGACCAATGGTAGCCTTGACCTGAAGTCTGTAAGAAAAGGTATGAAGAGTCCCAAAGAGGAATTCACCTAGCAAGTCATTGAGAGTTTGTTGGCTGGGGCTCAATAGCTGGTCTAAGGCTTGTTGGGGAGGGCGGTTCTGGTATGGCTTGTGCTGCTAACGCCTCAGAGCACAGCCCCCAGGCACTGTCCCTGCTCCAGGGAAAACCTGGCTAAGTCTACCTTTGTGAACCAGGAGAACTGTACCCTGAGAGGCCACCCAGGGACCATCACCCAGCCTGTGCAGGGTGGAGAACATAGGACACCAACACATAAGGGACAAGCATCCATAGGACTCTGCAGCGGTGACACCAGGTGATAGTAAGGGACAATAGCGTAGATGGAGAGGGTTTCCAATTCCTTCTATGGCTCCATTTAGAAGCAGAATTAACAGAACATCTTTGGGGTAAGTTATCCCTCCTTCCAAGTTTACACACGTTTTGGAGGATGCCCTCAAGAGGCAGGTTACACAAAAGCACATGCATGTGCAATAAATTGATTGAAAACTTGAAAGTGCTATGACCACGGCTACACCTGAAGTGGTTGAAGCAGGTCATAAAAGTCACACTGGTTTTTCTCTAACCAAATTCTACATTATGTTCTAATGGGACCTCAGAATAGATCATATCAAAATCAAAATTAAAAAAAAAAAAAAAACCAGAAGTTAAATACTCCATAGCTTCAGTTTCTGCCCTTCTGAAGGATGGGGGCGCTGAGGAGGGCAGTTGTGATTGTGTTTTGATTGACCTCTGGGGATGCAACAGTCCAAACCCCACCAGATCAGACATTCCTGGTCCCGGGTTTTTAGACACAGGCCACATTCTGGCAATAAGACCAGAACTCAGGGCAGTTCTGCCTTGACCACAGAACTTGGGGCAAAAAATGCAAGTGGTGGAAAACTATCGTTGAAGATATCTTTGCTTCTAATCCCCATAGATCTTATCAACTAAGACAAGGCTACGAACAAAGGCTTTTGCATTCTATAAAGAAAGGTCCTGGGGCGCCTGGGTGGCTCAGTTGGTTAAGCGACTGCCTTCGGCTCAGGTCATGATCCTGGAGTCCCGGGGTCGAGTCCTGCATCGGGCTCCCTGCTCAGCAGGGAGTCTGCCTCTCTCTCTGACCCTCCCCCCTCTCATGCTCTCTCTCTCTATCTCATTCTCTCTCTCAAAATAAATAAATAAAATCTTTAAAAAAAAAAAAAAAAAGAAAGGTCCTAAGTAAGTCCGCTTCAAGCCAGCCCTTCAGATAGGTGAGTAGACTCCCAAGTCAGAAGCCCCAAAATAAACACGGGGGTACCACTGCAGTTTTCACTTCCACAAGTTCGAGAGTCACATGTCCACGTGGCCTTCGTGGTTACAGAAAGGGGCCCAAGGTGGGCGGGCTGTCGGTCAAGGTTCTCTATCCGTCCCATCCCACCTGCACACAGAGGCAGGTTAGCAGAGGAACTTCAATACACACTTCACCCAGAATGAAACTGGCTTAACATAAGACGTTCTTACTGAGATCATCACCCATTTCGTAAAGATTCAGAGTCCAGCTCAGGATCAAAGTCCCTTTTGTTTCCATGTGTTCTCCTGATGGCCAGCTACCTTCAGTCTCTAGAAAACAGAAAGGATTAGGTGGAGCTAGATCATTTACTCCAGCTGTTCATGTTTTCTTTAATGCCAAAAAGATCTAGACTTCTAGAGGACTATTGAACTCAAAGCTGGATAACTCCAGTAATAATGGGAACAAGTCAGATACCATCAGTTAAAACCCTTCCTTAGGTTTCTGTCCCGAGTAAAGGGAAACCAGGCTATTTTTAGCATTTTGATCTGTCCTAAACCTATCCAAACAGATATTTGGATGGATTTCTGCTGGGAAGCAGCAGGTAAAAGCACTTCATCGTGAGAGACATCCTTGACAAAGAAAGGTCGTAATCGGAATGGAACAGGAAGAGAGAGCACAGGAAAAAAAAAAAAAAGAATAAGGGAATAAGACGGGATGACAGCAAGAAATGAATTACGTCCCCCTTTAGTCAATCCCTGAAATTCCACCTTGGCTCATAGTGAAGAAAAGACTTTGCCATACTGTATACCGGAACTGAGCAGTCAGAAAATACACAACTTGACCCCTCCGCATCCTCGCATTTTAACCAGCAGTCCATATCCCAAACCTTCCTCCCAACATTCATAGAGAAAAAGTGATATACAATTCATTCCTCTAAATCTGAGATGGCTTCAGTGACAAGATTCTTCAAACTGCAAGAAATAAATGGTTGCACAACAGAAGACTCTCAACCCTAACTGGAAGAGAGAGGACAGCTGGGGTATTAATCACTTTGAAAATCTTGGGTCAAGTATCATGAGCACTGTATCATTCATGTATTCCTGCCTTCCTTCCTTCCTTCTGCTCTGACAGGCTGACGCTCTAGGAGAGAGACATCTAGGACCAACAGCTCTATGAAACTGTGGGGAGTGAGAACAGTCCCCGAGACAGCCCTATAAAACATCCCCACCCCTGGCTCCTTCAAAGGGGGCAGAAGCTGTTGAAGCAGTGGGAGGCTATAAATAGTATTTAACTCCTATTTTTTCTAATTAAGAAAAAAATTTTTTTAATGATCCCTCCTGAAGCCCGGGTAGAACAAAGAACCAAATCCGACCAGGGACGTAAGAAAAGGCTCAGGGGCACGGCTGGGGAGGGGAGGCGCTGCTTTTGTTCATGGGCATGAAAACAAACAAGAGTTTGAGCAGTTGCTATGATTTACTACGTGCCAGGCACTTACCTGCCAAAGAGGAATGGCCTTATAAATCCCCCTTGTCCAGGTGAGAAAATGAGTCTGAGTGAGGCTAAGTCATAACCCGGGGACACACGTCTAGTCCACAACGGGCACAGAGAAGCCAGGCCTCTCGGCCATGAGACAAGATACCTACACAGATGTTTCCTACATGAGGAAAGATGCAATGGGGGGGCCGGCTGAACCAAAGAGAATTCCGGGGGAAGGGGACAGAGTGGGTAGAGCGGGTCCAGCTGGTTTAGGAAACAGGGGTCACAGGATGTCTGGACAAAGAGGGTGACACGAGGTTAGGGTAGCTTGCATGCACTACACATTACTCCTTCCCTCAGGCACCCGGGAGAGGCAAAGTACAAGGAAAAGGTTGGCTTTTCTTTCTAGAGAACGTGGCAGTCTTGGTTCATCTTCAAGGCCTGCAAATAGCAAGACAAGATCCCGGCTGCCTCCTGGAGTCAGAGGTCCCCTGACGCGTGCCATCAGCGAAGCCTGAACAGAATCCCTGAGGCCTGGGCACCGTCCCATAGCAGAGTCAGGGCAGAGCTAGAAAGAGACAGCTTGGATCTAAACACAGCAGCTGCTCTTGCAGGTCAGCCTCGCAATAAGGAGCCCTTGGTCTTGCCTCAGAGGGTCAAGAAAGGGTAAATCTGCCATGAGCCCTCAAGGTTGAGAAAGTGTCACATCTGGCCAAAGCAGACTTTTTATGCAGCAGCCCAGAAAGTCCTCAAGAGAGGGGTCGTCCTGGGCTACCCACTGGGAGGTCCTCTGCTACTTTCAGGAGGGACAAGTACCCAGGCCAAACACAACTTGGAATCTCGTTACACCTCCTTCAATATCAGCCTGGGCTCCTTAGGCCCGAGGCCATCATTCCCATGGCGGGCCCTCTGCTCCCCACCGCCCACTGGAGACTCTGGCCCTCTACTCAGGAGGGGGCTAGGCAAATGTGCTCAGGGAAGAATGTCTACTAGCCAAGAAAGCAAGGCCTATGCAGTCAGAGTATACAATGTATTTCAATAGGGATGAGCTAGTTTCCAAATGCTGGCTCCCCACGGCAGTCCTCCTGGGGGAGTGCAGAAGGAGAGTGGCATGCAGCCCCTCCTCAAGCGAATTCTTGAAGCTGGAAGTGCTCCTGAGACAAAGAAGCAAATGGCCCACAGAGACCTGAAGTTCCAGAATGGAATGTATTCCTTGCTAGTGGAAATGCAGGGTGCCCAGAACTCAATTAGTTTCAACCTAATTCTTGCAGGTCCAACGAGAGGTCCAGCTCCAGGCCAGGTCTGGGGGAACAGAGGCCCTGAGATCCTAGTGCACAGGTAGTGCAGGGCCCCGTGGGCCAGCCACACGCTGAGACAATCTGGGGGCTGTGGGGCAAGCCCACCTGCCTGGTTCTCCTCACTTCCCCCTGCCCACTGGTCTTTGCGGGTTCTTGGGTGTCCCTCTGTCAGTCCATCCCTCATCCACTTTGCCCTGTTTGGGGGCAGACCCTGGCCTGGGAAGCAAGCTAGGGAACTTCTGTCCACAGCTGGGGGCGGGGGGACACTCTGGTCTGCCCCCGTCCTTGGCAGGCACACTAACAGGCCAGCGAAGGCATGCGTTGGCGATGGTTCTTGGGAGGGAAAGCATGGGGGAGACCAGAGGGGAAGGAATCGGCAGCCACTGGAGGTGGGGGGCAAGAGGACGGAGATGGTAAACAGCACCCAGTTGTCCGGTCTGGGACACAGGACACGGTGATGCCATTAAGAAAGACACTGGAGGCTCAGGCTGGAGGAGACACTTATGAACGAAATAAAATGTTAGCATGATCGAATCGGAAACGAGTTAGAGCTGAAACATCTATAACATACCTTCCCGAATGACCAACCTTCCCTGTAAGTGTCCTTTCACGCCCCAGGGCTTAGGTATTTCACAATGCTTCTAGAGCAAGGGCATCAAAATAGGTTATAAGGTATATTTTGGGAAGGAAAACAAAGGCTAATATTTTGTTTCTTTAGTACTAACAGGGAAAAGCACTCTCTCCACCTGAAGGAAAAAATACATAAAAGAAGAAACAAATGTTTGCACAACACTGAGTGCAGCATAGAAAGCCCCTGAAGCTTGTTTCTCTCTTGACACTGACTTTGCAGTCAATCCTGAAATGGGGGCATTATTATAACCTGGAAATGAAGGTAATTATTTAAACTCCTTCCCAGGGCTTGCTGAGGCATCTTCCACGAGGGAAATTCTGGGTGGAGGGAGGTCACCCTCCAGGCCTGGGTGCAAACGGCGTGTGTGCCGCGGGATCCGCGTGAGCAGGACTCGCTTTCCTTCTCTGTGACACGGTGGTGAAAGTCCCTATCTTGTCTGGTGACAGTGAGCTTTGCCTGGCCTTGCCCTGAGGTAGGTGCCGCGCCAGGAGCTTTATGCGGATTAACTCATTTCCCACACATGGCCACCTCGGGGCTCAGTGTTTCCAGAGTCCCCATGTCCCAGACCCCATCCAGCACCTTCTGAGGAAGAAGGGATCAGTCCTCCAGAGAGCTCCCACACAGCTGAAGCCTGCCCGCTTCTGCGCTGACCCCACGCCCAGTCAGTCCCAATCCGAGTCCCAGGCGGACGCTGGTCACCTCAGAAAGCACAGCGCTGTCGGCCTCCCGCCCTTTGGCCGCTCTGGGAAGTCCTCCTTATTCTCATCACAGCTTCTTTACCGTCCGTCCATGTGTCCTGCCTTCAGTTTGGTTCTCCTTCTAGATCAGAAGCCCTGTGACGGCAGGACTTCGGCGGCCCCTCCTCTCTGTGTTGGGGACAGGTGGCCTGTATTTCGTGCCCAACACTCATCTGCGGGCTTGTAAACATCTATTTGAAAATGTCCAGAAGGAAGGACACCGGCTGGTGGGACTCTGCCTGCAAGAAATGCACATTCGTGAGGCAAAGAGGCTCTCCCTTTCAACGGCTGAACTCTTCTGAACGTGGTGACAAAACACTGAGGAGGAGCCATTCTGTACGTGGCCAGCATCTTCCTGTGCTTTCGCCCCAGCTGCTCAGCGAGGCCGAGGCCGCCCGGGGCTCTTCTCGTCCCTGGATAACGTGCTCCAGACGGGGGCACGGGAGCCCTTTCTCTGAAAGGGTCATTTGCAGAAGCGCTCAGCAGGAGCCATTTTTCAGCGCCAGAAATAGGTTGGCTCCCTTCCCTTCTGCAGGCCCAGAGCTCTGACCGCAGGCTCCCCTGTGGGTTTCTACTTGTCAGTTAGGTTCGGGAGAAGTTGTGAGGTCAGCAGGCAGGAAGGAGGAAGTAGAGCATAGCAAGGAAGTTGAGGCAGGGAGATGCAGAGGGCCCTCCCTGGCTCCCCAGTCAGATCTGCACTTCACCCTCCCTCTGCTGAGTGTCGGGGCGCAGAGAACCTCACCAGTGTGTTGTACGCATGCCTGAGGAGGTTTACCTCAAGTCAATGCCGGAAGAAAATGCGAGAAAGGGCTCCGCTTGGTGTGTAAATGAAACCATTCACACACAAGTGTCTGGGAAAGGTAATAACCTAATTTCTAAGACATGAATGGCTGGTATCTCTAAGACAAAGACTGATGGGGAAAGGAGAGGAGTGCGGGTCATTCTGTGGGGCACAAAGCAGGCTGACACACCTGGGCTTGGGTGGCCCCATCATGCCCAGAGGCTCCAGAGGTCCTCTGCCATTTCGCCATTTTGTCTTCTGTGGGGAACACACGAAATGGTCAGCCTAATATGTTCGGGTGACGAGCATACTGCTTGACATTCAAAAGATCGAGGCCCTGGTTTCCCTCTGCCTCTACTCAGCGTGTGACTCGGGTCAAGTCACATCAGCTTTCTGGGCTTCAGCTCCCTCATCTGTCCCATGACCTACTAGCATCTGAAACGCTGTAAGGCTCTTTCAGCAATAATAGCCTTTATTCCATGATAGAAATCCTGGCATTCCCAGAATCAGAACAGCTTTCCCAAAAGACCCATTGTGATGGTTGATTGTGTGTGTCGACTTGACCGGATCACAGGTGCCCCAGATATTTGGCTAAACGTGATTTCTGGGTGTGTCTCTGAGGATGTTTCCAGGTGAGATTAGCATGTGAATTGGTAGACTCAGCAAAGCCGTTTGCCCTCCCCAGTGTGGGTGGGTGTCATCCAGTCTCCTGAGGACCTGAATAGAACACAAAGGTGGAAGAAGGCAGAACTGGGCCCCCCTGCCTGACTGGTGAGCGGGGACATTGATCTCCCCACCTTATCACTGCTGCTTCCCAGACTGGAATCTACATGCTCTCCTCCCCTGGCCTTTAGACTCAGACTGCATCACACCACGGGCTTCCCTGGGGCTCCAGCATGCAGATGGCAGATCACGGGACTCCATAATTGCACGAACCAATTCCTTTCATACCTATCTGTCTGTATATACATATTCTATTGGTTCTGTTTCTCTTAGAAACCCTAAGACACCCATCAAGAGATTCATGGTCCAGGTGACCCCATGAGGGAGTTTCCACGGTCCTGGTGAGAATGAGGACAGCTCCTCGAATGCTGGTGTGGGGACGCTTGAAGAAGTCTGCCCTACAGTGGGCCATAGCTGCCAAGTAGAGGCTTGTGAAAACTCGCCCTTCCTCCCTTCCCCTTCCTTCATTATTTCCTTTGTGATCCTGGATTATAATCTTACAGCAGATTCTCCAGGATCTCCATACAGAATGCTGAGTGTTTGTAACATGATGAGGCTGAATCAACACAGAAATTGAGCTATGAGCTACCAGCTCAAGGACGCACCTCGTGAAACAGAAGAACAGTCCTCTTTGACTCATTTAGAGAAAAAGAAGGACAAGCGAAGTCTGTGGTTCCTCTTCCAAGGGCTCAGGAGACCTATTTTGTGAGCTGTCCAGCTAAGCAGCCTAGAGTTCCTGTTCGAGTGTGAATGGCTCCTCCTGGAAAAAGAATTCTACCCCATCCTGTAGGGAAGTGTGCTCTTTCGCACGGCATCCCATCAGAGCTCATGAGTACAATTTTTGTAATAGTTCATTTAGGGTAAAAAAAAATTAGTAAACAAATGCTCCTATAGAACTGTGCAGTATAGCAGGAAATTAAAATGCCCTTTGTTCTGCCTCAGAGTAAAGGAGCTCTGAATTCTAGAAACCCTGTCGTCCTGGACCACCTCTTAGGCGGGTGTTAGTGCATTAATGTTTTGTAGCAGTCCAGAGTATATGAGCAACCACAGGACTTTTATTGTCTGCTTCCCTAATCTGTCCTGCTATAACTTAAAAAAGAAGTTACAGCATCTCTATAAAGCTATTTGGTTCTAACTAGGTTGTTAAATTTGTTTGCTGAAGTCAGCTATAAGGCGTCAAGAATTTCAATAGCACAGGGTGTCAAAGATAAATACTGCAGTCAGTGTGTGGACTGGATGAGATTTATTTTATAAACTTTGCCAACCCCAAAAGGGAGATTATATGTTTTGGGAGATGAGGCACCATCCTGTTAGCAACGTTCATTTAGATTTTTTTCTTACCCCAAAAGGCATTAAGTCTTTTCATAAATATTAACAAAAGTTTGTCGTGAAGTGTGAGTCCCAAAGAGTTGGGGAGAAGGGTTAACTGGCAGATTTTGCCCCCAGGTGTGGACTGTGTCTTCTCCAAGGAGAGCTGGCTTCTCCTTCCCGTATGGCATAAATTGTCTGCTTTCATGCTTCCTAAAGAATTAGAAAACATTTGGAGTCAACCCATCCAAATTGTTAATTTTGTTTCTATAGTAGCTGCTTATTGGATGTTAACTATGATATTCAGATATGAAATCAATTATTTTTCCCCTCCTGTGGCTTCTATTTTGACATCATGGCCATCATGGCCATTCCAAGGATGCCAAACCCTTCCAGCTATTTGTTTATGAAATTAAGAAAAAAAATATGGGCTCATTAATTCATTTCTAAAAAAATTATTTTATTTCAACTAGTGGTTTGCCCATCCCTCCCCCAACCCCCCAAAAATGTGACAATACCACTTTTTATTATCCCTCCTAGGGAGGGAGGATATACTGGTATCTAGTGGATGGAGGCCAGAAATGCTTCTAGGCATCCTACCATGCCCGTGACAGCCCCCACAACCAGGAATCAGCCTGCCCAGAGTGTCAGAAGTGCCGAGGGTGAAAAAATCTGATATGCCAATTATAAACTCTCCTTCTTAGACAAAAGAAGAGAAAGAGTTCTCTGTACTCTTGTGTCTTGAAGGCACCAGGGCTTTGCTGAGATTATCTCATTTAATTCTGCCTCTGTAAGAAAGAGTCTTTTCTGATATGATCTGAAAGTTGTGTTCTACAAACTCCCAGTGATCAAAAATTGCTGAGAACCTCAGTCTCCCAAAGTCCAACCCAAAATACTCCTCTTTCATCTCGCCTCACCCCACAGTGGCCTTCTGCTCTGCCCACCATGTTCCCATCCCAGAAACCCTCTCTTCTTCTGTCTAAATGCTACCTCTCCAGCCTCACCTTCCCTAATGCCTTCGCTGACTTTCCCAAGCCACTCACTGCTAGAGCTCCTCAAGGCTCAAGTCTAGATCCACCTCCTCTCCTGCTGGACACTTTCCCTGGGAAAGCTTAGCACACTCATCTCCAACCACCTCCCAGCATGGACACTTCCGAATGCATGACTCAGCCCAAAGTGCTTACATTCCGCATCCATCTCAATGCCTGGCTGTTCTCTCCCTAGGACACCTCGAAGACAACTCAGACAGACACCTGAAATGTAACCTGAATCCACGACCTCCCTCCTAATCCTTGTCCCCTTCCAGCACCCCTTGGCTGGCTCAGGGAATGGCTCCCCTTTACCTGATTTTGGGGTGGAGCCCACCGGTCATTCTTTACCCTTCGCTCTGTCCAACGGCCTGTGACCAAACCATTGCCAAACCCTGTAGTTGACTTCCAAGATATGTTCAGGTCCATCCACTTCTTTCCAGTCTCCATACCACACTCTTATACAAATTACCACTGTGTCCAACCTGGACGGCTCCAGTAGATGCTCACTAGCCTTCTTGTATCCACTCCGCTCTCTGACCTGCAGTCCCAGGGATCCAGCCAAGTGCATGTCAAGTCATGATAACCATCCTCGCACCAACCTTCCCTTACACTCACGCACATGCACCTGCACAAACACACACCACTTCACTAGCTTTCTGGTGTCCCTAAGATAGAACACAACTTCTGAACTTGGCACCTAAGACCCTCTATGTTCTGGTTCCTGCAATTCACTCTCTGACCTCCAAACCCACGGACCTTGCAGTTCCTCCCACTTGTCTTACTCCCTCTGACCACAGGGCCTTCACCCATGCTGCTCACTCTGCTGAGAGCACTCTTTTTCACCATCTCCCTCACCAGCTCTCACCCATCCCTCAGATCATGGCCCAACATCATTTCTCCAGGAAGCTCTCTTGCTCTCCCTGACCTGGAATATCCTCTTAGAGCACCATGACCCCACCTCCTCCAGCAGTTCCCCAACAATCTTCCATGTGTTATCTACGTCATTGTTTGGCTGTCCTTTGTATCTCCCATTGATCATATGAAACTGAGGGCAGGGAAACTGAGGCCTTAGAGATGCTAATGAACTTGGCCCAGGTCCATGAGTAGACGCAGGCGCTGTCCTACCTTAGGCGTCACTGTTCTCTAAACAACTGACAGTTCCATGCAGTGCACTACAGCGCATACCCAGACTGGTTTCATCTAAATACCACCTAAATAAGGAGGAGACAAATCTTTTCGATAGAATGAATGAATACATGAATGTTTTCTGCTCTCCATTTGCCCTCTTTGGATACTTGATCTACTTTTACAGTTTTCAAATTTAAGAATTGCCTCCCTAGGGAGAAACACACCAATTTTCCTTCCAACGGAGGAGTGAGCCACCACTTTGCAGAACTGCCCCATTTAATGCATGCTCTCCCCGCTCGAGTCGGCAGCGAGGGGGGTCCTTCTGAGCCGGGCATTTCCGCAGCATTCTGCATTTGCTTGCAGGCAAGGCCTCCAGCCTTCAGCACAGACACACCTCTCGCTTAGGATTGGCATGACTAATACGAAGGCCTTCTGTTGTGTCAGTTTTCGGAGGAGAAATGCGTTTAAAATAAGCCTTAGCGTATCCCTTAATAAAAGAGTAATTGGCAGCCGGTAATTACACCATACCTGGGAACGCCGAAAGAATCACAGTGAAGCCAAGTTGTTTCCATAATGGAAAAGTATAAAATCCTGGAAATATATATTTAGTAAAGAAATGGCATGAAAAGGAAACACAGTTCTTAAAATAGAGCGTATAGGAAAGTTAATCAAAGACAAGATGCTCAAGAAAATGTAAATTTTACGGTTTCAATAGGGAAGGTAATATGTGTCAACAATCCAGAGACAGACCCATAACAGGACAAGAGTTCATTGCAAAGTGGTGAGTTAATAAATAGGTAACTTTTGTTCTAATTTTCCACCTCTAAATTTAGATTCACTGCAGTACACTGTTCCCTGTCTTAAAATGCATGCCAGAGAGCCTTTATTAAATTCTAAGTTGACTTTATTCATTTTGTGCTGCACTTCAAAATGTGAGATATTTTGCATTGCCCATGAATTACAGTTACCTGTTTAGTTGGGAACCGGTCTGAAATTATTTGTTTCTGGGACCCCAATTGGATCACATTTAATTGCTTTGAAAAGAACGCAGAAAGCAATGCTGAGCTGTGTTTGCCTCTCAGCGTTACCAGATGACCGACTTCGGGAGCAGGACTGACAGGTCTCAGCATTAGCACTTGTATGAAATTCTCGGTCTCTGCAGAGTGGGAATTAACAGACTCTCTGAAAATAGCCAAGCCACTTAAGCCCTTAGTCACACTGACTGCTCACAGGCCTTTCTCCTCTCTCCTTTCCTTCCCTTCCTCCCTCCTTCGCGGAAGGAAATTGGAGGTAGAGTCTTTCCTCCAAAGAGAGGCATCCAGACCAAGGCCCCCTTAGCAGCAGAGTGATAGGCTTACCCCCCGAGCACCCTGTCTTCACCAGCGGGATGGGATCATAGTGCCCACCCAAATGCAGCTGCTAGCACCGAGCCTGCCATAGTCCATCGGCCATGGCCTTGGCCACCTCCCCTGATTCCAAATGCACCTGGAGTCTACCTTGCTGACACTTTGCTGAGCCATCTCCTCCCTAAACCAAGCTCTCCTCTCGTCCCTCTCTCCCCGGGTTCGTTCCCCAACAATCTCATGACTGTGGCACCTCTTGCCTTCTCCAGATTTGGGGGCTTGATATAACTGATCACACCACAGGACCAGAACCAGGGCCCCCTACTCCCGGACCATAAGAGGCAGAAGTCACCAGAATCACCTCTGTTTCTTGGGAAATTCCTTCTCTACCCATAAGCCTCCCTTCCTTCCTTCTCCAACTGCCAACCCGGCAGACCGAGCTTGAGGGAAGCGGGTAGCTGGTTTCCTGGGGCCCTGGCCGAAAGAGGAGGTGTCTTTAACCCACAGGGTGCAGAGCTGGAAGGCAGAGTAAAACCGGAAGTCCTGTGCCCCAGAGAGCACTTATTTAGGCCAGGAAAGCACACCAAAACCAGAGCACAGGAGACCTGACAGACTTGGGTGGCAGGGAGCCAAGCAGAGATGAGCAGAGGGGCTGCCTGCGAACAAGGGGGAGGACTAGTGAATGACTTGCACTCTGGGATCCTCCCCAAAGTGAGGCCCCTTGCCTGCCCTTCTAGCAGAAACCCCAGTACATGCATCTGTGCACTGGGGCCCTGAAGACCCTGGAGCACCTGCACCCCGTATCTGGGCCCCCAACCTCTCCCTGCAGTCGGGAGAGGCCCCATTCCTGAACTGGGGTTCCAAAGGCGGTGGCCGCTGACTGCCCACGGGCAGGAATACAGGACTGTCCTGTAACAGGGCACTTCTGTGCCGCCAGCGACAGCATGCCGTCATTCCCATGGAAAAGAATGCGCCAGCCAAGGGTGCTCAGAGGAAGGAGGGGGATGGTCTTGCACCATCTACAGGCATCGCCGCTTTGGGCGCCAGGACTCCTGCAGCGAATGTGCATTGCTGGGTGGCCTGGGCAGCACCCCTGGATCTGCAGTGCTCTGTGAGGACAGAGGGGACCCCAGTCCCCACCAGGGTGCTGGGGCGGCCCCTGTCATGACTGCAGACTCACCTTAACCATGGCCTCTCTCTTCCCTCGTGACTCTCACCAGCTTGTTTCACTATGTTTTCAGACACTATATAGAGAAAGCTTCACTCATTAGAGCAAATCTCCCCTCCCCTGCCGGTTCCACCCGGAGTCCTGGGTGTGTGCCAACTGGCAACTGTAAATCACGACCTGACCCAGGGCCTTTTATCCTCCCAGATCTGTGCGCCTTCCCTCACCCGTCCTGGAGGTACGCAGCATGGTTGCCTGTAGATCCCTTCTGAAATTGGCAGCCTCTCTTCTGGAGTCGGCGAATAAAATCCCAGACATCCACAGAAGACAGACATCCAGGGTCTCTGGTCCAAATCTACTGGTTGGAAACTTGAGGTCAACTTCCTTTTCTAACAGAAACTCTGCTCTACCCTTTGGCTCAGATGTCATCTACTTGGCATAAATGGAGAGAAATAAAATGACCAATGACTGTTGACTTGACCTTTGGGCATCTGGTGTGAAATACCATGTGCCCTTCCCTGAGCCCAACCCTGGCGTGATCACTCTGGAAACAGACTCAGTTACTCTAACCTTACCCTGCCATCCCCAGTGATGGAAAATGAGAGGGTGGAAGATTGTGGGGAGTAATCAAGAAGGGAAATCATTATCATCCTAACAGCTCAAAAAGAAATGGCCCAGACATCTCTTTTCAATGGAACAACATAGAAGGGTAGTAAGGATGTTCATAGTGTACGTTACTTCACAGCATGCCTGGGTTCTCCTTAAATTAAAACCATGGTTTGACCAATAATGTCTGAAACCAGGCCTAGGAGAGACTATAAAAGGAGATCCTCTCTCACCAAAAATTCCCACAATGGACATCCACCCCACATTCATGCCAGACATTGTTCTAAGGCCTACATCTATTCTCACATCTGATTGTTCTTGTGTGCTCATCTCCTCTTCCTTCTCCCACTTCCTTGTTTTTTTTTTGAGCATTCCCGTTTTTTGCTTTCAATATTAACCCTCTCTCCTCTTTGTGAGGAGTAGCATCAGCGGGCCAGGCCATCGAGACAGGTAAGTACCTTTTCCATTTGGGGGGGGTCCCCAAAATAGCGTCTTTGAGTAGGAGTGGATTTTTTTTAAACTTGTGTCAGAGCCAAATCTCTGCTAAGAATGGCCCCAGTTTCTGAAGGTGTCCTGTCAGGAGGTCTGTCCACCATCCTTCCAGGCTGTAAGCCGAAGCCCACTGTGTCAAAGCAGGGCTCTGGACAGTCCTGAGCCCTGGCCTGCAGTCCACCCCCTCCCGGGGCTCTGACACGCCAGGCAGCTCCCTGTGGGTCCCCAGCCCAAGTCCATGTCCACTGGGGCTAGAGGCTGCAGGCTGCCTGTCTGGCCACGTTCCAGGACGTCCTCCGACCAGCTTCCCGATCCACTTGTACTCATGCTCCTGTCTCCTCCTGACATCACCGTCTCTCTGGTGGCAGCTAGCGGCCCCCTCACAGGAAGTCATCTCTCCTGCCTCACTTTCCCGTGCCCAGCGATGTGCTGAAAGCACTTCCCGGGCCTCCAAGTGGGAGCTTTTCTACGAGCTACAAATTCTGCCACCGCCCAGTGCAACCAAAGCGAACTTCCCAGCCCCTACTCGAACCATCCAAAGAAAGTCCAATCTGATTTACAGTTATGTTAAATACAGATCCCAGTGGTGATGCCGATTCGGGTGGCCGGCAAAGGAAAGACGGAGTCAAAGTGCAATGGGTGTAACCCTGAAAATCAAGAAGGATTTAAAGCGGAGCTGCTTCTCCCTCTACATACTTAATGCACACATGTGCGGGACTGCAAAGCAAATGAGGCCTCTTGTTCTGTGCTCACAGTGATGGTCAGGTCATCTTCCATCAGCCCCACCAATTAGTTAATGTGAATATTTGAGGAGCTTTTCAGTGTGTGTGAACTGAATTGCCAATTAATCCCAGGACGTGCTCTAAGAAGTCAGGACGGCCCCTCCCTGCAGGACGGCATCATAAAAGAAAGTCACCTAAAACAAATCTGTAGCATATAAATTAATTAAAAATTGAACGGGGTCATTTTACGTTTTGAAGATTATAAGATTAGCTAGAAGGAACTGAGACAGAAAACCAGTATCAAGCCCGAGGGGGGAAAAAAAAAGCTTAAAAAAATATAACCATGAGAGCGCTGAATCTTATCTGAGGCAATCTCAAGGCCCCCAGGAAAGTTCCAGCATGGTCTTAAGAGGGAGGTCACATAATTCTCTTCTACGAACCAATCAATGGCATCCAGCCTGGTGGTGACGGGCGTCGCTGGGCTGAGTTCAAAACACCTTCACATGGAGTAGAAGGCCCTGCCTCTCTCTGATGCTGATGGCATTCTTGGTGATAGCTGCGTTAATGCTGACAGAGAGCAGAGCCGAGCGAGGGGACGCGCTGGGCGGCTCTTGACTTGGGCTGCAGCAGTGAGGAGCCGATCAACATGTTACAAAGGTATAGGAGTGTCAGATTCAGATCGTCTTTCTGATCCATGTCCTTTCTGATCCAGGCCCAGAGAGCAAAACCTACAATGAAGGGGATGTGAAAGGAGCCAAACACACTATTTCACCAGGATGCCCAGTGAGAGGCAGAAAGCCCGTCGGCTCACGGAATGCTGGATTCTCACATGAGACCTCCGAGGTCTCTCCAGTGATCATACTCAAGTGTTGTTAGCAACAATAGAAAGCACAACTTAAGTATGTGACTTAGTGACATTTTTTTAAAATGCATTCAGGGTTCTTTTGAGGGTTCTAGAATTCCCATAGCAGAGGCACTCTTCAGTCCTGCTGACATTTGGGGACACACTTGTCAAATCCATATTTGGCACCAAAAATGTCTGTGTGAAAACATCTTTTTTCCTATTGTTGAGTGAAAATTCCATGAGCAAAAAATTCTTGCATTGTGTCCAGTAGAAATACGTATTTTCACTGAAAATGTTACCCCAGTGAGCTTGCTTGAGATGTTTACGTTGGAAAGAAGTAACAGAAACACAGCACGCTCTCTCCTTCCCTTTCCCTCTTCTCCGACCTCATCCTCCACTCTTTATTAAGAGAGCGGGAGTAACCTGGCTGAAAATCCACAATGACAAATGCAACTGCTCTCCTCTCGGTCACAGGGAGCCCCTTCAATGTCATCCTACATCTGCAACACAGCTGTTTGCTCCCCCACGGTGCGTCTCTCTTTAAAGAATAGCATAGAAGGCTCCGACTTGCCAGTATGGCAAAGGCTCTTGGCACCGGGTATTTGCAGACTCTGGCCCAACTGGCTGAAGGAAGTCTTTGCTCATTTCCCAGCCAGTTCAGGTCTCAGCTGCAATTTTCAGCTTTGATCAGAGCTGAAGCCCATATCACTGTGGCATCATGTGTGAGCCTGGGTCTGGGAAGACCAAGAAGAAGCACAGAGGGGACATGGAGCAAGGCTGGGCCACCTGCTCCCCCATTAGGATGAGAAGAAAGGGTGCAGCTGATGGCCCCGGGGAGAATGGGGTGTGCCTGCGAGGATGAACCAGGGAGGATTGGCGAGGGCTTTCCAGGGGACTAGCATTCCACCCCACCTTGCTGCCACTTCCTGAGTGATAGGTACTGGACTTGGCAGTCAAGGACTTAGAGCCTGGGGATGACCCAGACACACAGAAGAACTAATTCTAATGTATGTCAGGCTGAAGGAGGCACAAATGGGGAAGCCATAAAGAACGCAGGGAACATACAGAGAGGAAACAAAGAAATATCAGGATAGCCTGCAAGGATAGCTTGGTTACAAAAGCACCCATAAAAGTGAAAGTTGGGGTGTGGGGCAGTGGGAAGCTGCCAGGACCTTTTCTCCCTTCATTCAAATCCAACTATAAAGCACCTAATCATACTAATATTATTGCACCTACAACATACAGGGCACACAAATAAATAAGGAATAGTTCCTTTCCCCCAGGACATCAAGACAGAAACACGAATGACTGTGGGAAAGAATTTGTAAGTTACTTTGTAAGTGAAAAGCAGCAGAGGAGTGGAGAGGCGAGAGGGACCCTGTGTGACCGTGAGAATCTGGAGAGCTCCCCAGAAGTTGCCGTTTATCATGGGCCTCCGAGGTGAGTGGGATTTCAACTTACCAAGATAGGAGGTTGGTTTGGGCTTAAAGAAAGCCAGGTAAGGAGGTTTTTTCCCTTACTGGAGGCTTGAAGGAGGGAGTGCACCTTGAGTACACATCCCGTGCTCTCTAAAGACAGGGTTATTTGGAAATACGGCCTCCCGGGCCTGCTCGAAGGGCGTCCACATTTAGCAGTTATGGGGACAGCAGTCAGACCAGGAACCAGGAGAGTGCCAGGTGGAGGAGAGCTAGACGCCCCCTGGCTTGTACCCCACTTCCTCCGGGCCCTCCTCCCCTCCTCTTCCTCAGGCCCCCAACTCCTCCTCCACGCTGTGCAGCTTTGGGCAAGCTACTTAACCACTCTCTGCCTCCAAGTTTCCCTCTGTGAAATGGGGACATTAACAGCAGTCTGAAGATGAAAGGGTCTAGCGCTTTGTAGAGCACTTAGCAGAGTGAGCATTCACAGATGTCATTAATGCTGGTTGCTCCTCCATTCCTGCGTGGTCTCATCACACCACGACTTCATCATCACTTGTACTCTGAGTGCCCCCCATCCATACCTGTGGCCCGGCTTCCCCGCTCCCACCGCCGGCGGTCAGCCTGTAAATCCCAGAGTCCTGTGTGCATCACCCTCATTCCTGCAGTGCTGACAAGTACCTCAGACTTGTCAGACCCCCTGAAAACAAAACTCAGGATCTTCATCAACCTTTCCTCTTTTGTCCCCGATCTGGGTAATGATACCACCACGTGGCAACTGGTTGTCCCAAAGAGAACTCAGACGTTCATACGAGACTTGCCCTTCATTTTCCAGCCAACAAATAGATCTGATTTACTCAAAACCTCCTGATGGATAAACTCCTTTCCACCTCTGCCGCTGCTGGCTTATCATTTCTCCTCTATCCATCCCCTCTGCCTCCGGGCTGTGTCCCCTCCAACACGGCTCTCACACCGAAGCCAACAAGGGCGCTCAATCATGTGGTCTCTTGGTTAAGGTCTCGTGGCTCTCCGTGGCTCTCTGGGTAATGCCTGTACTCCTTCCACCCACACGCAAGGCTCTTCGTGATCACATCTGCCTTTCTAGCCTCATCTTCATAATGCTGGGCTTCACATTTAGCACAGAGCAGGCTCCCAATAAATAAATAACTGTGGAATGAATGAATGAATGAGTGAATGAATGAATGAATGAATTGTCCGAGGAAGAACCCTTCCTCTGGCCATTCTGAACTCTTTCTGATTCCCTAGACATGTCATTCTGGAAGACAGGCCTTTTGCTTGCCTTCATACATTGTCTAGCTGGCTCCCTGCTTAATTGGCAGCTTCCCAGGCCCCCCTTGGGCCGAGATGGGTGTCCCTGTGCGCCTTCATAATACCCCTGTACTATCTCCCCCTTTGAGGACTACTCCCTAAGAGCAGTTCGTTGCTGGTCACCCTACTAATCTCAGAGTCCAGACCATTCATAATTATCTAGAAGTCTCTGGAATAATGCCTAGGCACTGCCTGGTCGAAAGCAGGCATTCCATTAATGATTTATTAACCCGAAAATGAATGGATCAAATGCCAATTTTGTAGTATAAACAATAGCCGTGAAGGGAGGAATCAATGTGGCTTTTTTTTTTTTTTCCTTTTGGCTTTATTTCTGCGGGACCTTCCAGGACGCGTGACGTTCTGTCCCACAAGAATAGAACGGACCATAGTTTCCCTCCATTTTCTGCCAGGCTTCCTTCCTGCTTGTGGCACTGACAGACTTGGGGAAGGTCCACATTTCCCTCAGTTTTCTCGTGGTGATGAAGAACTATCATTGTCACAGGGCGGTGCAGAAAAAGCCAAGCAGCTTTCGCTTGTGGACTTCATCCGCTGACAGTTGACAGAGCCAAGAAAAGTTCATTAAGCATGGAGTAATAAAAAGCACGGGGGGGAAAACAGAGACGGAACAATTCCCTGGTGCATTGCGAGAGCAGGCCTCTGTGATGAAACGTTCCTCAAGGATCTGGGGAAATTACATTATAAAACTGCAACAGACCGTGGGATAGAATAACAAGCTCCATCATAACGTCACGGGGATGCAAACATTTCTACCGGCTGGGGGAGCAACACGCAGCTGCTGCTCAAACGCGCCCTGATGTCCAGGTGTTTTCAATCCCCCTCTGAGTGATGCTCTAAAGGCCCTTTTTATTCTTCCTGCATAGATGTTGGAGGGCATGAGAAGTTAGGGAAGTACACTTCCCTACTCTAAGCCTGCAGCTGAAAGCCGGTCAAGAAGCACCAGGTACATTTTGACATTTGGGTTTTTTCTGAAGGAGCCAGCGGTCAGAAAATTTGGTCGCTGTACCATGAATGATTTCCAAATCAACCTCATCTTTTCCCACACAAGGTCAGCGGGAAAGATGCAACTTTGAAAGCACAGAGTAAATGCAATGTACAGATACCAGGAGAGACTCTGTTCCAAAAACTGCGTGCACTGTGAGTCGCACGCCCGTGTGACTTCGTGTCCAAACCAGGACATTTTTGAGAGCAAACAGAGAAATTATTCCTGCTTTCATCTGGCCATCTAGGCGTTAACCAGTGCTAGCCAGGCAAATGAGTGAGCACGGTTACCACTCCGAGGGCTGTGCTCTGTGGATTAAATCCTTGGTGAAGAGAAAAGTGTACTGAGGTTTAAAAAGGCCAACACATACTTTCTTTTTAAAGACACTCTCCCCGGACTTAGTTCTTTGGCTGTTTCCTGATACAGTTTCAACCCAAATCGCAGAGGCACTTCTTATCAGCAAAAGCAGGCCATAAAATATGGGAAGGACTATAGGAGAAATGGGCCAGTGCTCTTGTGAAATTCTTTCAACACATCAGCATGCTTCTACAAACAGGAAAACATTTAGCAAGAGGTGTGCAAGCTGGTTATAGATGCAACCCGATGATTCAAAGGTGACTGTCATCTGGCACACATCAGCGCCTCTCCCCCGGAAAAAGAAGCCCATAAAAATGAAGCTTTGCCTCACATGTCTAAGTGTTTCTGCATTGCAAAAAATAATTTGTATTCCAATCAGGTGATTTTGAAAAAGAGGTGAGAAACAGATACATAACTTGTACGCTGGCGACTTCAAAGCCTCCCTCAGAATTTCAGAGCCAGCTGCTCCCACGGCACTGCCCTTGCCTGTTACTTCAAGGACAAGTAGTTTGAGATGGGCTTTCTTTAAGCCCAGCACCCCCCAAAATAAAAGCACCCTAAAAAGTCTGAAGTCAGGGACCCCATGATTTTAAAAACCCACAAAACCAACACGGTTATCTTGCAGCATCTTCTTCTGTTCACCGGCCGAAATTGTACTCCTGATCTTTCATCAAGAAAAAAAAAAGTAGACCTGAGTCCCCTAGACCCCTCAGCGCATGCAAACCAGCAGGAGGGAGGGGCTTCTCCCCACCTCACACCTCCACCTTAGTGCAGTCGCCTCCCGATGACGCTCCTGCTGCCGGAGGATAATGTGGGTTAATGAGGAACCCATGGTGGAGAGGGACGTGGGGAGAAGGAGGAGCTGCTCCTCTCCCCAGCAGCTGTAAGCCCACACGCCCGCTTCCAGGCAGCCCACACCTGCACGCGGCACCCTCTGGGCTCGGGGCTCGGTAGATCTACTGACCTTGAGCAAGTCCGCCTTTCCCTTGAGACAAGGTTAAGATTCTACTACCCTTCAGATGGAGGCACCATGCAAAGCCGGCAGCTAGGAGCGCGGTTACCGCATAAGCATACCTATTGTTAATACACCTATTCTATGTGGGTCTATGTATATAATATATATTTTACCTTTTTCTGGTTACCCTGAAGATTTCAATATGCATCCTTGTCATATTACAGACCAATTCTGATTTTTAACTTTCAACAGCTAGTTCTAAAACATTTGCACTCTTTAATTCTACTTAACCCCTTCACAGCATTTGTACTACTTTGACACTTAGTGCCACGTAAAAATATTTTAAATTCTGTAAGTCATCACAGATACTGTTTTTGGTAATCACAATTATTTTATGTTTAGTTCTTCATATATTTGCCTTTTCAGCAGTGCTTCATTATTTCCTGCCTTTTTTTTTGGTCTGGATTTTTTTAATGATAGAATTCGATGCCAACAGACAAAAGGGAATTCCTCAAAAGAAAGAAAACTTTCCTAGACAAAAAAAATAATAAAGTAGAAATTTTATACACACACACACACACACACACACACACATATATATATGAAAGAACTAGAACTTCCCCGAGTTTTGTGTTTTACGGAAAGTCCCCCAAATCGATTAATCCTCCAAAACACTGCCTCCACCTCGTCCCCTTCCCCAAGCGTATTTCACACTTCAGCAAAGCAAAATCTATTGTGAACCAAGGTTAAAATTTCATTGTCAGAATCCACTGATTTGAAATCATTCACACTACGGGGGCGCCTGGGTGGTGCAGTCGGTTAAGCTCTGACTCTTGGTTTTGGCTCAGGTCATGATCTCAGGGTCATGAGACTGAGCCCCGCATCAGGCTCCCTGCTCAGCGGGGAGTCTGCTTGAGATTCTGTCTCCCCCTCTGCCCTTCCCACTGGTGTGCTCTCTCTCTCTCTCTCTTTCAAAGATATAAGTCAATAAATCTTGAAATCATTCATACTAGGCAGAAGTCTAACTTTGCCCAGCTACCTAGTCTACTTTCACACAGAAATCTAAATTTATAAACAGTATTTGGGAGGAAGTATCAAACTCATCAGGGAATCCATTGTTTCAACACATCGGAGGCTCTCAATCACAAATAATTGTTATGGGAAATAAGTCGTTAAATATTGAGTATCGCAGCTCCCTGAAGACTCCTAAAAGGCAAGGTTTCTATCTTTGTTGTAACACTGTAACTCATTCAAATAGTTTCAAACTCTGACTGGTAGACCCCTGGATTATCACCAGTGAGTGTCATCCCATTCAATCTGAAATGAAAAAGGTCCTGTGTTAAATGAACAACTGAATTTTGCTGTGTTCAGTATTAGTCCCCAGTAAGGAGGTGGTGTCGATGGGGCTGCTATTTTTTTTTTTTAAGATTTTATTTATTTATTTATTTATTTGAGAGAGAGAGAAAGAAAGCACAAGCGGAGGGGGCTGGGAAGGAGGCAGCTACAAAAGTGCTCTCAGCCCCCCAGAGTGGAAAGGCCCCCGGTTGAGTGGACGTGAGCTTCTGTTTTCTGTGACCCGCATCTGCCATGTCTCGGGCTGTGCCCCACGTTCCATGGGCCTCCTCCAATGGCCACCTCGTCTTCAAGCATCTGTGATATCACCTCCGTGGCAACATTTCTCACTTCACAGCAATAGTTTATCTTCTGGAAAGAGGAAATCCAATATTGTCAATAACCCCAGCAGCAGAACAAAGTACTGATGTTCTCAAGGTGGGCTTATGTCAAGACCTTCTAAAATATGGCATGAATTACTCGGCCTGTGAATACAAACAATGCATGACTACATGAGGAAAGGATTTCTAACAGCCTTCCTTCCATATATATTTGAGTGTTTTCACTTATCCGAAGCAAGCAGTCAGCTGGACTTCATTCCTTTCTGACTCCAGTTTTTGTTATCCTCCCTGATACATCTGTTGCCAAAAACCCTGGATCCCAGCTCCAAAATCTTACTTTAATTGAAAACTAATCAGTCCTTAACCTCTCATAACTCAGTGTGGTTGATCCATTTGTTTCCAAAGTTTGAACCACTCCTTAACCTTGACCAGGTTCTGACTTTCAGTGTCAGATTAAACTTGATTGTGACCTTTGTGTCAACTTTTTTAAAAAGTCCTCTAAAGCGCCGAACTCTGCCAACGCGTGGCCACACTTCAGAATGGGGCTGGAAAGTTCAGAAAGTCCTTCATGTGCTGCCACCAGAGACGAGTGGACTGCTTGCGCCCTCCCCTTGCCCATCCTTCCCCTTGTATGCAAGATACCCCGAAGTCGGCTTCCCGCCCCCAGAAGATCAGAGGCTCTAATATCCCCCAAACTTCTGTGATATTCACCACCTCTCCAGCAACAACTCCTCAGTCAGTTGGGTTGACCACATCCTAGACGAAGTGCAGAGATGAGCAAGCTGAAGTTAGAAGTGCAAAGAGCACAGGGCTAATATGGCCCATGGGAAGAGTGTCACAGTCGTCCAATCCAGCTTTGAATTCTGGCTTTCCTGTTTACGAGCTGTGTACGCCATCACAAATTTTATCACTATTCTGTGCCAGAATGAGAAAGAGCACCAGTGGTAATCCCTACCCCACAGGGGTACTGTGAAGATTCCTTGTGATGATATAATTAAGGCATCAGAGCTTGGCACACAATAAACGCTCAATAAATGTGCACTTTGGGGCACCTGGGTGGCTCAGTCAGTTGAGCATCTGCCTTCAGCTCAGGTCATGATCCCAGGGTCCTGGGTTCGAGCCCCGCGTCAGGTTCCCTGATCAACGGGGAGTCTGCTTCTCCCTCTCCCTCTGCCTGCCGCTCCTCCTGCTTGTGCTCTCTCTCTCTCAAATAAATAAATATTTAAAAAAATAAAAATAAAAATAAATGGGCACTTGATCTACCTGTCTGCCTACGTGTCTCTGTGTGTCCGTATCTATCTAGTTCTTCCTCCTATAATGGAGTTTCAGCTCCTTGGGAGCAGACACCATCCCTAATACACCCTTTCACCCAGCAGAGAGGGTAGCTGTTAAACATTCATTGATCTAACATTGTTAAATTCACACTTGAACTCAACTTTCTGTCATTTAAAAAAATATTTTAATTATTGGAAGACATCGCTAAACAAAAATATGGGCTTCTCCTTTCTCTTTGCATACAAGGCTTCCAGGGGTTTTTTTTAAAGCCTTTGTACATGGTCTTACTTCTCGTGAGGACATCTGAAACCAGGGCAGCGTCAGGCCTGAGAGCCAGCCCAGCAGAGAACTGCCACACATAATGTCCTATGCACGGATGCTGTCAGTCCCCACTTGCGCACGTGTATACACACACACACACACACACACACACACCGGGGCAGGGCAGCCAAACTGAACTACTGAGTTAAAATTGAATGCACATCTTATTTTTGTGAATGCTTCCCACACTATTGCCCACAGACTTCCCTGTACCTGGAAAGGCCAGTGACCTATGGATTGGGCAAGATTGAGGAGGCAGAGGGCTGTTATTTATATGCTTCAGGTAAAAAAATAAGTAAATTTTGTCTTAAAACACAGAGGCAGTTGGAATCAAGGTAAATTTCTTGGTTTGAAGCAGTTGGGTAATTGTTCAAAGCATGGACTTCACACTGTATATGAAAGAGAGACTTTAAAGCAATCTTAGCATTTAAGGCACTTTCAGCAAAATGCCGGAGTGTTGACTATGTGCCCGGGGCCACAAGAGGTGTGGGTGGCAAAAATAGGCCCCAGTCTTATCAGAGGGCGGCCATGTAACTCAAGGGCGGCGAAGTGATATTTCAGCATCCAGTGATGGTGTCGGGCACATTGGTACTTCATGGAAGTTTGTACAGTGCGGCCACGGGTCAGGGAATGGGCAACCTGGGTTTCCAAAGAATTCTACAAAGGGGACCCATTTAAAAAAGTAGATCAAGTGAAAATTCAAGTTTATTCAATGCGCCGTCATGTGCCCAACCAAAACCATTCATGAAAAACCCCAAGAAAATGTGCCCAAACCATCCTTCTTCGGTTGTTACTGTTATAGTTAAGGGTAGCAGCCCCAGAGGCAAATGTCTGGCCCAAAGAGTGACATGTCTTGTCTCTCAGCAGTTTGTCACAAGAGCATTGAATCTACAGGGGGAAGAAAGCCTCCTGCCGCAGGCAATTTCCCGATCCAGAGGCCAGTCCCACCAGCGCCACCAGCAAAGGAGTAAGAGCTTCTCCTCTCACAGACCGCAGTGCTCTGCTTCATTTCGGTCCACCCACATGAGTGCTTCCATTCACTCAGCAAACACTCCAGGGTGAGCACCAAGTGCAAACATCAGGCTGCGTCTGGAAACAGCAGAGCGAAAGGACCCCACCCACGACGGGGCAATCACTTGAGTCCTGGTGTTGAGCTTCACTAACAAATTACTCAAAGGCAGGCAAACTACAGGAATAAAGATGAAATTGGAAAATCCAACTTGGGCTCTTCTTCTAGAAGCCCATCTCCTAGACCAGGAAGGTTTCTCTTTGGAGCTCTCTGGAAATCAGGGCACCATGGTTCTCTGTGGCTGAGCTAGAGATGCTGCTGCCTCCACGCAGGAAGTACCTCCTTCCCCGTCCCTCAGCCCCAGACATCCCTTCAACGAAGCCACAAGGCTTTCCCCTAGGGAGTGCAGCCAGGTCAACTGCCAGGGTCTTCTGCTCTTCCAAGGCCCACTGGAGCCCTTGACTGAGCCACGGGACCTCTGGTCAGAATGCCTCCCCACGCTTGGCTTTTGGAACCATGATTCAAGTGTGCTCAACCACCTCTGCCAACCAAGTCACCTCCTCTTAGTTGCCTGCTTCTGTCTCTGAGCCAATTGTCTTCTACCCCATTATTGTTTTGCCTCCTGTCAATCAATTTATGGCTTATTATAAAATTAGCATCCCCACAGTTGCCACAACCTACAGAAGACTGTTTTTGTCTAAAGCTTTTTAAAAAGCAGATTCATCAGGAGCTATTCTAGATAAACATATGCCACCCTTATATATAATAAGAATTTTGGAAGCGGGTTATGCATCTTACTGCCTGATAAAAAATGTCATGCTTCCACGATTCAACAATGCTCATCAGCCTCCCAGCCCAACCAAGTCTATTCTGGTACCTAAAATTCTATTTACTCCTTTAAGTTAAGACTTACAGAATCTTTGGAAAACTGAATTTACATCAGCTATGTGTTCACCTGCTGTTGGCATTCGTAATCAGCTCAGCTGTTAACAGGTGGTGATGGGCAGGACCCAGCTGGAAGGAGGGACAAAGGAGGCCAGAGGGGCCCCAGGGCCAGGCAGTGCCATAGAGTCCAAGAGGGAGGGGCACTGACTGAGCAATCCGAGGACCCCAATCTTGCCGTCTTCATCACGGCACTTCAGCCTGGTTGAAAAGCAAGTATGAGGCCCCTCACTCCAACACACTTGCTTTATTTGGAAGGCATCTTTGCTGAAAACCACAGTTCATGACTTCTTCTGTCTGTCTCTGCAACACCCTTCCCCTCCCGTTTGACATAAGTATTGTCTATCCTTTCATCAACACACTTTAAATCCATAGGGGGAGGTTTTTAGGAATGTCTCCAAACAAGGCCATATTTTGGCATTCAGCGATGGTGTCAAGAAGTCTCCCTCCTTGGGTATTGACTTTGCAGTAGCCATATTTTTTCCCAAACGAGAGCTTCATGATGCCTTTCTAGAAGGAGGAGGCCCAGCTGGAGCCCAAGCAAAGGCTGCAGCTTTTATTGACATGTCTGGGCAGGTGCGGCTGAAAGGTGGGGTGGACCCTGAAGGGCTCTCCCAACCTCAGGAACTTCGGGCCTGCAGGATGACTCAACTGAAGGGTAGAGAAGGCTGGGGACGCAGCTGCATCACATCACAGGGATGACAGTCCCGAGCACTAGAGTGGCTTTGTCTCATGGTTATCGTCTGGAGGTTCTGGACGCACCCTGGACGACTGGAGTTAGTGGTACACCAGAAAAGAAGGCTTTTGGTTGAAAGAGACAGAAAACTTAGCCACAGCGGCTTAAACAAAGAAGAGACTCATTTTTCTGGTTCAGCGGTGCCATCCTAAGACTCTAGTGGCCTCCAGTTGGCGAGAACTATAGGGGCACCACCTACCATATCTTCATTTGTTCCATCTGAAAGAAGAAAGAAGTCAACATGGTAGCAGAAATTTTCAGGAACTCTAAGCAAATTCGGCTTCCTTTTGTCCCTTGGGCCAGCATTGTACCGGGTGATTAGTCCTAGCTAGAAGGTAGCAAAGGTAAGGGGGATTGGAAATGGAGGTTGGGACCACCAGACGGTAGTATCTCCCTTAAGGGGAGTCCTGTAACATAGCATTAGGCTGTGGGATATGCCATATAATAGAAGACTTGCTAGAATCTCGGGGCTTTGGAGAAACACAGTGACTTTCAGCAACTAGGATCTAGTAACTGTGTGATAGAGTAAATAAAAGACCACATGGCCCTTTGCTGGGGCATGGAACTGAGAACTCATTTGTGAACACAGGTCCTCCCTTCAGATGAAGAGAGCAACTAGGAATGGGCCGGGTCTATCGTGTGTCAAATGCTTTGCCCAGATTGTTTTACTTAATCCTTATAACAATTCTATAAATAGGCATCATTTTCATTTCTGATAAGAAAATGGAGGCTCAATGATCTTGAGCAACCCATCTAAGATGACTCAGCTAAAAAGTGCAAGAGCCAAACTAAAACCCACTTTTTCCATCCAAAGTCCATCTTCAACTCTGCACATGTTCAGATGACTCAATTTTATCTGGAGAATTATTTGATTATGTATAATATCCCGCCTATATCTGAAAAGATTTAAAACAGCTGCTTCTATGAAAACCCTGTCACCAGCTGCCTAGCTGAGTGATGTGTCTCTCAATTTCAAAGATAATGAAGATGCTGGGATTTTCCCCAAATGTTTAAGAAGTTCGGAAGCCCAGGAAAGTCCCAGGATCCTCAACCCCTGCAGCGATACTCTGTCTAAAACAGGTCCATTGTCCTTGCAAAATCAATACAGTCACCCATTCAACCGCTCTGGGGAGGGTAAGGATGGGGCTAGGGAGACACCATTTGAGGATAATAAAAATAAAAAATCTCAGAAATCAAGATAAAATGATTTTTAATGTAATATTTTTAAAAATAAAAATTAATGCAGGGGCGCCTGGCTGGTTCAGTTGATTGGGCATCCGACTCTTGGTTTTGGCTCCAGTCATGATCTTGGGTCATAGGATGGAGCCTCGCGTCAGGTTCCGCACTCAACAGGGAGTCTGCTTGGGATGCTCTCTCTCCCTCTCCCTCCGCCCCTCCCCACGCTTGTGCATGTGTACTCTCTCTGTCTCTCTTAAAAAATAAATAGAAATAAAACAATGCAAAAAATCCACGATGTGCCAAATCTCAAAACTTTGAAATAAAGACTGGTTGTCACTTGTTTTATTCTTTAGTTTCCAAAGAGTGGTTCCCCCCAGCAGCCATTCCCAGTCCCTTGGCCTTTGAGACCCCTCTGGACAGCTCTGTGAAGGTTAACAGTGGGGTGCAAACAGATGGGGCAACGTGGGGCTTCATATATACTCATAGTTTTTTACTGCAGAGCCTCTATTCAATTTTCTCTGTGGTTTGAGTACTGGAGGACATTTTGCTAAGCACGTATGTGGGGCATAGTCTTCCTTTTGCTTCAGGCCCCAGTTTGGCTCCCTCACTCACACTGCTCATCCACGCAGAAAGCGGAGAAGAGACAAACAAGGGTAGGGGGATCTTGGATGTCTTGCAGGCTGGTCCTATCCAGGCAAATTCCACACACAGATGTCCCTGTGTTTAGGTGAGACTGTAACTTTCAAGTGACCCTCACAATGTTGGAACAATTTCTTTCCCCCCAAAAGACACCCGGTGTGTAGCGGTGAGCAGACGTGGAGCATATTATTCATTAACAGTGCACCACTAATTGCTTTGACAGTAACAGAAAGGCTAGAAGGTATTACACTGGGTACATGACGTTGCCAACGGTGCTGGATTAATTTGCATTAAAAAGGTTGCAAGAGCAGTTAACACCTCATTAATAGGATATAAACGCTAATTCATACACATCCCAAGTGACCCCCAAATTCTTATCACCCAACCAGTGTGAGTGTTGCTTCACAAAACACGCTGTATGGATCCCCCCTAAAGGCAGGGAGCAGCTCCACCTTCGAAGGGGGTGAAGGTCACAGGCACCGCGGCTGCACTCAGTGTCTGCTCAGCCTGGCCCACAGCCGCTGCCTCAGAGCAGGGCGCCTGGCCACCGAGGCCAAGGCTGCAGCATGCCCCTGATGCCCTGGGGACAGCCAGGCCTCTGAAGGAAGGGCTGCACCGCATGCTGGGCAGGGAGGGAGCTCCCAGAGAACTACTGAGGTTTTCCACCAAACAGCGGCTCATGGCGATCAAAGCCATTGCCTTAAATAATTGATTTATTTATACAAGTAAAAAAAAAAAAAAAAAAAAAAAACAACCCTGGAGGGTCATGAAGACTCGGAGATGTAATCGCACCACTTGGGAACGAGAGATGCTCAGAAGCTCCTGCGTCTGGCAACGCCTGGGGCTGTAATTGGGGTACCTACATCAAAGGATGTGGCACAGGAGTTCACGCGGGAGATCACTTCCTGCAATTTGTTTTCAACAACGTTGCCAGTAAGAAAAAATTTCTCCCACTGCTCCTTTTCTTCACCACGAATCCCTTAGGAGGAAGGAGAAGACAAAATGAGGATGGATGTGGGGCACCTGGGGTGGGACACCCGCCTGGGTGAGAAGAATGTCCCACTGCTGTCCTCACCTCTACGTGCAGGTAAGGTGGCCTCCGGGATACGGTTAAACACACACAAACACACAAACACACACACGAGCGTGCGCGCGCACATGCACGCACACACAGGTGCACACTATTTGTGCCAGCCCTGCCCCTATTCAAGCATCGCCCCGGGTCTTCCTCACCACGTCAATGCTGCAAAGTTCTCTGGAACTCAGCTCAGGGACACAATGGCAGTAGTCCCTCTCCCCACAGTGGCCATTCACCTGCTCCATGATCCATCCATGAGGCTGAAGAGACACCCGCAAATCCAGCCGAATTCCGAAGATGCACCGAGGGCCTGGGTGTTGCCGATGCCCATTCGGGTGCAGTGGGGTCAAGAGCAGGTTCAGAGCAAGCCTCCGGGAGGATGGAACATCCAGCACGAAATTGACGGAGCACGTGTGGCCAGTCACCGTCAGTGCCGTGATAGAAAAGCACCAAGTCAGGCGCTGGTCCGAGCCGGCCTCCGGAAGGCGAGAACATTTCGAAAGCCATGAAGAGCCATCCCAGGAGGATGAGAAGGGTGTCTGCAAAGGCACCACACAGGGGACTCGAGGCCGGTGGTCAAAAGCTAAGTCTGGGGCCACAGTTCTTCAAACCAAAACTGAGTAGTATCGCTTAGCAAGCAGACAAAGAAGCAGAACATGTGACGAGAGAATGGGCCCAGGAAATGCGAGACATGGTCACTAGATCGGCGTTCATCAGCCTCGGAGCCCAGCATACCACTCGACTTGAAACGTGAGTAGATTTCAGTTTGGTTAACACCCGATTAGAAGAATGGTTTTGTGTTGGAGAAGTGCAGGAGCTACAAGCATAAAAAGTCAACTCCTAGTTGTGTGTTTGCACAACTAGAACTTGTCTAAAACACCACCAGGTGACTGAGATTTTTTCTGTCCTTCAAAAGGCACCCCTAACGTGTCTCAAGTTTGGGAAACCTGGCAGCAGACCGGAAGCCTCTTGAGGGCAGGAACCAAGTCTTGCTCATCTTTGAACCTCCATTGCCAGCATGGCAGCTGGAAAGGCCCTGAGGCTAAGATCGCTGATCAATACCTGGGGACCAGACACCATCGCTGGTCCTAACGGTGAAAGCTGAAGTTTACAGCTCTTACTGTGTGCCAGGCGCTGTTTAAGCACTCAACGATCGTGATCTTTATAGCCAGCGCTGCAGGAGAGGAAGAGGAGTCTCCTGCTAAGATCCTATGCTTTACGGTCCAACATATCATGACATAAAACAAATTGCATTTAATACAGAACACATGAGCACCTTGTCCCCTGTGATCTGGCACTCAACAAGTGACACCGTATAGTTCATCTGCAGTCTGCTGAATATGTACCCCCCCCCCCAGTTTCAGCTTTAATCCCCAGAATCTGTAAATATTACCTTGTATAGGATTTTGCAGATGTGATTAAGTTGAGGATCTGGAGGTGGGGGGATTATCTTGGATTCCCGGGCTGGGCCCTACATGCCATCACAAGGATCTTCCTCAAAGAGAGACAGAAGGAGCTTTGACACGTGTGTGAGAGGAGGAAGCAATGGGACCCTGGAGGCAGACTTTATGATGTGTCCACAAGCCAAGAAATGCCAGTGGCCACTGGAGACAGAAAGAGGCAGGGCCCAGATTCTCCTCTAGAGCTTTCTGAGGGACAGCAACCCTTCCAACACCTTGACTACAGCCTGGTGGTGGGGACTTCAGATTTCCGCCCTCCCAAACTGGGAGAGAATACATTTCTGTTGTTGTCAGCGCTCCCAGCGGGGTGACTTGTTACAGGAAGTTAAAATGGCCTCCTTGAACACCTGCTCTCGTGATAACACCATGCAGGCCCAGACTTGGACTTCTCCACATCGCTGGCCCTAGGTCTTCAAAATAAAAGGCGGTTGTATCCCAAACCATGAAGTTCTGAGGGTTGAATACTGGTACTGTTTTGAAGTGAAGGGAAGGATGGAGCAGCAGAAGCAATTAGGTAAGAGAAAAGACCGATTAATATTCTTGTCTAATCCTTTCTCTCCAAGGGTATGTCTGCGGTAGATTCCTAGACCTGTCAATCATCCTTTCTTCTGCTTCTCTTCAAGTTCCAATTCAGGCTTCCAGAGGCTAGGTGTGTATCCCATTCAGTGTGGTATTTGCAACCATTGTACATGGTGATTCATATTAAGTGATTCATATTACTCTTATTAAGTGATTCATATTGCTCTTATATTTCTATATATGTGGGTATATACATAATATGTATAAAACATGATACTAATTCTTTACATGGGCAACCAAATGAATAGTGCACCCCTCTCGTAAGGCAGTTATGACATCAAAAATAGTATGGAAAACACAGCTAGTGACTAGCCAACAGTGGTGCTCAATAAAGAGCAGCTCCTATCATCATTAAGGTGCCGGAATTCCAGGCAGAGAATGGCATGTCCCCTCAACGCAGAACCCAGGCTAGACTCCTGCTCTGAAAGGGGGGTGGGGGGTGGCGGGAATGGGCCAGCATCAGCACCATCACCTGGGAGCTTGTTGGAAATGCAGGGTTTTGGCCCCGCCCCCAGGCCTCTGAATCCGAATCTCCAGTTACGGAGACTCCCCGAGGTGACTATACAGTAGAGTTTGAAAGCATCTAACACCCAAACCTGTGGTTTTTAGCCCTGACCACATAACCGGAGGCGCTTTCAAATAACCCATTGCCTGAGCCTCCTCCCAGACATAGGAATTCAGAATCCCTAAGAATGGTGTGGAGCCTGGGTGACTGCAGTGTGAGCCAAGACCTAGAACCACTGGCTCTATCAAAAGATAAGAAGCCTTTGGGACACGGCCTCGTTATGCCCTTCATGGGCTCTAGGCATGTTTGCCTCCATGGGTCCTTTCTTCCATAAAATAATATGTAAAATTATATTTTCCTCCATGTCGATAAAAAGATGGCTATGTTAATATTGTTTATTAAGATATTTTCTTCAATTTAAAAATTCCTGTTTCAGTTCTAATTAAAGTTAAAACATCGCATAGGCCCTTAACATTATCTCGGGCCTCAGGCACTGCCCTCCACCGTACCTCATGGACAAATTGGCTCTGCTGGGGGATATTATATAAAGGTAAGACATAGTCAATGAGAGAAACGATGCTTGATAGAGCTGTAAAGCTGGTGGTTCAATATATGTGAGCTAATGGCTCACACATACTGAGATCCTGACCCATAAAAGAAGATGGAGAAGGAAAACAGGGAGGGAGGGAGGGAGGGAGGAAGAGATGGAGGAAGGGTGGGAAATCCAAATAAGAATGAAATTCTAACCAAATGGGGGAAGTGTAGGGAGGAAGAACACGCCTTTGCACACTCTGCAGCTATAATTGCAAAGTAAATATGAACATTGATTGCACACCTACTATTCACCCAACTGTTCTTTTAATCATTCATTCTTCTGTTTCTCCAGCTCACAACAGAGCCAAGCCCTGACAAGTTGAAGATGAGGACACCACTACCCCTTCCTTCCCTGGGCCAAACACTTGGGGCAGGCAACCCATACCTGCTTCATTTCATTACCTTCCCAAGAATGTTCGTGCAAGACCGTCCATTTCCTAGAATGACCAAACGTAATGAAAGCAGTGGGACTTAAAAGAAATCAGCTGGAATCGCAGGAAAGTGGAGTGCGGACTGCAGCTCCCCCACCCCTTGAAATTACCAGCTGTGTGGCCTGACAGCTTCTCCCAGGGGATGCTTTTTATACATTATTTTTATTATTTAAAAAACCCTGGCTTGAAAGGATTGGTTACGAAAAAAGCAGCTCCTTGCCAGTGGGAATCTTGAGTGGGCCGGATCGACGCTATGGTTCAAACATAGAGAAGAGGGAACTCAGGACCAAACGGAGAGCGCCCCACATGATGGTACTTACAAACCAGGGAAAATACAAATTCTGCTTTTCATGCACACTTCTTAGAAGAAGAGGAAGGGGGAAGAAAAGCGGTATTCAGAAGTTGCAGCGAGGCCTCATAATTAGAAATACAGCACCATTATTCCCTGCACAAAAGAGCAGGGAGTTTGGATGTGAAAATGAAACCTTTTGAATGTGAAAGTTTCAAGTAAACAAAAGATTAATTGCTATATGCATTGGCCCTTGCATTAGGGGGAAAAAAAAGCTACCATGCCTGCATGGTTGCATGGGATTTCCTGTGGAAAGGAGGACTCTAAAGGAAGAGTTTTCCTTAATGAGATTTTTTTTTTTTTAATATGAGAAAATACATGCAGTTGGTAATGTTTCATACCTATGACGCCCTGCCTGGAGACCACGCTAGAAATTGCTGAAACTCAGTAAAATGGGGTCCAATATAAGTTCACAGTTGGTGCATTTATGCTTTGCATGTTCAACACACTTTATAAATAATAATTAAGACTCCTTCCATCAATGTAAAGTATCATCCCATTCATTATACCACCGAGGAAATCCGTGTAGAGGGACCTAGTTGCATCCGAGAGGAAATCTGTCAGAATGGAGCCCTGGAGGTCATTCCGATGCAGATGAGACCCCAGGAAAGACAAAACAGACCCTTCTGGTTGGGTGATCCCGGGACTAGATCCGTGTGTGGTGCCGGGTAGGCACTCAATAAATAGACACGTATGAAAGGAAGGAAAGATGGGGGAAGAAAAGAAGGGAGGGAGGAAATGGTGGGTGGGATGGGTTGGGGCGAAACTGGAAGAGGGGATGGTGGCATGTCACGTGTCATGTCTCAAGAAATTATTCCAAGGTCCTTCCCAAGAGAATAGTGTGGTTTTGTTTATTAGTTTGATGGTGAGAATTAAAGCCTTGATTATATGGTTTTTTTAATCCTAAAAAAATAGAAAGTCCGAGGAAACACAAAGGCTAACTATTTATTTACCAGATTCTTCAAACCTTGTCTTTTTCTCTCTTCACTTACCTAAGTCTGTAGCCACTTCTGTCTTTGAAAAACAAGTCCAGGGCGCCTGGGTGGCTCAGTTGGTTAAGCGACTGCCTTCAGCTCAGGTCATGATCCTGGAGTCCCGGGATCGAGTCCCGCATCGGGCTCCCTGCTCAGCGGGGAGTCTGCTTCTCCCTCTGACCCTCCCCCCTCTCATGCTCTCTCTCTCTCATTCTCCCTCTCAAATAAATAAATAAAATCTTTAAAAAAAAAAAAAGAAAAACAAGTCCACTCTTGGCCTAAGGTGCTTCTCTCTTCTGGGTGGCAGTTCCTAGGTCCCCACCATGTCTGCCTGCTCCCATGAGGATGGCCATCGCCTGGAGCTGGCAGGCGTCTGTCCCCACCTCGGGGGAATGCACGCGCATCCTATGCTCCTCAACAGAACAAAGGCTGAAGGGTTACATACGACATCTTCCTTACACTCCCGGGGTGCCCAGGCCAGCACAGATTGTCTATAAATAGCAATTTAGATAGGAGATCTCAGTGCTGGGGTGCACGGCATCACCCACCAAATGGGAGCAGACAGCAATGAGGCCCCAGCGCCGGTGGTGGATGGGATACAGGACGCCCTTGGCAGGTTGTCATGGTGGCACTGTTCACACTTTTCCCACTGGTGCACTGGGACAGACACTGTGGAAGGGAAGGAAGGTACTAATAGGTACAGTATCTCAGACACCGGAGAGCTTGGGAAAGTGGTAATTATGAGGATAATGGAGTTGAGTAGCTGTCACTGAGTATCATCATCTATTGGAGAAAGACAAGGAAAGCCTGAGAGTTATTAATCACCAATTTAAGGTGAATCGTGCAAGTCAGAGGCCTCACTGGCAGCATCTAAGAAGACACGTCTCTTTTAGCCAGAGATGCGGGAAAGCTGAAGATGAGGCTCAAGACTTAATCATCAGGGCTGCAGAGCTCCAGAAAAGGTTAAATCCTCAGCCCCAAATAGTCCGCGATGCCTATGGGGGACTCTGGTTGGAAGGGAGTGGGACCGTGATAATTATAATGGAGACTTCTAGGTCAGAGGTCACAAAAAGCCCTTTGAGGACCCTCTGGGCCTGCAGAAGTGGTCCTCTCCTCCTGTTGAAGGCCAGTGCTCTGCCCTTGCTGGAAAATGCTGCAGAGGCCTCTGCCCCACCAGCAGTAGGTGCACCCCTGAGATCTACTCCCATTGCCCTCCCACCCACAGACCAAGTCACATCAACACCCCGCTGGGGAAGCTCTGGGACTGTTACAGGAAAGAAGAGGCTGCAGGAAAGAAGAGGCTGCAGGACCCCGCCTAGAGCCATTGACAGGACCCAGAAGAACACATGGACTGGATTAGGATGCACAGAACCTAAGTGTGCAATAGGGAGAGTGCATCCATGTGGGCATATCTTCCATAATGCAGACAGTGTGATACTCTGGAAAGGCCCCAAGGCAGGACTGCCCTGCTGCTAGGACGGCCCACACTGAAAAGCAGAAATGCCAGGACTGCCCTCCAGACAGCAGAGTAAAGGAGGAAGAGGCTCAGGGAAGTGGCCTTTCCAGAGCAGATATATCACGTGAGGTCGGGAAGCCAACCGACCATGCCTGGCAAGAAGGCCCAGGAATAAGCACTCCCCCCATGCCGTTGCAGGACAGTGCTGAAAAACACAGAGGGGGCCATCCTGTTGTTGCCCGACTGGACCCCCTGATGGAAATGCACTGATGGAGTCTTGAAGTGATAAAAGCCACTGTGGTGTCTAAGTAGAGGCAAGGGGGCACGATTATAATTGGGCAACATGGCTGGAGTGGCAGCAGGGGCCTGACCCAGAGAGAGTAGTGGACACAGCATGCCTAGGACTGAGGGAAAGGGTGGCCACAAGAGCGTTGTTCAATCTGTACACTCAAAAAAAAGGTTTTTTTCAAGGAAAGATGGTCAAGAGGCTGAATCAAGACAATCGAACTGTCCCAAGAAAAAGCCACATCTCAGCGCCAGAGTTGGTACCTGGGCCTGAGCCAGTGTTCAGGCCCAGCACCCACTGCCTGAAGAACAGGTGGGTCCCCGGGAGGAAGGACCTGCAGCATCACAGCCAGTGCACAGGCGGGTGACTCCCCTCGTTCTTCCCCAAAGAGGCCACACCATGTATTCAGGTAACCACACGCTGGAGGACGGGGGATACCCAGGCCCTTTGAGGATTGTTGGGCATAAGATGGAGATGACACTGATAACTGATCCTCAAGCCCATCATCAAAGTGAAGGCATGTGGGCCACGGGTAAGGAAGTCAGAGGCCTCACTGGCAGCATCTAAGAAGACGCATCTCTTTTAGCCAGAGATGCGGGAAAGCTGAAGATGAGGCTCAGGTCTGGCTCAGAGTGGCTTCCCTGGGTCCACAGACCCAACCATGGTCTTCCCCCAGCCCCCGAGGTATAATTTAAAGGGACTCTGGAAATGGGAAGAATTACTACATTCATTTCTGGAGTAGGAGGTAAGAGTGACTGCAGTGGGAAAATTAAATGGAAGCCCCTGAAATGCCTCCGCCACCCATGAACATCCACACCAAGACAGGAAATCAAAAATACATCCCACACCTGGAGGAAACGCCAGAGGTTAAAGACCTAGAGAATGCAGGGTGTGAAGCCAACATGCATCTAGTTAATTCACCAGTCTGGCCCCTAACCCATCCCGACACATCTACAGGACAGATCAACCAAGTAGCAACACTGTCTGTGACTTCCAGTTGGAGAAGCTGCTCCATGTGCGTCCAGAACAGAGTAACACACCTCAAGCCCATGGGATGCAGGTGCCGGCGTGGCCAGCACATTCGTTCCCACTATTATCAGGAAGATACTATCACAGAGTAGACTGTATGCATTTGGGACACGGGTCAGGGAAGGAAAGAGGGAAAATCAGAAGGTTAGGGCAAGAGCTGGGGAAGACGCACGTGATGGATGGATGGAAAGAGGTGCTGAGTGTATGCACACCCTATTCTTGAACACCAACATGCTGTGCACTGCTCCGGGCCCTGGAGATCAGCAGTGAAGGAAACAGGAGAAGAACAAACAGTCCTGCCCTTGGGAGCTTCCTTACACACTGGCTGTCATTGCTGTTGTTGTGGGTGCATCAGAGATTGGGGGTGGGGGAGCTGAGGATGCTTAGAGGAGAGGACAGACAGGTAGACAGACAGACAGACAGATATGGTCCCACACACCAGGCCTTGCAGCAAGAGATCCACCCTCTGGATGTGTGAGAGAGACACATATGCAGGGAGAAAGCATCTAGAGGCCATGCAGACCAGGACGAGGAGGACTTGAGCCAAGGCAAGAGAAGCCGGAGAAGGGGACACACAACAGACATGTGGAAGATACAAGAAAGTCTATGGACTCAAAGCATCAGGAGGTGAGCCTCTGGAAGGTGAGTAGGTCTTGAGTATGGAGCCCCCTCAATGGCACTGGGACCCTTCTAAGAAAAGGCACCAGAGAGGTGACCTCCCTCTCTGCCAGAAGGCATGCCTCTGCAGACTAGGAAGAGGACCCCCACCTGCCCATGCTGGCTCCCTGATCTCAGACTTCCAGCCTCCAAAACCATGAGAAATAAATCTCTATTGTTCAAGCCCCTCAGGCTGTGGTGTTTGTTAAAGCAACTCAAACTCTGTCTCGGCTTGGGCAACTGGATAGATAGGGCACCACAAAGCAAAAGGGGAACTTGGAAGAAGAGAGTGGGGAAAAATGCCAATGTTAGCTTTGGGACTGTGAATGGGAGGTGCCTGTGGAACCCCCCCCCCAAGTGGGACTTAAGAGAGAGACATGGGCTAGAGACCGAGGTTTAACCACTGAAGTGATGGCTACCATCCACAGAGATCCCAGGAGGGTCAGATATTGCAAGGAGACCCCAGAAATGAGGACCAAGTAGGAGGAGATGGCCACATTGACTCACCTAAGAACGTCTAGTGAGCGATGCCCCTGGGAATGCATGGAGGGGCACCTGGGAAGGCCCATCAGGCTGTTGGCTTCTTTAGCAGCAACAAAATGGATGACCCATAGGCAACTGTGAATGGAGAAGCATGGTGGTGCTTCATCTCTGCAAACATTCATGCTGCTCCACCAACTTTCTGCCTAGTCCTTCACTGCAGTTCAGTCCCTTGCAATGTGCTGCCTTCTCCCCCCAACAATGAAAGATGAAATTCAGTTAATGTATGAATTTGCCTTAGGAGACAATGAAATAATTGCCCTTATTTTACTGGATATATTTTTTACCTCTGAGGAATTGGGATTCGTTGGGGAAAGTGCCAGTCATGGGAGGTCCCAAGCCCGCTCTCTGTTCTCGTACGTCAGGGGAAGCACACCTGTCACCAGAGCTGCCCATGTGCGTCCAGGTCAAGAGAGTGATGGTTCTGCTTTATAGACCAACACATTTGCACAGGAAACCACATCAGCTACCCTTGCTCACCAACTACCTTTGCTCAACATTCATGAAGATTCAACCAAAAATCACCAGGAATTTGACAAGGAAAAAAATTACATAAAATATTCAAGAGAAAGAGATGGTCAACTGACCCCAGTGAAAAGAGATATAATTATAGAAACAGAAGAGAATTTCTTTAATTCTAATAGCATCCTTAGAGAGATCTCCAGACACAGATAACAAGGACAATAGAGAGGAGGAAATAGAGAAATAAGAGAATCTTCTCGACTAAAGAGAGACCTGAGTTTTCAAATAGAAAGGGCACAACCTGTGTCAAGCAGGATGAGCGAAAGAGAATACAAAAATTATCTGTACTCTGTCAACATTGTAGAACCCCAACCATAAAACAAGAGCCCTAGCTGCTTCTAGAAGGAAGAGAAAAAAAATAAAGATGATCTCCAAAGGACAAGAACTAAACTGACCTCAGACTTACCAGGAGAATGTAATGTTGGAGGATGAAGGAGCAGAACATTTCAGATCTTAAGGGAAAACTGATATTCTATCCCAAACCAAGTGGGGTGGTAGAAAATAAGATATTTTGAGGGTTTTTGGACTCAGAGAGTTTTACTTCCCTTTCTGAAAATATTGCCAAGCAATACTTGCAAGGTAGTCTTCTTAGCACTTTACAGGAACTAACTTTGAATTCACATCAGCCCTATGACATTATATTTATCCTAAGTTTATAGACAGAGAAACCGTGGCACAGAGAAGTTACATTCTGGCAAAATGGAAAAGGAATTTCAGAAAAAATGCTGTAAAATTTAACTTGCAGTGAACGAAGGAGAAGACCAAGGACAGCAATCCAAGGCTGTGAGTTGTGTGGTGTGTCTAGAAAGCAATGAACCCATTAAAAGAGAAACCAAGAAGGCTCAGCGAAGGTCTTCAAGACAGAAACAAATCCAATTAGGTATATTGTGTGATTAAGATTCTGAAAGGTCTAAAAGACATGAGGATGCATACGTTCCTTCAGTCAGCGGTTACAAAAATAAACAAAGGAAAAGAATGGACACAAGAAATATCAGGGGGCGACAGGGGCGTCTGGGTGGCTCAGTCAATTAAGTGGCCAACTCCGGATTTCGGCTCAGGTCATGACCTCAGGGTCCTGGGATCGAGACCCACATCAGGCTCCATGCTCAGCGAGGAGTCTACTTGAGATTATCTCCCTTTCCCTCTGACCCTTCCCCTGCTCGCTTGCTCTCTCTCTCAAATAAATAAATAAATCTTAAAAAAAAAAAAAAAGAAACATCATGGGTGAGAGGAAAGGGAAGGTAGCTGTACAGAATATGCATGGCCTAAAGATGGAGCAAATTTAAGATGATCTAATTTTGAGCAATAGATGGTGTTTAGGAAGAGAAAAATACATTTAATCCTAACTCTTGGAAGATTATACTTCAAATAGCATGAATTTAGTAACACAAAACCCTTCCTTAATTTGTTTTGCAGGAAAATATTAAATAATCATAGTAATATAAATGCTGCTTTTTAAACTCTTTGTTTTTAGAATTGATCCTTAGGAGCCTAGAAAACTTTTAGTTATGATAAACATATAAATATAATATGAAAATATGATGGCATAGCTGGAAAAAGAGGAAAGAAAGTTGGGGATTATAAAGATGCTAATTTTCTCACCTTTATTAATGAGGAATCAACAGACAATGCCTCAAGTTCATGGTTCCACAACTCCAAGGGTGTGATCCATGAAAGAAATAATTAATAAGCTGGTCACCCTTAAAATTACAAACCTCTGCTCTGGGAAAGACGATGTCAGAAGAACGAGAAGATAAGCCACAGACTGGGGGAAAATATTTGCAAAAGACATATCTGAGAAACAACTGTTAACCCAAAATGTACCCAAAAATCACTTAAAACTCAACAGTAAGCAACTGACTTAAAAATGAGCAAAAGAGCTGAACACTTTACCAAAAAAGATAGGCAGAAGGCAAGGACACATATGAAAAGATGCTCCACCTCCTATGTCACCAGGGAGATGCAAATTAAAACAGCCTCAAGATCCTGCTACACATCTGTGAGAATGGTGAAAATCTGAAGTTGGTGGATCAAGAAATAGGTAAGCATAGTACTAAAAGTTGTGAAGCTACAGAAAAACTTAAAAAGTACACAACCAGCAAAAGCCAACATATGAAGGAAAGATGGGAGGGTATGTAAAGGCACTAAATCTCACTACTTTCCTTCCTTCCTTCCTTCCTTCCTTTCCCTCTCTTTCTTCCCCTACCTGGGGCTTGAACTCACAACCCCAGGATCAAGAGTCACGTGCTCTACCAAGGGAGCCAGCCAGACGCCCCCCACATCTTCCTTGGTGAAGAGTTAATGCACACTGCCCAAAGTTAACTGATTAAGATACAGTGATAAAAATATTCTAGATGAAGTTATGGCGGTAATTTCTAGAAGAATTAAAATGAAAATTGCTTAGCTCTGGAGCTGGGTGGACTGAGGATGAGGGGATGTCTACAAAGACAGTTATTTTTATTTTGTATCCTCTGTACTGCTCAGAATTTTTGGTATATAATGTGCATGTAGTGCTTTATAATTGAAAAAGCAATTTTTTAATCATCAGTAATTTTTCTGTTAGGGAAGAATACAGCTGAAGGATGAAGTTTATGGAAATTTTTCTAGAAGCTTAATAATAGACATCAGGAACAAAGCGTTGCTGAAAATAATGAATTTTTGAATTTTGAAATGCCTTGAAGTTTTTCTCAAATTGTAAATCTCCTAAAGGGTGTTTCTCCAAGTCCTACTTATCAGACGCACTACTAAGTTCAAATTATAAAAATCTTACCTGTAATTGAAACCAGCTGCAACCTTTTTGACAAGGACTAATTGCCGATAATGATTTAAGTGCTGAAAATTCGCATACCACAATTGTTTTAAACAGGGGAACCTCTCACAGCTTTCTCTGAAAAGAACTGTTAATCTTTGCTGCTGACTTAACAAATCCTTCAGTCACCTGTTTGCCATCATTTTCATGGGCTGATAACGTGTTTATTAGAGTCATAATGTGCAGGTGGAGGAATAAAGGTCTGTTCGATGGCACTGGGATTTCGTCTGACATTTCTACGTGGGAAACGTTGGCACGAGCTTCAGGCTTGGCTATAGCAGAGAAAGACAATAAAGGCCCACGTGATTTTTTTTTAATTCAAGGCAAATGAAAAGTCAGCATTGGATTGATATCCGTAACTTTAGATGGTGTGGCTGGTAAAACCCGTACCCTATATGGTTGTCCCCTTACCTGCTATAAATCAAGGGCTCCTGGTATTGGCAGGGCTGGAGGTGCCGGCTTGTGGTGAGTGGTCTCCCTCCAGCCTCAGCATCTCCGTCTGGCTTTGGGTGAGTCTGATTTTTTCATCCTCAGCATTGCAAGCGCTCCCTTTGTCTGCTCTTTGCCTGGTTCAGGGCACTTCACGTACCAGCTCTAGCTCTGGAGAGAGGGGCAATGGGCAGCACACGCCAAGAGTTAACGTGACCTTTGACTTTGCAGTTCTGCTGCTAGGATTTATCTGAAGCAAAAAGAAGAGATCCTGTGCAAAGGTATAGCTGCAAGGATTTAATCAAAGGGTTGTTGGAGACGGTGGGAAACTGGAAACTGACGAGGATGGGGGATGGGTTGGACACTTAGAACTCAGATGTGGAAAAAATGCACAGTGCCAGGTGGGGTGTGACCCGTGGACACCTGGCTCCTCAGCCGGGACCCCCCCTTACAAGGCCAGTCTTCAGCACGCAGCCTAAGCACTGTCAGCCTCAATGGGCTGGTTAGGGAATCTCACCTGGGCACTGGGCAGTAAAGGCCTGCAATATAGAAAACATGCGGCATCATGCCTGGCACGTTGTAAATACTCGATCCATGCCACATAATAATAAGAGAAATAATAAGACGGTAGTAGCAGTAAGAGTGAACCATAAAAATCATGTTGAAAGGGAAGATGCACTGATGGAAAAAATACATACCTATGGGAATTCGTGGACAAACAAAAAAGTAGTTGTTCTTGACCTCATCAAAGGAATATATGCAGGGCGCCTGGGTCGGTGAAGCGTCCACCTTCAGCTCTGGTCATGGTCCCAGAGTCCTGGGATCAAGTTCTTCATCGGGCTCCCTGCTTCTGCCTCTCCCTCTGCCACTCTCCCTGCTCATTCTCTCTCTTTCTCTGTCTCTCTCAAATAAATTTTTTAAAAAATCTTTAAAGGAATATATGCGTAATAATAGGCTAATTATCAAAGTAGAATGTTAAACAGTGATTACTCCTAAGTGGTAGAATTATGATGAATTTATTTCCTTTCTGATTCTCGGTATGGTACAAACTTTCTACAAGGAAGATATTTTACTTTAGCAACTCAGAGACCCCCAAAAAAATCACATTTAAAAAAGTATTTGTTTTAGATTACTCCAGCGCACAGAAACTCAGAATTGGAAGAAACCTTCAGTGCTCCAGACTGATGAAGAAAGCGAGGCCCCGCCAAGGAGAGTAGCCCCCTCGGGCTCCTCCCCGCAGAACCCGGCGTCACCTGCAGCCTCACAGCACCCCCGGAATGCCATGCAAAGCACATGGATCTGGGTCTCCCCAGGGACAAATCTGTCTCCACTCTCTTTTCTTCTGTTCTGGGTATGGGGCACAGTGCCTGGTGCCTTGTAGGAGCTCAACAGTCACTTGTTGAATGAATGCATGAGTGAAGGCACTCAGTTGGCTACTCTCTGCTCCCATGCGTTAGAGGACATACCAAGAGCTATAAAAGCAGCAGGTAATCCTCCTGGGGGCATTCAGAGACTTCCAAGAGTGTTGCAGGCCCTGGGGGGCACAAAGGATGCAGCCAAAGGATCTCCAGCCGAGGAAACAGCCACAGGAACCTGACTCACACTGAGCCGGGAAGAGGCTATTGTCTTCGTACAGAGAAGCCTAAGGTCTAGCAAGATACTGTGTTAGAAAATCGGGAAAAGCGAGGTTATGTAATCAATTTCCATTCTCCCTTTTATTTCTGGGCCCAAGTAAGAGGCCAGTCAACTATTTGGGGAAAGTGATTTACCATAAACTGTTACTAGCAAGTCATGGTTTAATGGGGTTTTCTGGCCAGAGAACATTAGCATTTTCACCAGGGCCCTGGGCCTTCCTCCCAAGTAACGTGAGAGCCGTAGGTAGATGGGGCAGGGCGGGCAGGAAAGGGTTCTCAGCAAGCAGTGCCTCTCCACACAGTAAATCACCTCGCCCTGACAGTGGCTTCCCCGCCCAAGGAATCCTGCCAGAGAGACTATAAAGGACAACCCCACACACCTTTCCGCCCACCCGCCCAACCCTGGGCCCGATCCCACACCCTCCAACAAATGTGCTCCCTGGGACATTTTTATGATGGATTTGTTTCATTTAAAGTTAATCACATTATCCTTTTCATCTGCTCTCCTTTTCTCTTACAATTTGAGAGAGGTTGAGAGAGGTTCAAAAAAATTAAATAAATAAAATAGTCACTGATTTCCTAAGACTTGATTTTTCACCGGCTCCCTGCTTGTAAGTGCTGAAGATGTTCCCCCTTGGTTCTGTCGGAGCCCATTATTTCCCTGGGAGACTTGATGTCTGTTTTGATAGGAGCAATTTATCACCCTGGTGAAATCAGACTGCTGTTTGGAAGGCAGGGCCAGAATTTATGAATCCCTTTTCTCTGGGAGTGAATTTAATCCCCAAGGATGGACATGGTATTAAAAGGCTTGGCCTGCCGCACCTGTGGCATTTGAGACAAAGTGAGTGGCAGCTGGGCCAGGAAGCCAGCGCCCATCCCCTGCATACCGCATCTACACTGAGCTGTAAACATCTTTATCTTTCCAAGCGTGGAGAGAGCTCAGTTAAGTGCATGACATCCAATTAAGCAGGGTATAAAACAATGACTTCAGTTATTAATGAATTCAAAACAATGAAATTGACTTGCAGTGCATTTTCACTATTTTTAGGGAGCATGAGTTTTTAAATTATTAATTGGAGATACTTTTAGAGTGCATCCATTTTTATGCTCCAGCCCAATTTCCTTTTTTTTTAAGATTTTTTTTATTTATTTATTTGTCAGAGAGAGAGAGAGCGAGAGTGAGAGCACAAGCCAGGGGAGAGGCAGGCAGAGGGAGAAGCAGGCTCCCCGCGGAGCAAGGAGCCTGACGCAGGACTCATCCCATGACCTGAGCCAAAGGCAGACACTTAACCAGCTGAGCCACCCAGGTGTCCCATGCTCCAGCCCAATTTCTTGCTATATTTGGGCCAATTCCTTCTTGGAATTTATAAGTCTAGTGTCCCCGTGTGGTCATCAGGTCATCAGGTGGTAAGAGGTCATCAGGCCCATTGGAATCACGTGGGGAGCTTGACGAGCTATTGATGCCTGGGTACCGCCCCAGGAGTCTGAGCCGATGTCTGCGAGAGAGCCTGAGAATCAGGACTTTTTTCAAGCTTCCCCGGGGATTATAATGTACAGCTGACCCTTGACCACATGGGTTTGAACTGTGTTGTGTCCACTTATACTCCATGTTTATAGTCTATTCCTGTAAATGTATGTTCTCTTCCTTATGGCTTTCTTAACATTTACTTTTCTCCAGCTGACTTTATTGCAAGAATACAATATATAATACATATAACATACGAGAGGTTGGCACCTTTAATCCCCGAGTTGTTGAAGGATCAATTGTATAACCGAGTTTGAGAACCACTGCTATAAGGAGCTTGGTATTTTTGAAACAAGCATAGCAGAGCTTCAAATTAGACATCCTTCTTATAATTGGTCATCTATTGCAAATGAACCAAACCTGACTTCCTAAATCATTTCATTGATCAAGTTGGTAATTGGACATACAAGCCTTATGTCTTCATGGACAAGTAAATTGCTTACAGGATGAATTAGCTCTATCTTCTTTAAAATTTGTGTGCAGATCAATGATTGTAGCTATTGGGAGTACTTTTGCTCTATAGAGTATTCTCAACTGGTCAAACATCTCACCTGCATCAGTTTAACTTCATGTGTTACTTGATATGACGTCATTGTGCCAAATAACAATCACTTATTTTCTGCTCCTATTTCTACTCACCACCTCTGCTGCTCACCCATCACCCGTCCTCCCACCCACCCATCCATTCTGCCATCCATTCACCCCTTCCTTAGGCACTAGTATTACAAGAAGGAATGACACATTCCTGTCTTAAAGGAGCTCACCATCCAGTGTGGAAAGTAGACAAGTTAACAGAAATCACCAGAAATGGAGAGAAATGCTATATGAGAGATAAATCAGGGTGCCAAAAGGACACGGAAGATAGGCACCTCACCCTGCATTGAGGTGGAGTGGACGGCTATCCTGAGGCACAGAGAAAAGCACAGTTATTTCTGGAAAGTCATATTTTGTATCACTGAACTCTCAAAACTCTCAGTTATCACCTAAGGACACAGGCACAGAAAGGTGTACCCCATATGTAAGCGTAACTATCTCTCTCTGCATCCTCACTCAGTAATTCACTGGAACTAAATAAATAAGGTATTCAATAATTAGGACGGTGGTGAAAATATGCAATATCAGAATTCATACATCTTCTGACATAGATACTCCTACTTGTTTGGGGAATAACATATGTACTAAAAACTCTGTTTTGGTCTTGCTGGTACTGTGGTTCTTTTAAAAGGGCAAAACTTACATCCAAGGACAGATCTCCACATGAGAAATGCTGCATACTTAATGACTGTCACTGGGGTCAAGAACACTGTGATCATCCTGGGGCTCCCTTTCTAAACTTCATTGACATTGGGGATTTCTTCACATTAGTAGGTCAGCACATGATAAAGCATGTGCCTATTTTAAAACCAAATGCAGGATACCAGAGAACCAAGGACCAATGCAAATATCAGGAATTCCTAGGCAGTCACCTGAGAGAAAAGTCACCAACAAGATACAGGATTGAACGGGACAAAATCACCTTGTCCACACACTGTAAGTGATTGCTTACAGGACTGAAAAAAATGTAAGCACAAAATAGGGTGTAAATGAAAAGACCGTGAGTTGGTTGATAATATGAGTAAGGGGGGGAAATGGGGTTCATGTAGTGTTTTCCTTTACCCATTTGAAATGAATTTTGTATCTGATTTTAATTGTATGATCTTGCAAAATTAGAACTCTGAGGGACATTAGAGCTAATTTAGCCCAATATTAATTTCTAAATAAAAAAAATAGAGGTCCAGAATGGTGAATCAATGGCAGAGGCCATGGCTGGAGTAAAGGTCAAGGTCAGAACCGAAATCCCAGGCTTTCAAACTCCCATGACCCTTCTCCTACGACCTTCCAGCACTGTCACTAAAGGTGTGCCTAAAACCTTACCACGACCAAGGCCTCTAGTTACCAGCATCACCATGACCGCAAACACCGCTAGCTATGCAAGCAGTGACTGCAAATCTTGGCTGACAGATTTGAGTGCAAAGAAACATTCATTTACTTCTGTGATGCCTGCATTGGCTTCCAGGGTCTCTTTTCTTCCTTTACAGGGTCACATCGAAGCCCCGGAGGGCCTCGTGCCAACCAGTGAGGTGAGGGTGGGGACAACAGCACTAGCATCTGGCCCTCAGTCACCGCCATCTACCAGTGGATACATGTTGGGCGGTCACAAACCGTCCATCTGGTCTCCTGGTGTCCATTCATGACCTCTGCATCCTCCTTGTCCCAGAGGCGGGCCCTCTCCAGGTGCAGCAGCCCCTCTCTGGCCATAAAGTCAACATTCTGCGGTGTTGCCGGATCCACATGCAGTGAGAGTGGACATGAGATGGGGGAGCCTGCGCACAGGCTACTCACACCTGTCTACCTCAGCTTCAGATAAAAATATGTCACCTGCGGGGGCCAGGGAGACTCTGGGTTAAGGCTGTTTTCCTGGGCTCTCCCCAGGGAACTTCAGGGGCTCATGGAACTTCATCCTCCCAGGGTTCTCCAGCATATCTGGGGTCTCTGTAGGGACCCTCCATTCCCCCCCTCCAACCGAGGACTCATAGCAGGCCCCTCCTCAGAGCTCTTCTCCCCTTTGCCAATCCCTAGAACCTTTATTTAATCTTAGGGAGGCTTGAGACAAACACTGGCTCTGAGCTAGTATTCTTCCAAATGCATTGTTCACACCCTGAGCTCTTTTTTGAAATTCAACCCTGAGTTCCCTATTCTGCTGCACTACGCCTCCCGTAAGGCAATAAATGGGTAGCTTTCCGAAGTTGGGGAAGTGCCTGGAACCGTAGCAAAGAGCAGTAGCTCAATTATCACCCTGCCTCACCAAGATCAAGGTGCTGGACAGCTTGAGTCCTCACGTGGTCCTCGGCTGGACCCCTCTGCTGGTCCACTGTCCCTCTCCCGCCCCCCACCCGGTCAGGTTCCAAACACCAGCCACAGAGGAGATCGAGAAAAACAAAAGATGCTGGAGAATCAGCACACACCATCGCCCCTCCCAGGGGTAGAACACAAACCACTGGTGATGTGTCAGCAGCGTTTCCTTTTGCTCTGAAGTCCACCATAAGACGAACACGTCCTCTCTGAGCTTGGCTGTCATTATCTGTATGAGGCAGATAGCAGCCCGCTTACGAAGATCGCAGATAGGGCATGTACGCCCTTCGCAGGCGCACGCATCCAGCTCTTGCACAGTAAACAGCGGCCAGGATCTGAGCCTTTTGTTTCTGTATCCTCATTAATACCTTTTTTAAGATTGTGAAATTTCCACCTGGCACCCTTCTGAGTTTGCCAACTGGCACAGTGAGTGGGGAGACACCAGGCCATAATTTTGGTCACTCCACAGGCCATGTGGAGAAAGATGTGTCTGAGAGGAGCCTACGTGTATAAGATTCTCTAGGAAATGTGAATGATTGCTAACGAAAGCGATCTGGCCAGGGTACGAATGACTCAGGGCAAGCCTGTTTCCATTTCCAGAAAAACAACTCAAACCACTTTGTCTTAGTAAGACTGAGTCTGTGACACAATTGCTCTGAGTTTTGACCCATGATGTGCCTGGTGCAAACCAGGGGTTTCCATTGTCCTCTGGGGACTCTCACCCGGGAGGCTCCCAAGCCCACTCCCAGAGCTCTCAATTGGGAATTATTGCCATAAAGGGCTTCTTGGAGGAGAGTTTCAGAACACATCTGCAGGCCTTGCACCTGAGAGCGCTTCCAGCGATGGAGGGACATTCCAGATGAGAACAGGTGCAGGCCCACAAGGCTCTCCTGCACGTCCTGCTGGATGTGTCCCAGCCTGACTTGCTGCTCAGCATTCACACTGGTCCCAAACAGACAGCAAATCTTTGCCCAGCCCTCGGCTCCACCTGGATCTGCCAGAGATTTCCCTTTGCTACTTTCAGATATTGGTACTGAGTCATCAAACTGACATAACCACCATACTTTCTCATTTTTCACATTCATAAGACCTAGGGCTGTTTTGACCAACAACCTCCTAAAATTGCATTTTATATCAACTTGGATCTAGCCCTGACTATGGCCAGACCGACACCTCCTGGAATGGGTTCCCCTCCAGCGATGAACAGTGCATGGTACCAGGGTTCTTCCAGATCTCCACCCAAGCCGCACTGTTCCAGACTGTCTAAAGACCTAGAAACTCACACGAATTAACCCAGTTATTCCCATATGAATCCATGAAGTAACTAAGAAGCCCAGAATGTACATTAGCAAATGGCCTCCATTCAGTGAAATAGTGAAATAGGTCAACTATATTTCCCTCTTCCCCCTCCTTCTCCCTCCCCCTCTCCCTCTGCCCTCCCCGCTCACTATTCTCTCTCCCTAAAAATAAATAAATAAAATCTTTAAAAAAAAAAAAAAGGAGCCCTCACATCCACAGTGCTTAGCCTACCAGGCTCCATGCAGGTACTGCACTCACATGAACTCCATTAACCCTCACAACACCCCTATGAAGTTGATATTGCGATTATCTCCCAGTTGACAAATGAGGAAACTGAGGCACAAAGCACTAATGTCACACAACTAATACCTGGCCACCAGATTCCAACCTGGATTCCAACCCAGATAGTCTACCTCCTGAGTCTACACCTTGAACACAGATGTTGCAGAAGTGGGACAGGCCAGCTCTGGCTGCTGAGCTGAAGACAAAAACGTTTTAAGGCCAAAGAAGAGGACTTTTGGAAGCATAACAGTCATTATATAAATTTTAAACAACCTCTCAAAAGCCACAACCCTTTCTAAGGCAGCAGCATCCAACCGTCCCCTCACATCACCCCCCTCATCAAGGTTTACTCATTTGATCTTTCCTCCATTCAATATGGCGCCTCATGGTGCCCAAACTCACGATCCCCAGTATGGTAATGCATCATCATACCGGGCAATCGGGGCTGACAGGGGGAAGAAAGGTACTTCCTTTATGGAGATCGGGGATGTCGACGGCTCTTACGTCACTCTCAGGGCCACCTGTGGGTGGAAGCCCCCAGGAGTCCAGCACCACCTTACAGGGGTTTCTCTGAATGCACCTTGCTGAGCCCAGCCAACCTGTCCCTAAAGGCCATCCCTCATCAGGCAAAGTACAAAAACAGAGGCCTGTGGTGGATTCTTGCCTTCACTACATTCCAAGGCTGAAAACTGTTAGTAGAGAAAGCAGAGCATCAGGCCAACCCCACCTCAGTGAAACCATGTTCATACAGACTGGGGAAAGACACCAGGTGGGGAGAAGGCCCAGCCCCTGCGCCACCTCCAAGTTGGGAACACATAAGATGGGCTACAGGACAGACCCGGAGACAACACCATCCAAGACCAGAGCAGACGTGTCTATGACAAGCAGTCATAGGCCAGGGGACATCATAAGCTCTGTGGGGATTTCCCCCAGATCCGGTCATCGGCACTGGTTTTACATTTTCACTGAACACCAGAAAGTATGTTTTCGCAAATGACTCGTAAGAAACCTTTGAACAGAAAAACAGTTTTTTTCCATCTTGACCCAGATACTAAATATGGCATAATTGACAGGTCAGTGGAAGTTCTGTGGATAGTGGTCACGGTGGTGAGGGGCTTACTCACAAAGACACTCTCAGATCTAAAAGTCAGAGCACATCTGACTAAAAGAAGCATTTAGGCAATAGTGTCTGTCTGAGGAGGGCACTTAGGATATTTGTCCTGAGGTCCCTAAAACTAGGTCAGGTTCTCCCTGACCAGTACGACGGTGCAGGGAGGGAATCTTGATGTCCCCCAGGTCATACTAGGCCTGAGACAGCCCTCCCCATTTCACTGGATCTCTGGCCCACAGTAGGACAAAGACACCCTCCAGCCATTCCCCCTTCCCGTGGTTTGACACAGCGCTAGGCATAGAAAAGACTCAAAAGCCATGCCTTCGGGGAGCACAACACACAATCAGCAAAAAAAAAAATATATGGTTCAAAGGTTTCTGGGCAGGAAATGTCAAAGAATGAGGTATCTTGATGAAGGCCACCAAGGAAATGAAAGCTGTCTGGTCTCTGAAACTCAACCTCCCTGCTCCCCAAAGCGCCCTTCAAAGGCTCTGGGTGCAGGCAGTCTGGGCTTAACGCAAAGCTCCATCTGCCCCCAGGCTTCCTCCTGCCACCCCCAGCCCCCCAGGTCTGCATCCTTACAGCCAAAGCAAAAGGGGGCGGGGTGGGGGCGCAGAGAAAGCTGGGTTTGTGGGTAAAGTAGCACATCTGTGAGATTCTGCCATGTCCCAAAGCCACGGACTCTGGCAGGCCAGTGGGCTCCTCTGAGGAAGTCTCTGCCGCGGGGTTCACAAACCTGGCCAAGCCCGGTCAACCGAGGCTGCAGCTCTGATGGGAGCTGTTCCGGTGCTCACCTTGGATGGGCAATGGGCAAGTTGGCTGCTCGGGCCAAGGGACAATGGGGCCCTTGAAAACTGGTATCACATGAGGTTCTTCACCGGCTTCATTAGAGCCACCAGGGAGTAACACAGAGGGTGCGCCCGGACCGCAGCCGGGGCACCTGGCACCTGCCCCGGCATCTGGGGGTCGGGGGTGGGTGGCAAGATGCGCGGCTAGGCCCCAGACGCAGCCTCATTCACCATGAGCTTGGGGGTGCTGTCCTCCCCCCTCCCGGGGCCACACTGCCGCAGATCCCTGCAGAGGGGAAACTGAGTCTCCGCTGCCGGCAAGGTGTGGGAGACCTCAGTCCCACCCAGCCCTCTTTTCAGACCCAGGACCAATAGGATGCTTAGCTCCACATCACCTGCATGGGCTGCATCACCTGCCAGGCTCGAGGCGTGCTCCGCCCTGCTCCTGTTCCCCGAGACAGCCCGGCCTGGAGGTCGCTCCGGGGTGCGTGCGGGGTGGGGGTGCGAGGCGTGGGGGAGGCGCGGCGGGGGGCGGGGGGCGGGGGCGGCGGCGCCTGTCTCCAGGCTGTGCCCACACCGCCGCGTCTGACTGCACCTGGAGGAAGCTGGGCGTGCTCCCCTCTGTCTACCCTCCCCCCATTCTCCCCTGAGCGCCTGTGTCACCCGCACCCAGCCCCTGCCTACCCGGCCTGCACCCCCGCACCCTTTAGCGGGCTCCCGCTGGCTGGGTTTCTCCGCCCCGCGCAGGGAGGGGTGGTTGGAGTCTTCTGTGCAGCAGGCAAACGTCCTCAGCCTTTCTCTCTTTACCAACTTCGCTGAACATAGATGTATACATACACACGGTTGTTGCAGACAGAAATGCTGAGAAGTGACTGGGGTCTCATTGATGTATTTAAGTGTATTCAACAAATAACAGAAAATAAGCAGTCACCTATCCCGGGCCCGGTTTCAAAGGCCTTCTTCCCCAGGGCGGGGAAATCCATCACCCGAAATCAATGGAACATGAAGAGGCTTGTGGAAGACGGTGTAGAGAAACGACTGCAAACAGAAGCTTCCTACAGAACATCCTCCTTCCTCAGCTGGAGGTGTGGATAAACAGGAAACCGGTGAGAGCATTCTTAAAGGGTTAGACAAGAAAACCAGGTGCAGTGGACCTGGTATTTATCTTTTTGGCTTTTACCTGCTAGAAATATTTATCCTCTGTTACCTACTGTACTATATTTAGGGTCTCACTGGATTCCTGGGCCTTTTCTGGGTTTTTTTGTTGTTGTTGTTGTTTTTCCTTGTCTTGTTACCTTCCTGGTTGATATCAGCAAGCAGTGCTAATTCTACTTAAGACCTGTGAACATTCTCACCCCCACCCCTATCCTAGCCTACCCTCTCTTAACAGTAAAATATAGTCAAGTTTCCAGGTGTTAAATAACAATGAATAATAACTATATAATCAGCATAAAAATTAAGTGCTGGGTTACACCACAGGAAGATACCATGCATTTTCTGCCTGGCTTCTATTTCTTTGAACTCCCAGGGTAGCCGCACCATTGCCATATTTACTTACTGATTTTTAGAGTATTACTAGAAAATTCTGATTTCCAACAGGGAGAATGAAGGCATTTGAAATGTGACACGCAAGCAAGTTGATGGGATAGAGAGAAGACTTAAGTAATTTTCCCCTTTCTGCAGATTTGTTACTCCAGGTGGGAACTGGGCGGCTGGTCATGCTGTCGACTGACCTCATTTATCTGCCTGCCTGCTCCTCTGGCTTCATAGGTTAGTTTTGTGTCTGTGACATTTCACACTGCAGTGAGGATTATTACCTTGCTCCCGTCGTCACTAACGTGCACCATGGAGCAGAGGAAAGCCATGAATCTAAAATGCTCATGTTCACACAAACGCCCCGCGCGTCAGGCCAGGCGCCCCACCCTGCGTGCCCCGTGCCCACCCCGCTCCGGTGCCAGTCTCCGACCAGACCTGCTTCCTCCCTCGGTTGGCTTAACGGAGTTCTTGCTGAGATGATGTCAGGCTTCCAACTCACGCCTCCAGGAATGAAGCGTTTGGGCATTAAATCCCGTCCACTTTACCATCTGAGCCACAAGTACTAACTACGCTGACCCGACCACGTAGAATTCCGCAATGAGGTGCATAAGTCACATTGGTCAACGGCGTGAGCCGCGTCAGGCCTACAAATGGAATTGTCAAAAACCAGTGAGTCTGGCTCTTGCAGTCACATTGGTCTCGTCCACCCCAGAAATGTCACGTCCTCCCCATCCTAGTCGTGGGATCTCTCTCCACTACTCTCCCTCCATACACACCTCTGCATCTGACACCCCAAATTCACCCACACATCCTTCTCAACTCCTGATTCCCTAAAGCGATCGGAGAATAGAGGGACCTTTGACCGCTTTGTGATTTCATTTGGTCTTGAAAACCCTCCTTACGTTGGCGAAATAAAGATCATTATTCAGTAACCTAGCACATATCTGACACAGCGTCTGGCTCACAGCTTGTCGGAGCTATCTGTGCTGGAAGAGCCTGGAATGTTCATTCTGCCTTACACTTCTCCACTTTGAATGTCCCTAAGAGTGATGTGTATGTTTTCGTTCCTGATTCTCTTCAGCCCCCTTATTCTTCCTCCATCCTGGAGGATCCCTACCCTCTGAGAGCCCATCTGATCCACATAAATGAGGTTACAGGTGGGCTCCACAGAGACAGTGCCCCAGCTTCCTCCGAGCCAGACAGACAGCTAGACAGACAGACAGCCTCCAGAGTCACTCCCCAAAGCATCAGACTGTTTTCCCCCTAATTCCTCAAAAGTCTGCAGTGGCTCAAATTAAAGAAAAACTCTGGACTCCAAAGCCAGTAATATTCCCTGAGTGCATGAACAAATACACCAAAGAATAAAAGGTTACTGACAATTGTTCCTCTTCTTCACTGTCCCTTTTCCCCTTGTTATAGGTCAGTGGTTCCAGACTTTTAGACTTCATTGACTTAGAGAAGAGTATTCATTTCATTTTTCAATTTAATTTCAAGTCACTGATTTAGCCACTGAATTAAAAACAAAACTTGCGAAAGAACCAACACTTCAAATCTAGTCACTGTCCAAATGAGATTCCTTATACCTGATGTAATAGGCCAATTTATTTTAAAGTCTGAATAAATATCAAGTCATTTTTGGCAGTGATGGAGGTTACCTAGCATGACGTCAGACTGCCCAACACAAACAACGCCACAGAGATGTTCTGTCTCTGAGACATGAGGGCACTCTTCTGAGATACTTGTTGCCTTGGCCTAAGGTGCCCTCTGTCCTCCTCCAAATCCTGCTCGTCTTTCAGATCTGAACTGAGGTCCTACCTTCTCCACAAAGTCTTTCCAACCCACTCCAGCTCTCCTGAATCTCTTCCGCCTCTGAATCCAGCCTCACTTCTAGTCCTTCAAATAAGCATTTAATTATACAGCTGTCTTGTCTTGTTCACCATGGCTTCCAGTGGGATATTCTGGTCTCCCTACATGTATCTTAGTGGGCAGGGCCCGTGTCTTCATGTCTTTTTCTTTTTCTGGGTCCTGCCCAAGAAGAGAAGTATAGACTGAACACTAGGACGTACTCCAGTGTCCTTGTCCTTACCTTGGTTGATTAGATCTTCCCACCGATGGACGGTCCTCTTGTCACAGCAGCCCCTCTGTGACCACACAGAATTCTACTTACCAGTAGTGGGGAAGAGAGTCTACCCTGACCTCATGAAAACCATACTCCAGCCACTATACCACCTTCTCAGAGGATTCTAGTTGAGAAGTTCAAGGGGAAAAAAGTGAGCATTGGTCACTTGCGATACGTTGTACCACCTACCCAAACAACTAGAATAAGACATGTGAACAGAGTAGAAAATGCTGGTGGGGCTCAGAGAAAAAGAGGGGCCTGGGCAGTGTGGGCGGAAGGCACCCAGTTGTGGAATCCCTCAGAGCAGGACTCAGGTGGTGGCTCTGTCATCCCCTAATTGTGTGACCTTAGACACTGCCCTGCTTACTGCTCACCGTGTGGTCAGCCTAAACTGAGGTCTGTCCAGAAACCACTTAGCTCCATAAAAAGGCCTCCATCTTTACTCACTATCTTCATTCTTAACATGCTCAGAAGCCAAGCAGGGAAAAGGGGTGCTCTTTGGGGGAGAATGACATCTGCAGGACTCAGGATGGACTGGAGACAGCTGAGGTGGAAGTGAAATCCCAGCAAAGGACAAAGGATGTGCTGGTGTAAAGTAAAGAAACAGAAAGAAGGGGCAGATGTGAGAGAATGTGGAGAGGCACCCGGGGGAGCTGGCCTCCTAGGGTCCAGGCAGGAGCCAGGGGCTGCGATAAAGGGCAGGATGGGGGGTAGGGTGCAGTTTTAGGATTGAGAGCATGTCTTCACGGGAAAAGCCAGTAGGGAAGGGAAATGTGGGGCTGAGCATCCAGAGATGGGGACAAAAGTATTGCATAGAAATAAAAACCAAAAGAGTGGTGGATGCAACCCCAGGGGGAGAAAATGTGGAGTATCAAGGGGAGTCTGTTAAGATGGAACCAAAGAGAACATCCGTGTTTAGGAGGCTGGAGGAGAGCAAGGAAGTGGCCAAGGACAAGCAGCTCCACCACGAGAGGGCAGGGGATGAGAAGCATGGACACCATGGTGGGGAGGCAGTTTTAAGTAAGAGGAACCCCTAACAGCATTCTAAATAAACAGCTAAGCTGCGGGACAGGCCCAGGGAGAAGGCATGGGCTGACCTCGGAGGCAGTTCAGAAGCCAGACCCAAAGGCCCAGCCGGCTCCCGGAGGCACCTGCCCTCCTCCCCAGCAGCGCATGCCCAGGGCGGAGGGCAGACCCAGTAGAGGCCAGCTCAGGCCACCTCACTGTCAGTTTGGACACTGAGTAAGAATAGCCAAGAAGAGCGGGGTCAAGGTCACGGGCAGGCTACACTGTCAGACCAGAAAACAGTAGCTCTGCCTCCATGACAAGCGGAGTCCCCCTCCAGCCGGCCATGGAATTCCTGCTACCTGGCTGGATGGGGTTCTGATAATCAGCCGACGCAGACCCTAGAAACAGGACTATGTTCTCAGAGTTGTGCCTGGTAAAGCACTTACAGGGGAAGAGAAAAGGAAGGGGGGGAAAAAAAAGGCTGCATGAAAGGAACCAAAGAGACTTAAAAAAAAAAATCCTCTGATAAGCTGCATTCAAATCACCTACTTAGGAAAGAAATTAATGTTAACTGCTAAGGTCAAAGAATGAACTAAAGACATGGCTCTGAATTTTTAACCCCAATTTTTCATTCTGGTCACACGTTATGACTTCTCTGTGGATTTGACATCGACTCTACCATTGAAAGCAGCCATGCGAAGTGTCCTGGCTCTTGGTCCCTGGGGCGGGTGGGCTGGCGGGCTGCCCACCCAGTCAGGCTGCGCTGGGCTGATCCTCCCGCGGAGAGAGGCCAGACCCCGCCCCTTGTCCTGTCGGACCCCGCCCCTTGTCCTGTCCCCACCTCCCATTTGCCTGCTCTCTGCCAGGAGACATCCAGGCAGAAAAGTACCTCCCCCCCCAGGGGCAATCAAGAGTCAAAACCCCACTAAACCATTTCTCCCAGAGATGGGTCATTTTCTAAATGGGAGGTCAACTGACAGGAAAGAAATCTTTTACTCAAAGTATTTTAAAATCAAAACCTAAATGATCCTCTCATCTTCTGCAGTAGATCACTCTCCACCGATTAGAATGAAGGCGAAGCAGAGATTCGTGGTATTCTTAAATAAAGCTTTTGCAGCATTGAGACTATTTTCAAAGACGCTGCAAGGCCAATTTAAGAAACTATTTTCCCAAAAGCATTTCAAGAGGAAGTAAGTGTTCTACCAATGTAATTTTTCTAATACGCTTGGGCTGAACACTTAGACATTCTAATTTCAATTTAGAACCAATCTTATTGTTCAGCATGACAGACATTATGAAAACAGGACTCAACTTCAGTGAACTGAAGAGAAAGCTCCCAATGCATCCATGTTGCCTTGTGATTCAGCTCACGCGCTGTTATTACTATGTGCTCAATAAATACACATTAAACCTTTCACCAGCCCTAATTACTCAGATGAAAGCAAATTTTTGCATAAAGCCCATATTATTAAAATATTATCACACTCTTCCACACTAAACTAATTGGGCACTATTTTCAGATTTTCAGCATTAAATTGACTATATTCTCAGTCATTACTTGGAGGCCAAGCAAACACATTTCTGAAGCCGTCAACACTTGGAAATCTGCCGCCTGGATCTCAGCTGCTAAGGTAATGGTCGTTCAACTCCTTCCTCTGCACAGATATGGGGAGCAAAGGTTTTCATTAAAGGCGCGGTGGGCTTTCCTGGTGCTTTAGCACTCGGGGAGACCACTCCAGGCTATCCTGCTGGACCAGAAATGAGACGGCCATGCGTTCATGGGCAGGATGGCAAGCATCTTGCTATGCTCATGCGGGCACATGCATGTCTGCAGCAAAGCTATCTTGTCGCTCCTGTCTGTGACAGTCAGCTTCCCCTGTCCCATGTCAGGAAAAGAATCACATCAACAAAATAGATGCTGTCCTTCTTTCTCGCTGCCATTTGCAACTAAAGCCCAACTTCTCAGCTCAGCCCACCAGGGTCACTCACACCAGCCTACTTTAAAAATTTGCCTGAAACTGATACGGTGTTTGTTTTCATTTTTAAGAAAGGGATACAGCACCGTGATGAGCATGAGTTCATTATAATTATCAACAGTCACACTTAAGAGAAGTTGTGGTTACACACATGGTGAAGAAGTCTCTTCTAAGAATAATGGATAAAGAAATCATGGCACACACACATACACACCTATGCACACATACACAGATGCACACACACACAAACATACACACACATACACGCACAATGGAATATTATTCAGTCCGTTTTCACTGCTGTACAGTATCCTACTCTTTGAATATATGACCATTTGTGTATCTCTTAGCCTGGGATAGACATTGGGATTGCCATTTGCAAAAACACAGAGGAACGTGGAGGACATTATACACTAAGTGAAATAAGCCAAACACAGAAAGAAAAAAACTGCATGATCTTACTTATATGTGGAATCTAAAAAAAAAACCCGTTACAGAGAAGCAGAGAGTAGGGCAGTGGCTACCGGGGGTGGGGAGGTGGTAGAAAGGGGAGAAGTTGGTCAAAGGGGACAAAGCTGCTGTGATGTCGGACGAGAACATCTAGAAATCTAATGTCCTGCGTGATGACTATAGTTAATGATAATATACTGAATACTGGAAATTTGCTGAGAGAGTAGATTTCAGGTGCTCTCATCACAAGAGAAATTTGGCAACCATGGAAGGTGATGTTACTTAGCCTGACTGTAGTAATCATTTCACTAGGTATCAAGTCATCAGGTTGCACACCTTAAATGTAAATAATTTTAAAATTAAAAATAGAAGTGTCTTTCACGAAACTAAATGAGCCTACTAAGGTGGCTCTGGGGCAGGTAGGTTTGCATTTTAATTTAGAACAATAGGCAGAAGGTGAGTATCTTAGAGACAGCTTTGTGATCGAACAGGCAGAGCTCACTGAGGTCTTGACACCTTCATCTCTATAAATCCCCAATCAGTTCTTTAGGTATAGTCAGCATTTCCTATCTGAGTGCGTTATGGTGGCAGTTTGCCCACTTAGCAGTCATCTATGCCAAGTACTATGGTAGACCTAGAATAAAGCTGAGTAGGACTCAGGACATGCCCTCCCGTTGCTCATGTTGGGGATGACTGAGAGGCGTTTGCTGTTTGACTCATTGTATAGAGTGAGTCTAGACCCTAGAAATGGCTTACTTACTCTCTGGCCTAGCAGACATGCTGGTTAAGTTACTGTGAAATGTGGGGAAGCATATACTTTCCAAAATAATGCACATGCTTTCAATTATATAGCAGTTTGTGTGTCTTTAAAATATTTTTTGAATTATGAAATATTTCAAACACACAGAAAATTATACAAATAATACAGCAAGCACCCATAGGGATACATTTGAAATTTAATAATTCTTAACATTTTGACAAATTTCCATCAGGGCTTTCATTTTAGAAGGGAAAACAATATTTTTTTTAAGATTTTATTTATTTATTTGACAGAGAAAGTCCAATAGTTTCTTAAATTTGGCAGAGAGGCAGGCAGAGGGAGAAGGAGAAGCAGGATCCCCATTTGGGCAGGAAGCCTGATGCGGGGCTCGATCCCAGGGCCCTGGGATCATGACCTGAGCCAAAGGCAGACGCTTAACCAACTGAGCCATCCAGGCGCCCCATAGAAGGGAAAAAGATATTTTTAAAAAACAATACAGAGGGGCATCTGGGTGCAGGATCTCCTTGATACCTAGTAAAATGATTACTACAGTCAGGCTAAGTAACATCACCTCTGCCTCTGTGATCTCTCTCACTTTTGCTCTCTCTCTCTCAAATAAATAAATAAAATCTTTAAAAATAATAATAATAATAAAATTTAAAACAACACAAATATGGAAGCAACCCAAGTGTCCATCTACAGATGAATGGATAAAGAAGTGATATATATATATACATATATATGTATATTTGTATGTGTGTATATATAAGTATATATAAGTGATATATATATATATATATAAACATACACAATGGATTATTACTCAGCCATAAAAAATGAAATCTTGACATATGCAGCAGCATGGATGGATCTAGAGGGTATAATGCTAGGTGAAAGAATTAGGCAATCAGAGAAAGACAAATATCATATGATTTCACTCATATGTGGAATTTAGGAAGTGAAACAAACAATTAAAGAAAAACAGAGACCAAAAAAAATCAGACTGTTAACTATAGAGAACAAACTGTTGGTTACCAGAGGGGAGGTAGATGGGAGGATGCGGGAAGATGGCAAAGGGGATTGAGAGTATGCTTATGGTGATGAGCACTGAGTCAAGTATAGAATTGTTCAATCACTGTATTGTACACCTGAAACTAACATAACAACTGTACGTCCATTATACTGGAATTTTAAAAACTTGTAATTAAAAGTTCAAAAGTAAAAGAGAAAGAACAGTACAGGTATCATTGGAGCCCTCTATAAATAGTATGAATATTGTTTTGCCTGCTCATAAAATGGCAGGTTCTACTTTTCTTTCAATAATTAATTTTTTCCACTTACTGTTTTGTTTGAAAACTTCATCGACATTCATAGAGCCCACATACAGTCCGTTTTCACTGCTGTACAGTATCCTACTGTTTGAATATATGACCATTTGTGTATCTCTTAGCTTGGGATAGACATTCAGGATGTTTCCATTCCAGGACCTTGGAAACATCCTGAATGTCTATCCCAAGCTAAGAGATACACTATTGCAAACAATGCTGCACTGATACTTTGCACAGAACTCCTCAGTCACAGGCACAAGAAATTCCCGAGGGTACGTCCCTCGAAGTAGAATTGCTGAGTCCAAGCGTGCAGCTCGGCACCTTTGCCAGCTAGTGCCAGATTGTTCTCCGCACACCAGTCTGCCTTTCCATAGAGTGGCGTGGAATGGCCCTCCCTGCCGCACATCTTCCCCGATCCTGGGCATTGAAAGACTTGAATTCCTGCCCATCTGAGCGTGTGAGACAGAATCACCTTGTTACTCTCAGGTGCGTACGTCCCTGGGGTTGAACTTGGCCTCATATATTTGCTGTCCTTTCAAATCTCCTGAGAAGCATCTCATCACTTTTTTTTTTTCTCACTTTCCTCTTTGTTTTTGCCTTTCCTTATTTTAGAGGAGTTATTTGTATATTCTTTTTTTTTTTTAACTCTTTTGGTAACATCTTAATTGAAAGATAATTCACACACCATACAGCTCACTCACTTGCAGTGCACAAGTCAGTGGCTTGTAGTATACTCACAGAGTTGTGTGTCCCTCACATAATCAATCCCAGAAGCGATTTCTAGAATTCCAGAAATTTTTTCCTTAGCTCCCAAAAAGACACTGTGCACTTCAGCTTTTGTCCCCACTCTCCTTGTTTCCCCCAGCCCCAGGCAACCACGAATCTTTTTTCTATCCCTCTGGATTTGCCTATTCTGGACATTTCATATAAATGGAATCATACAACATACGGTCTTTTGTAATTGGCTTCTTTCACTTAGCATATTTTCAAGGTTTGTCCATGTTGTGACATGTATCCATGCTTGATTTATTTTTTTATGTAGTAAAGTATACATAACATAAAATTTACCATTTTAACCATTTTTAAGTGTACAATTCGGTGCCATTACATACATGGTGATGCCACCATCACCACCATCCATCTCCAGACCTTTTGCATCTACCCAAACTAAAACTTTATGTCCATCAAACAAAAACTGCCCATCATCCTGCTTCCCCCAGCCCCTGGCAACCACCCTCCTGCTTTCTGTCCCAACGAAGTCCAAGTACTTCCTATAAGAGCAATTAGACAGTATTTGTCCACTTGTGACTGGCTTACTTCACTTACCATGATGTCTTCGAGGTGCATCCACGTTGTGGCAGGGTCAGAACTTCCTTCATTTTTAAGTCTAAATAATATTCCATTGTGTGTATATACCACATTTTGTTGATCCTTTCATTCATTGATGGACACTTGCATTGTTTCCACCTTCTGAACGTTATGCCGCTATGAACATTGGTGTACAAACATGTATTTGAGTCTTTGCTTCCAATTATTCTGGATATTTACCCAGCAACAGAGTTACTGGATCATATGATAATTCTATGTTTAGTTTTTTAAGGAGCTGTCATACTGTTTTCCTATTTATATATTCCTAACACTTACCTTTTGAGTGTTCTATTTGGTGCGAATATCTTCCCCCAACACGTGGCCTTCTTTATCTTTATTGTACAGGCTTTTAATTTTAATATTTAATTTATGAATCTTTCTTTGATGGCTTTTGCTTCTTGTATCTTGCTTAAAATGCTTTCCCACCCCAATGTTAGAAGATATTCTCCTCTATTTCCACATTTCCCATGTAACTCTTCAACCTACTGGAACTGACCTCTTTGCATGTGGTGAGGTAAAGATCTAATGTAAATTTTTTTCCCATTTGGATAGCCAAATGCCCAACCAGACATTCCCAACTAATTTGGAAATCTACCTCCATCCTAGGTCAACTTCCCACATGGGTCAATTTCTGGGTTTTCTGGTCTGTTCAAGTGATCTGCTTTCTATTCTAACCTCAATACCCTGTCTTAATTACAACAGCCTCTTAATAAATCTTACTATTTAGAGAGCAAGACCCACATCATATTCTTTTCCTTTAGAATTATCCTGACTCTTTTTGGTCCTTTACTCTTGCACACGAACTTTAGAAGTCTCTAATCAATGTATAGGTTAATATTAAGTTATTATTTTTTTAAGATTTTATTTATTTATTTGACACAGAGAGAGAGATAGTGAGAGAGGGAACACAAACAGGGGGAGTGGGAGAGGGAGAAGCAGCCTTCCCGCGGAGCAGGGAGCCCGATGTGGGGCTCGATCCCAGGACCCAGGGATCATGACCTGAGCCGAAGGCAGATGCTTCACGACTGAGCCACCCAGGCACCCGGTTAATATTAAGTTTGTACTGAAACTTTTGTGATATTGTCCCTTCCCATCCATGATACCGAGGTCCCAACTCCAACTGCTTTGTTTTACCAATAAGGACCCCATTGTCATCCCCACGACTGTGCAGGGAATGAGAGGAAGAACCAGTCCAGAACCCCGAGTCCCCATACCCACCACTCCTTTCACTAACTTCAAAGAGCGACACCCTCCAAATGACGGGGTTTTGCCTTCTACCATCTTTCTACGTAAGTCCAGACATTCCTTTGTTCACCAACATTTTCGAGCACCACCAGACCTTTGGGCTGAGGTTGTGGGCACAGATCCTCCTCCTAACCCACGATAGGATGTAGTTATGGCGCGTGTGTGATAGCCCAGAGCCATCTGTTGGAATCCAAACAGGCTCCGAGTCCTTGGTGGCCAGTGAAGAAGAACAGAGGCCATGGCCGGGAGGAACAAGAGTGGCCCCCGGTAGCGGAAGGACACGCACGGCATTGGGGTCAGAGGCCATGCACATGGGCCATACTGACGCAGGCTCACCAACCCACAGGAAACCGAAGTACAGAAACCAGAGTGCCAGGGTACTAACTTACTGTTAAAACAAAACAGGACCACTGAGGACACAGCGCTTACTTCCCATGGCCAAACATTTGTTCTGGGGAGGCAAAGGATATGGAAGCCAAATTATAATCAGAAGTTTGTTCCGTGTCCTCAGAGGGAGAGCGTGGAGGAGGGTCTGTGATTTGAACGTGTCCTGATGTCAGGTGTGCCCATTTCAGAACAGGGCACTGTCAGCACTGGAGGTGGACGGTGCTGGAGGGGGCGCTCTCCTTGGGGGGCTGGACATCAGTGTCTGCCTCTGAGTCCCTTCCCTTCCAGCACGTTCTCCTCCACAAACACACACTCTTTTCTCAGATGTGCTCATACTGTGACCTGATTGGAGCCAGGCTCTTTTTGCTCCTTTCATTTGAATTATAGTTTAAATCTGAAAGTGGGTTATTTCCAATTACTTGTCTAGAAGAAGCTCCACTTGGCCTGCAAAGAAACCAAGGATCGAAGAAGGTAAGGGATTCACTAATTCAAGGCCACCCAGTCACCAATCACCTGCACTACATTTCAAGCCAGGTTTTAATCCAACAGAAAGGGGGAAATATCCGAAAATACGTGAAGGTTAAGTGGCTACAATTGGCACCTAACCACATCAACCTCTGAGGTTAGGAAACTTGGAAGTGGAGACCCCGACTCCCACCCTGCTCGGCTTCCCACGGCGCCTGCTCCGAAGTGTGCTCACGCAGGTGCCTCATACTTGCTGATGGCCAGGCTCTGCCCCCACCCCACATGGTCCCAAACACGCAAGAGGCATAAGACACCAAGCCACACTGTTGGCCTTTTCCCATCAAGCCACTTGTCAACGCACACAGGGTCTACTCCAGGGAGCACTGGGGGTCCTTTCCTCTAGGGTCCATGGCCCTCCTCTCCCTGCCCCCTATGCTGGACCTTTCCCACCCCTTGGAACACCACCCCACCCTGGGACTGCTGCCCACAGTCCTTGGGATGGTGATGACCATTATTTCTGACCCCATCCTCAGGGCAGAGGTAGGTCCTACCAATGCATCCTGGACCAACACACCTTTCTGTGACCATGGCCATGGCCCTCGTCAGAAGTGTGGGGTCTCTTTGCTAGCAAAGTCTCTGTGCCTTCCCGCCCTGTGACCAAAGATGCCCTCTCCACCAGGACTTTGGAGCAGAAGGAAAGAGGGAGTAAGGCCAGAAGAAAATTCCATCTGGCCACACATTTAACAGGTAGGTACTGAGTACCTGGAGGATAGACATATTGTAAAGAAATGAGCCCTGAAAGAAGTCAGGACACTAGGGTCCTAGTCCCTTTGCTGCCAACTCAACCAGTGGCCTGGAGACTGTCCATTTCACCTCTCTTTGCCTCGGTTTCCCTATCTGCAAAGGAGGAGGGTTTGGGCTAAATGATCTCTGAGCTCCTTTCCATCTTTGGTAGCTCATGATTCTCTGGCATGAGCATTTTCAAGTATTGTTCAAAAATGCCATTAAATAAATAATAAATTTAATGGAATATATACAAAGAACTATATTCCAATGAGATGCAAGTCCTCTTAAGATTACTTCAACAGTAGTGCAAAGCAATTCTGGATAGTTTCATGGAGGTCATCCCTATATGACTTATAAGAATGGATGATCACCCTAAGCATGAAATATCTCAGTAGGAAAGGAAAAGGAAGTGATGCTATAGTTTAGGCCTGCCGGTTATTGTTTTAAGTTACCTTATGTTTTGACTCCATGGTAGGAAACAATATCTACCTGTACAATGTCCAAATGAGTTGTCCATTTTCACGGATGCATCACAGACAAGGACATTTATCCTATGAGGTAATACAGCCATGTTTATTTAAGATCGTTACGTTTAAGGCAACAAATTCAGAATGTATGTGTTGTACTGACAATTCAGTTTTTCTTTAAGATTTTATGTATTTATTTAGAGAGAGAGTGCACACGGTTGGGGGGGCGGTCATAGGGAGAGGGAGGAGGAGAGAGAGAGGAGCAGGGGGAGGGGCAGAGGGAGAGAGAATCTCAAGCAGACTCCCTGTTGAGCTCGGAGCCTGACACGGGGCTTGATCTCACAACCCCACGATTATGACCTGAGCCAAAACCAAGAGTCGGCCACCAACTGCTCCACCCAGGCACCCCCTGACAATTCCATTTTTAAATCTGTTTCTGTTGAAGTTTCTTTCTTTTCTGACTTCTCCGGGCTTCTTTCTTATCTCAGGAGTTCCTGAGCTGAGCCCATGGACATTAAGAGGCTTATAAGTCACTTCAGCGAGTCCTTAACCCCTCAAGCTGTAGAGTATGTATACTCTTACATATTCGCTTTCATCTGATGTTCAAAGGGGCCCTTGACCCAAACTATGGCCTCTGATGGTGCTCCTTGCTCTTATGCAGAGGAGAATATTTTTCAGGCAAGCCCTGTATGTGAACAAGCGGCTTGGCAGAAAGAATCCTGATTCTGGCATCAGAGAGACCTGGTGGAAATCACCTTGCCAGCTGAACTCTGCTTTTGGACAAGTTACCTCGGTACTGTGACTCTCAGCTGCCTCATCTCTATAAAATGTGGGTCATAGCATTTGCCCACTTGGTGGTATTATTGTGAGGATGAAATTATTTCCTATCTGTAAACCCCAGTGCATGGTTTGTGCTCAGTGGATGGCAGACTTTATGAAGCCCCCCACTACCAAGCAACGCTGCAGCTGCCCCCCTAGAGTAGCTCCCAGGGACCAGCACACCTGTAGGACCTCACATTGCCCCAGAACTGAAACACCAGCACCAGTCAGTCCACTATACCTCTTTGAACTCAGTGTGTCATGGCCTCCAGAAGTTAAATTTCTCCTCCTCTAGTGGCTTCCGTGAGGGCTGAGAATTTCTGTATACCACATGTCTACCCTCCGGGTTCCAACACCACCCCGCATGCAGACATTATAAGAGGAGAAACGGCATCCACACCCACCCCAACGTTTAACCTTGATACTGTTTTCTTCTTCCACCTTTGCCAACAAAGCCACTTCCTTGTCCTCGAGGCACATACGGATCCCACTTCTACTTCCTCCTTGACTTTCATTTCTCATACCTTGTCTGTGCTAGAAACAGCTCCCACTTCCTGCTAGCCCAGCACTCTCTGAGCACTTCCTCCCCTGCCCAGATCTCCAGGGGAGCTTCTAAACCATGCATCAGCCTCGACTGAAAGCCGGCAAGTTGGTAGACTCCTATCAAATATGCTGGAGGCCAACAGTTAGGGCCAGTGGGGACCTGCTAGTTCCCACCTCTAAGCAAAATCAGAGAAATTGAGCTCCTAGAGCTTGCTGCCTAACACGTCCTATTTCCCTGGGATGAGGACTAGGGGTCAGTGTTCGCACTCAGCCCCACCACCAACTCGCTGAACCTCTGTGAGCTTCATTCTAGGAATCAGATTAAGACACAGTCTGGATTCATATACAATGACAAGGTGGTCATTCGATAAATTCTGTGGCCAAAACAGCCAAGAGCTGCAGGAGGGAGAGAAAGGTGGGATCCTTTCTGGGAACAAAGGAGCCGAGCCCTTTCAACTCCTATGAGCTTGGAAAGGCCTCACAGAATTGGGGTGGGTTTATATGATAAGATTGTTATATAATAATAACAACAGCAACCACCTTCTATGGAGTATCTATTTGTCAGGTGCTAAACCTGCATTATTTTTTATCCTTGCAGTAGGGACATTATTATTGTCATGTTGCAGGTGTAGATTATGAGGTCGAGAGGTAAATGACTCCCCCGCATGGTCCTGGTAGATCCAGGTCTGCCTGGTGCCACCCCCACTGCCACACACCCTCTCCCAGTGTTGTTGCTTATAGCTCTAGAAGCGTTTTCATAAAGCCACGGGTGTTGTTAGGTATTGAAATAAGACAATGAACCAGGAAGCCTCTGGCTTTTCCTTTCTCTTTCTTATAAGACAGCCTTTCTTTAGGGACATGGCCAGATCTAAATCCTGGAAAGAGGCATAAACAGACATGTAGCCAGGGAAAGGGTTACCCAGACCCCAGCTGGTTCCAGCCCGTCCATGGAGTCTGGAGTCTTCCCTATGAGAAAAGAAACCCATGTCAAGAAACCCAAGCCTAATGAGGAATGGTGACAGCATCATGATGGTCTTGGTGACTTCCCCAGGGGAGCTGGGCATACCCCAAGTCATCACAGAACTCTCAGACTCAGTCAAATAGCAGTGCCTGAGTCTCTAGACTTAAAATCTATTGAGCGTCCAGAAAAACCACCTTTTCGTGGTGGTTCTGTTGAAAGACATTTTGCAAAGTCGGAGTTCTATGTTCAGTTGATTAAACTGATGGGTTTGGCCCTTGGCAGGGCCCAGGTTGGTCGATGCCCGAGGCCCCCCTCTGACCCCCAGCACATGTTAGCAGGTGACAGTCCCAGCTGGCTCCTCTCAAGGAGGGGGGGTGCATCAAACTGACGAAAGCCGCAGAGAACTGAAACAAGGGCATCCCTGGGGGCCACTGGATTTGCCGATGAAGCCGTCCCCCAGGTGACTGCTACTAACAATACCACAGAGGGCAGGGCATTCCTTCCTCAAAGCCTGAGAGGGTCACCGCCAGCAGGTGTGAGGCCTCTGCCCTGGCAGTTCTGAGCTCTGAGGCCTCAAAGAGGTTATTGCAATTCTTTGGACCTTTGTTTCCTCCTCTGTAGAGTTAACAGCACCCACCTTGCCAAGTTTTGGTAAGAACGAATGAGATGCTGTGGGCAGTGCCTTGGCAAACAGTAAGTCCTCCCTACAGGACAGCTGACATTATCAGCACGTTGTTGAGTGACCAGTTACTAGGCTTCCAAACAGAAAACCCAAGAATGGGACTCCCTTTTGTGGTCATGGAACTCTACAGCCACCAAGCTGTGCGTGTGAGCCCGACAGGGGATAGATGCTAAAGAGCACCCCCACCCCGACATGCACATACACACACACAATTGGCGTCAGCCTCTGAGGGCCCCCGTAAAGGATCGTGAGGCTCCTGATGCACAAATCAGGTGCATTTCTTAAGGGAAGTTAAGAAGCATTTCCTTAAGCTTCTTAGCGTCCCTTGATTTCTAGAATCAGGTGCCCCCAATAATCACCCCCAAAGGCTTGAGTCTGATAGCTGCATTAGGTGCTAACAAATTGCTAAAAGGCAGGTGATTGTCTCGTGGTTTCTCACCCCATCCCCTCCCAGCTGGTTTCATCAAATGATTGATAGTCTCCATGGCAACTGCCAAAGGCCTACTCCCCTGAAATCCCCACCTCCGCCCTCCCCGGCCCAGCTAGAAGGGTGGTCCAGACTGCTGAGTTCCTGGGCTCTTTCAGATCCCGGAACAAAGGTCATTTTGAAATAGCTTACCCGGCTGGGAGGTGAGTACTTTGTTCCTGAAACCAGGTGCCGAGATGACAAGCACTTCCCTTTAACCGTTGGAACATTATCAAACAGGGACGCATGGGTCCGATGAGCATTAGAAGAGTCAGACGGATTGAAACAAGGAAGAACCGTGACCAGGCCATCAGCCGTGAGCACTTTTGTAGACACGTCAGCCAAACGAGGCTCCACAAGTAGCCACTGTTTATACCATTTATCAACAGCACCACCTGGGAAGGCCCACTTGCTGTCGGGGCTTGAAAAAAGTACTTGGCTCAAATCAGCGCAGTGCGGCCAACGGAAGGGCAGTCCCCTGCTCGCGCGGGGACCCTGCTGCCCCCCTTTCCAGCTTCACAAATGTTGTTTCAAGTACATGGAGGCAGCAAAAGCCAGTGAGAGAAAATCACAAACTATGTCTGGCTACACGGAGTTCAGGGAGGGGGAGAAATCAAGCTTTTCCGACCTGCAGAGTTCCCTGCCAGACGAATGACAATGACGGGGATTGAAATTAAAAGGGAAGGGACACAATGACCTTTTCATTTAACTTCAAGGGCGAGTTCTTTTGGTTTGAAGCAATATTTGCCAGCCCCTCACCTAGGATTCTCCCCAGGGATCCAGGAGACATTTCAAGCCTCTCAAAAGAACCCACAATATGGCTTTAGAAATAGGATTAACCTTTTGCAAGGTGAGAAGCCTGGCTTCATTATTTATCTTCGGGAGGAAGGGGAAGTACAGGAAGCAAGATGAGAAATATGGCAGGAAGAACAGCACCAACAAAGCGAGTTAGTAACTTTGAACACCAAAGAATAATACATCTGCTCTTCATTCACTCGACCAGGGTTTGTTAACGATTCCCTCCCAGACACTGTGGGTGTGACTGGGATGTCCAAGTGAATAGTTCTGGGTCTGTGCCCTTGAGGAGCCCCCGTGGGACACACAGACACTAAGCGAACAACTATATTACCCAGGACCAGCACCCTACAGGGGGTAGGAGCAGGTGATATGGCAACCAACCCCTCCACTCTGAGGTTTAAGGAGAGGGGGATTTTGCTGGATGGACACGGGTGGAGGGAGTATAAGAAAGAATGGCGTTGGGAGTCCGGAAATGTTGAGTTCCAACCACCTCTTGAGGCTCACCTTTTATTTCCTTAGTGCCTTATCAAAATACCTGCCATCTGATACCACAGAACAGGGCAAAGATTAATGAGAAGATGTGGGAAACCATCCTGAGAATTTTTAGAAGAGATCCTAAAATCATGACACTCAAGAGCTATTTTCTAATAGCCAGACTTTGGGTCCAAATCAAAAGATTCCATCTGGCACAATTTTTATTACCGATTAAAATTAACTGCCATTTTTTTAAAGTATACCTATTTCCTTAAAGATTTTCAAATATATCTCTGGGTTTTAATCAATTAAGGAGTATTTACTGAACACCTCCCATGTGCCATATCCTGTTTGACATCTATAAATAAGTCTTTAAAAGTGCAACTAAGCAAGAGTCTATCAGTGGTATCAATCTTTGGTTTCCCCTTTCATTTGTATTCATTTGGTAAGTGCAATTTTTTCCTTCAAGAAAAGATTTAGCCAATCGTGCTTCTCTGTGCTTTTATGTTCTATGCAAAGAGACCAACTTGCAATAGAAATAAGGGCAATGGTATTTGGCAAGAGGAGTAAATGTTATATGTGGGGATTGGGGTATTACCATCCTCGGAAAATGGACTTACAAGATAAAATCCAACATTTGACATTTATGGTATTTCCAACAGCGAAAGATTTGAGAGAATCAGTTGGTCAGAAGAATTAACAAAACGTCAGCAATTCATCGGGTAGCCCAGGTTCACAAATGCAGCAGAACCCGCACCTTCCCCTGCACATGCGCCCATCATTGGCCCTCCTGCAAAGCTTCCCAGAAGACGTGACCAGCCTTCCCTGGGACTCCGTGACAATGCACTGACTCAGTGCCTTTCCCCTCTCTTGTCTGAGTTGTATCTGGGCACTGTTTTTTTCCTTCAAGGGGACAGAAAAGAAAGAATGCCAAGATTACTGGTGCATTAAATGATTGAGAAATGTGTGCCATTTAAAGCCATTTCACTTCCTGCCTGATACCACAAAGAAGCTTTTTAATAAAGTTAGCCTTTCCTTTCCTTAATGTCACTGTGCGTCTGGCTTGTTTTGCTCATTTTTTGTTTTCAAAACTGGGTATGATCGGAACCCTTGTTTCTATCACCTGAAACAACCATATTTCAAGACAATTAATTTTGACAAAACACATCGGTGGGCAACCAGAGGAGGCAGAGAGGCGGGGTCAGGCATGTGAGGATGACCCGGTGGGAGAAGAAGACAGCAGTCAAGGGGACCCAGGTCCTCACCCTGCTCTGAAAGGGCCTGGCTGCCATCAAGTTCCCAGGGAAAGCGGAACCCTCAGGCTTTGGAGGGACAATGAACAGTAAGCAGCTCCCAGAGCAAGGGCTGCCCTCCTCTGGCATTTGCCCATGCTTACCAAGCCCCATGGTTGGCATGTGACTTTCCCCAGCTACAGCCAGAAAAAGAAACACCAGGAATTGCTTTAAGATTTCCCCAGGAGAATTCCCAAAGCAGGGAGAACCCATACCTTACATCAGAACTGCTCTGGCCAAACCACAGTGTTGCTACTAAAATCCAAGTTCTCCATGTGACTCACAGAATATCTAGTTTAAAATAATTAGAGCAGCTGCCTCTCCTGTCTCCCCTGTGTACCAGGCACTCCACATTTTTTGTCCATCTTCCCATTTAAGCTTCTTGACATCTTGCAAGATAGATGTTGCTGTCTTTCTTTATAGGTGAGGAAACAAAGGGAGGCATAAGGAGGCTAAGTGGTTTGATCTGGGTCAACTGATGATGACTTCACACCAAGTGGTGTGTATCCAAGTCCGTGCTCTTGACTACCAGCCACAGTGCTCCAGGGCTTCCTGGTCTACCTCTCAAATACCTATGTTTGAGAAAGACCGAATCCCAACGGTGTGGCCATATGTGTTCTTTCAGTATTTACTAAGGTTCCACTGTTCTGCAGGCTCTCAAGATCAAGGGAAAGTGTGTGTGGCATGTGTCCTCTAGAACTGCATTCTCTAATATGGTAGCTACTAGCCGCGTGTGCCTACTGATCACTTGAAACTTGGCTAGTGTGAATTGAGATGTGTCAAGTGTAAAATGCAAACCAGATTTCAAAGACTTGGAATGAAAAAGAGTGAAAAATATCTCACTAATGATTTTTCTATCAGGTGTTGAAATAATACTTTTAGTATATCGGATTAACTAAAAGACAGTTTTTCATTTATTTTCATGAGTTTCTTTTTGTTTTTTAAAAGGCAGCTTCCAGACAGTTCAGTGTTACAGATGGGGCTCACGTGACACTTCTATTGGGCAGCGCCGCTCTCAAGGCACATACCTAGTGAGGATGACGTGTGAATGGAGCTGTCCCCATGACACAGGTTGGCAAAAACAGTGAAGAAAGCACGTGGGGAAGGCCACAGGGATGCACGTGAAATGCTACACTTGGGCCAGAAGAACTCAAATACGAAGATCAAGCCCTTCCCGTTAGTGGTCTGGCTGACTGGACAAATAATCTGCCACACTCATGGCCTGTCCTATAAAGACTCAACACCCCGATAAAGTTACAGCCACTGGATTAACAGTAGGACAAACACAGACAGCAAGAATGCTAGATTCATTTCTGGACATCGGCATCAGCTCAGATCCGAGCTCTGCTCTGGTTTTTCACCTTGATCTGGGCTTTATTTGTATCACAAAATATTCCAGACCCAGAACCTCCCTCCTCGTGGCCAGGAGATGTTCAAATCTGACTTGCCTTGTTTTTATAAAACCCTTCCGGTACCCAAATGTCTTTGTGGACTGTGACATACACTCTTTGCTGCCTATTCAGTATCCATGCCTCCCTTGTTTCTTGCTAGAAGAATCCCACTTTGGTTCATAGCAGCTGTAGGACAGACCCAGGTGACATGTGACTGGTCTAAGCCTGTCTTAACCATTCTGCTCCTCACTCCCCAGCCTCCTTGGCAGCAAGGCAGGCATCACCCAGTCCCGGCCATGAGACCAAAGCAGGGCTCAAAAGGTCTCTCCTTGCCCCACCACTTTCATCCTGCTTCCGACGTGACGACTGCGGTTCTAACAGCCATTTTGCCACGGTTAGCGGAACTGCAAGACAATTGCAGAGGTTTGGCCCTAATAACCGCTGAGCTTCTGAACCAGGACCAACAGCCATTTACCTCTAGTCTTCATGTTCTATGAGGAAAAACAAAATCCTTGTTATTTAAACCACTGCAGTCAGAGAGTCAGATGCGCTGTTACTTGCAGCTGCTGACATTCCCAACCGATAGAAACCAAGCCCGAGAGGAGAGAATTGTTTGTCCGAAAGCTTAAACCCAATCACCACGACACCGCTCTGTGCCCAGTGTCCTGTTTCAGTGGCCGTCCCCAGGGAGCTCTGCGTATTCCTTCCCTCCATTTGCCGTTGCAACCGTTCAAGGGGGAACACTGGAGGGTTCAAGCTGATCGTTATCGTTGAAGATCCACACGGAGCATTCCTATCTTCAGATAAACTTCGCGGTCATGGGGCAGGTTTCTCTGGGTACCATCCATAATTTTTTTCACCTCCCCTCCCCCAACTCATGAGAACTGACACAGGATCATTAATTGCTCAAAAAAATAAATAAAGACAGGGCCAACTCTTTCCCCTCAGGAGCTCAAAACCAAATATTTGTTGTTTTTTTTTTAAAGACAGACTTGAAAGTTGCTAAGAGAGTCAACCTTTGATGTTCTCACCACAAAAAAAAAACGTGATTATGTGAGGTGATGGGTGTATTAACTAACCTTCTTGTGGTAACTGTTCCCCGACGTGTACGTGGATCAAATGATCACTTTGTACACCTTAGGCTTATACAGTGTCGTATGCCAATTTGATCACAATAAAGCTGGGAAAAAGAAAAGCCACAACCTTCCTTTTCCTGTAGCCTGTGGCGGACCCTGCTTGGCTGCCCCCCCAGCCCCCCCGCTGGCAAATCTCTCTCATTGCCCGGTGGTGTTGAGATATGGGGAGCCCCGGGCCTTCAGGAGCAAGTCCTCGTTCTCCAAGCAGGTGGAGGCAGTGCCCTGGCCCCGGGGATCGGTGTAGGCACGGACACGAAGCTTAATTCTGGCCAACGATCTGAGGGTGGGAGTCCGCTGGGAGGCTTCTGAGCAAGTCTTCCTTCCTCTGAAAAGAAGCATTGCCGCAGGAGATGCAGAAACCGCAGAGCTGAGTCCAGAGTCTCTTGACACCAGAGATGTTTAGTTTTGCTCCTATGAGGGTGCAGGGCAGCTCTGAGCGGCTGGGACAGGGAGGTGGGAGGCAGGGCCTTCTACTCCACGCAGTTATCCAGACACCCAGACCCCGGCCAGCAGCCACAACACCACCCTCAGACCGGCTTCCAGAGCCTCTGGGGCAGGGGTGGGGGGTGCAGCCCGGGGAGCCCGAGTGGGGGAGGCCTGGTCTGTGTTCCTTGACAGCACCTCCCAGAAGCTCGCCTCCGTGACCCCCGGACCAGTAAAGGTGCACAAGTCGCTCTCCGCTGAGCTCGAGAACTCTCGGCACCACCCGACCCAAGCTCGTGGGCGAGGAGGGCAGGCATACAGTTGGTATTCACATTCCTTTGGTCAAACTTATCCACATGGCCATGTCCGACAGCAAGAGAGGGTGACAGATGGACTCTAGCTGTGTGTCCAGAAAGAAAAGGAAACAGCTTGGCTCCAGAATGAAAATACAGAGCTCACAGGCTCATAATGAACAAGAATTTCAAAACAGGGACGCAGAGCATTAAAGCACATGCAGGGCCCTTCCAAGCACAGGGCTCTGTGCAACTACCCAGGTCATACCATGCATTTCGCCCTGGGCCGTGGAGGTGTCCCTTACGTGGCGGTGAAACCATCTCTTCATTCCCTGACCCCTGACCCCTGACCCCTGACCTCCGATGGGACCCACGGCCTGTGCCACGTTTTCCCATCAGCCTCCTGCCATTCGATGCTGTCTCTTTCTGTAACTCCGCGGGATCAGGAGACACACCACATACCTGGGAGCCCTTCCCCGAGGCACCACGGCCCCCTGCACGGCTCAAGGAGAGTGTCGCTTCATCAAATTGATTCTAAATGTTCCAAGTAGCAATTTCACAAAGAAACAGAAAGCACACAGATTTGAAGGTCTGATGTACTTGGGGGGGAAAAAAAAGCAACTAAAATCAGTTTGGCAAATTGGGTGAAATTTGTGGCCTGCTTTCCTTGACAGCATCTCCTAAAACGACAACCTAATGTCTCTATGAACAGTTGCATTTTTATTGGATGATCGCAGTAAAAGTGCACAGAATAACTCTCTGCTGAAATCGCGAATTCTCTGGCACCACCTGAACCAAGTTCATTTGTGTGTTTTAAAACAATTTGCATTTGGCCCTGTGCTCTGTTGTTCTTGCCGGCATCACCCCCATGGTGCAAGTGTGGGATGGCTCAGCAATGGCGTGCATGCCCGCTGCCAGGATGGTCTCAGTGACTGGCGTTACCACTGTGCCCATTACCCCCTCCCTTCCAGCCAGCTCACATCACAGCCACAACAGTGCTTTCCCGGAAGGGGTATGGTCAGGTACGCGAACAGCTGCTCCTGAGCACTGCAGGTCTAGGGGAGGGAACCAGCAGCAGAGTGGGGCTGGGGCCAGGCCAGGCCCTGAGCTTCCAGGAAAACACCTGGATCACATCCATTCCTTACACTGCAATGATGAGGATGATGATGATGGTGATGGTGATGATGACGATGACGATGGTGACAATGGCGATGATGAGGATGATGACGATGATGACGATGGTGAGGATGATGATGGTGATGAGGATGATGACAATGATGACAATGACGATGGTGACAATGGCAATGATGATGATGAGGATGATGATGGCGATGATGAGGATGATGACGACAATGACAATGGTGACAATGGCAATGATGATGATGAGGATGATGATGGTGGTGGTGATGGTCGCTTCCTTTCAAGCGTATCATTTCTTTATTGAGGGGAGTGAGATGGTATTTGCAACCATTCTTGACTTTTCCACCTCACAAAGTATGCCTGGCTGAGGGAAGCCGTGGTCCAGGCACATGGCTGTGAAGACAGTGGACGTGGCGGGTGCTAAGGATAGACCCAAGTTTTAAGAAGGAAGTGGTGAAAATGATCTTGGATCCGTTTATCAGGTGAAAAGACACCCCCATCCACACACGCATGCACCGCCCCCCCCCCATGCACACACACCGATTACAGAGCACCTACTCCATGGCAGGGACGATGCCTACTCCTTCTATATATCATTTCCCTTACAATCCTGCATGTGCTAGAGTGATCACCATTTTACAGGTGAGGAAACTAAGGCTTTTAGAAGTAAGGAGACCCATCCAAGGTCAATGGCATTTCAGTAGTGGAGATAGGAAGCCAGGGCAGACTTGGCTGAACCCAGAACCTGTGCCTTTCCCCGCCACCGTCTGCTGCCCGCAGGACCCCGCAGGGAGCACAGCTCAGACTCACACAGGTCCACCTCTGCCTCTCTGTCCCCTGGACAAAGTCTGCAGCATCGGAGATGGGGGTCACACATGCTCACTATAGAGAATTAGGGGAAAACAGCATCCTTATAAAAGAGACAAAAAATTCCACGATTGTCTCATCGCCCAGGGATAGCCACTCTCCACATCCTGGTGCATTCTGTCTAGTGTTTCAGGATACACACACACACGCACACACATGGACATACGCTCTATATACATGTTTTTACACGATGAGGCTCGCACTATCCTGAAACCTAACATTCCAGCATAGACATCTTCCTGTACCCTTAACTACTCTTCAATGTGATTTTAATGGCTTCTAAAATATTTTAAAATATGTATATAAACACCAGAATCTACTTCAGACATTAAGATTGTTAGTTTCCAATTTTATACCTATATCAGTGAGATAAATTTTAAAGTGAAATCCTCGAATATAGGTCTTTACGAACACATCAAATTAGTTCCCAAGAAGAAATTCCTGGGAGTTATAATGCTGAGTAAAAGGCTGGGAACATTTGTAAGACTCTTGATCAATATTGCCAAATTGCCCTCTAGGAAGGCATTTCCAAGTCATGCTATCTTTGTCGGTTGTTTAATGAGGTTGGTTTGGATTTTACAAATGTACCGGGGAATTTTCAGCTGGCGAAGCGAGGACCCGGTTCTCCCTTCTCTGAACTCATGCTTCTGCGCCTGTTTGCACCCATGCACGCGCAGGGATTGTGCTCTGTAACGAGGTGTCCAGTGTCAGGGAGGACCAAGTGGTACCTTCCCCAACCAGCCCGGGGGTTCGCCCCAAGGGAAGGGGGCCTCAGAGCCGATCCCTGGGTGTATGGGGAGATGCTGGGCAGCAGGCCTGCCTTATTCCTCCATCCCTGCAGGAAACCTAGACCCACTGTCCCCCTGAGGGTTGGAGATTTGGAGATAGCACTCTGCCATGGACAGTGGCCTTCTCGAAGCAGACAATGGCAGTAGTATGCCGCCAGCTCATTCGTTCCCCAGGCAGCAGCCCTGGATGGCAGATGCCCGTGACCCCAAGTAACCTGGTTTGTGAGGGACTTTGCGGAAATGCCAGAAATACTTGGGTTCATTCTGGGAGGAGGCTCCTGTTATCACTCAGGTAGCAGCTTTTGAGCCGATCAGATGTTCATCATTTTTCTGAATTCGATACTCATAATTTTTCTCCATCATTTTTATTTTTTTTATTTTATTTTTATTTTTTTAATTTATTTGAGAGAGAATGAGAGAGAGCAAGCACATGAGAGGGGGGAGGGTCAGAGGGAGAAGCAGACCCCCCGCCGAGCAGGGACCCCGATGCGGGACTCGATCCAGGGACTCCAGGATCATGACCTGAGCCGAAGGCAGTCGCTTAACCAACTGAGCCACCCAGGCACCCCATTTCTCCATCATTTTTAAACATTTAATTGGTCTTTCATGGCCAGAATGCATTCGCTCATTCATCCGCGTACTGGACAGCTGAGTTGCCCACCTTTAGATCATGGTTCCCCTACCTCCATTAAACTTGGTAGGGAATGAAGGGCAGGGGGCTGCCAGGGGTTCAGCTACCAGCTTGTAAACTCCGACTCCTGGTTCACAGGCCTCAGTCCCAAACAGAATCTCTATCACCGAGCTCTAACAGCCAGAACCCAGGGCTGGCGAAGAGCGGCCCAGCTCAGCAGTTACAAGAACACTGTGATCGTCAGAGTAAATTACAGTCAGAGGGAGGACAAGTTTAGCAAAATTAAGAATAGTTCTTTAATTTACACTTCCCTAAAAATATGATTGTTTATTTAAGAAAGCTTGTTGCCTTGTTAACGGAAATTAGCAGTGAAAATGTATTTCCACTCCAGAACTGTATTGGAAGTTCACAAACCTAGCATTGTATAATGGAGACAAAGTCTAATCAATATTTTGATCTATGAAGGTCAGAAATCAAAGCCTAGAGCTTTTCCTTAAAGTTCAGGGCTTAAAGAGAGATGTTTGGAAGGGAGGTCCAAATAACCACGATTTACATGGCATTATCTGCCTATTTTTTTTCTTCTGTAAACTCAGCCAGCACTCACCCTGTGTTCTTCCCGAGTATCCAATGACCTAATAATAACAGTAATAAATAGCTACCGATCATCAAATATTGTTACTTGAACGTCTTAGCTCATTAAATCCCTACACCTCTGTGATGTGGGTAACATGATTATTCCCATTTCACAGGAGAGACAACTGAGACTCAGAGAAGTCATGTAGCCCACCCAGAATCAAATATGTGGTAACTTGCTCAAACCGGGCCTTGCCTAACTCCAAGGCTTATGGGCTTAAGCCCAAGTGCACCGAGCATTTCTAACTGCAAGGTTAAAGGTCACTGGGTGTGTATTCTCTTCTAGGTACTTTTTATGCATACCCAGAACCCAGCACCCTCACCCCACTGGCCTCCCCATTATAACTGAGGAGATCACAGTCAGAAGGGAAGCCCAGATTCAGGCCCAGGCAGTCAGACCCCCAAAGCCTGGCTTCTGCCATTTCCAGTTACCCTCACAGTAAAACCATCTTGGGAACTTTGTAAATGCTGATGGCCAGGCCTCAGCCCCAGAGATTCTGATTCCATTGGCCCAGGGTGGGAACATTTGTAAGTCCGCTGGGCAGAGGGCTAATTGCCACCACATGCTTCTCCCATTCCTTACAAATCCGTACTGAGCGATCACCTGCGCTGTGCCCTGAGTTTACAGTGCTCCGTGACATGCTTCCTGCCCTCCAGGTGCTGCCAGGCCGGTGGCAGGCTGAGCGGCAAGCAGCGACCCACATCCAATGTGCAGAGTAACCGATGGGGAGATCCAGGGGGCCAGGGCGGTCACAGGGGTGAGGTCTGGGCTGATGTCCTCCGGGGAGGAGTGGGAGTTGTCAGGAAAGGATACATGGAGGAGGGGACTTGAACATGGGTAAGAGCCAAGAGAACAGGGAGAAAAAGAAACATATCTCCACTTCTGTTGACTGCTAAGGGGGCAAAGAGAACACGGCCGGTCTCTGCCTGCCCACCGGGTCCCGCCGGGTGTGGGGAGGAAGGAGCATCTGCCCGTCAGCCCGGAGGGGCTCCAGGCATCAGCCCGAACACCTCATAGATGAATTCAATCAGGCAAGACTCACAGAGTTCAATTCTCACTTCACCTCTAAAAAAGCAAAATGAGGATCTGGGTGGAAACGGAATTGTTAGAGATTTTTCATCCTAATTGGGAAAGTCACCCAGAGGCTGTGAGAGCCTACATCAGCAGTCTTCTGCACGGTCCCACCCAGCAGCCTTCCCATCCCACTCCGTGGGACAGAGCAGAACTTCCGGGAGGCCGGGGAGAGGTCACAGGAAGCCCCCTTCCCCCAGAGCAGTTCCCACTGTCGGAGAGAACAGGATGACATCCCATCAGCTTCTCAAGGTCCAGATCAGTCACCCACATTTCAATTCCCTTTTCTCATCAAACACCAGCAGTGAAATGGCCCCGCCTCATCGGATTCCTGCAGCAATGGATGTTGGGACAACAGGAATTGAGAAATAGGTCACCCTGGGGGGTGGGAAGGTTGTTCTGTGGTTTCATCTAACTAGGTTGCTGGAAAGCCCCCCATGCCCACAATTATCCCCTGAGTCACCAGATCACCGTGAAGTGGGAGATTTTCAGTACCTGAAACTCATTCTTGGGGATACAGAGCATCGTGCAGGAAGGAGCACAGACTCTGTTGTTAAAACCAGATCCATTCATTCAGTAAAGATTTCCTGAGAGCCTTCTGGACACTAGGGAAACAAAGCTCAGTAACACTCAGCCCCTGCCCCGGAGAAACTCCCTTGCCAGTGGCTCTGATAGGTACCAAATCAGGGGAGGCCCCGGAGCCACGTGAGGCTAGGGGGGCAGAGGCGGGGTGTGCAGGCAGCGAGGGCCTCAGAGCCTTGACACCTGAGCACAGCCGAGGTTCAAGGAGCGACTTGATCTTGCTGGTATTCCACCCCAATTTGGTAAGAAAATTAAGACTCAGGTGAGTGTACCCACCCGGACGTCTGACTCTGGAGCCCGTGTGCTTTGCCCCCACCCAAGACCTCCACCTGGGCCTTTGGAGGCCACAGGTTACAGGTGAGCTGTCGAGAGTACACGAGGTCACCCAGGGAGTGTGTGGAATGAAAGGAAGCGGTGCTGAGGATGGAGTCCTAGTGAAGAAGAAATGTCTCTAAGGGACCTCAGAGGAAATACCCAGAGAAAGAGGAGGAAATCATCCACCCATTCATTTTTACCAACTGGAAGAGAAGTCGCCTGGTCCTCAGTGAGTTCATATTCCCAGAGGGCTGTTCTACAGGGCAGAAGTGAAACCACTACCTGAGACGGAGACTGAAGCAGGGCTGAACAGGCGCAAAAGTGAGAGCTGATCAGATCAAGGGGGGCTTCCTGGAGGAGGAAAACAGTAATACTCAGGAACCAACATCCGAAGCACGGGAGAACTCATGGAGTGGGCTGGGATTATTCCCTTGAAGTAACTTAAGTAGACTCCAAATGAGGCAAAAATTCAATATCATGTAAGTAAGCTTTTGGAGGTAATCTCGGGAAGGTAAATGCCTTAGAAGAACGATATGAAAAAGTGTCTGTAAGGGGTTTCCGTGAGGTCATTTTTTTAACTGAATCATGAAATATTGAGCAGTTCTGTTTTTATTATCTAAAAAAGCTAAACTCAGGAGGTGACACAGAAACACATCAGGTGAGGTTTGTTAGTTCCCTTAAAACGTTACCTGCCAGCGGAGAGCATGCACTGTAATTAGCATCCGTGCTCGGGGCGTGCTAAATATCATCCACATGTGGCCGATGGTCCATTGTCCTCTCAGCTTCCCTCCTGCTACCTCAACCATTTCCGAGAAGTAAGCTTTAGCAAGTCAAGTCAGAGTTTAAAGAAATGAGACTGGGCTCAGAGATAAATAGTATCACTGCCGCCGATTTCATTGTTTCAAATACAAGATTTTATTTTGAGAAGAAAGTTTAATTAACCAGAGGTGGATCACGAAAGTCTTTGCCTTTAAAATCGTACTTTCTGCAAGATTTCACCTGTGAAATTCACAGCCTTTAATTACTGCCTCACATCTTAAAAGGGGGAATCTTTCTTCTGAACGGGCTAATAACGTTATTATAGGAGATAATTACAGCTCAGGTGTCTGTGGTCAATAATACCAAAATGCGCCGACTGCATCCTTCTGATTTTTGAACGTGGAAAATAATTTGCTAGAGACACACTTGCTCCCCTGAAACAGTGTTGATGTTCCGGATTTGGGGGTTTTTCTGCTCTTTTTTTCTTTTGGGGGGGTGGGGAAGGTGGCGATGGGGGAGAAACATTTAGAAATCAGACCTTTACTGGATGAATTTCTTCACTTCCCAGAAAGCAAGAAAACAATTGTTTCCTGTAATTGGACAGTTTGATTGGAGGCAGGTGGTGCTGAGCAGAGAAAACCAGAGCGACAAAGCCAATTTTGGCTTCAAGCACGTTCCCTTCAGCTCTCAGCTCCAACAGTACAACATGTAAATTGGCTCTACAGAAGCCGACTATAAATTTAGTTCCCATTTCTCTAACAAGCACCTTATCAGCCATGAAGAGTTTCAGCAACCGGGGACAGTGTGCAGATCCGACGTGATTATAAAGCTGCCTTGAGATACCCCGGCATTAATTTCTCGAACATGTTCTTGCTGCCACAAACCAGGAATTTATGAGCAATCCTGGAAGCATCGTGTGCCGTGGTTTTAAAATATGGTGATATTTTCTTTTTCCCAGGTTAATTGGCCTTCGCGTTGCTCACGTTGCGTTATCTTGAGTTAATATTTGCTTTCAATATTTTCGAGTAACAGGCCAAATCAACATGGCACCACAGATAACAAACACCAGTCCTGAGAAGGGGCCAAAATCAGAGGCGTGGGGAAGGGGGTGCGGGGACATGTTTGTTTTTCCCCTTGCTGCTTCTCATCCAGAAGTCTCCAAGCCTCCTCCTCCTTTCTCTTCCCAAGTGCTGGCTCATTCATCCTACCCCCTTGTAAGGCAGCTGACACGCAATAGTCCCTTTTCACGGATGGAGAAGCTAAGAACCAAAGAGGTTCATCGCTTCAGCCACAGCCACTCAGGAAGTCAGGAGCAGAGAAGAGGCCATAGGCCCCCTCGCTGACTTCCCAGCCCATTGCCCCCCAGTACACACGTCTCTATTAATTTCCTGGCTACTGTAAATCCGTGATACAAAACAGCCGTTTTTATGAAACGTGGAGAGGCTCAAGAAAGCCAGGAGGAAACTCATCTGATAATTCTATCAAATTGGTGCCCTTTGTACCCTCTACATATTAAATCAGTTACTTCAACGGTCCAGCGTATTTTATTACGAATTTCGGGCCATGCTCAATTTTAAATGTTAACCTAATGTTTGCATAAGTTTGGAGCTCCTTATTTATTTTTAGAACTTGAAAATAATCTTCTCTAATCCCAAATGGATTAATGGCTAAAATAACCGCATTCTCAGATTAATTTTACCTGTCAATCTACATATCCGGATAAAATGATTTTACAAAAAAACAGATTGCAGAGTTCGCTTAGAGTCTCGAATTGCAACACTCTGTTTTCCAAGGTGATTACATCAAAGGAAATACCACTAAGTTTTCCTTTCCAAGCCCGTAGATACCTGTGGTTCAAAATCCTCATTAATGAGAGTCTCAGAATCTGAACACCGAAGGTTCGAGGGCAAACAACGGCCCTCCTCCAGCGACGGGACAGTTCTCCTTTTTTTTTTTTTTTTTTTTTTGTGAAAACTATTTATTTATTTATTTATTTATTTATTTATTTATTTATTTATTTATTTTTATTCTTATGTTAATCCCCATACATTACATCATTAGTTTTAGATGAAGTGTTCCATGATTCATTGTTTGTGCATAACACCCAGTGCTCCATGCAGAACGTGCCCTCCTTAATACCCATCACCAGGCTAACCCATCCTCCCACCCCCTCCCCTCTAGAACCCTCAGTTTGTTTTTCAGAGTCCATCGTCTCTCATGGTTCGTCTGGGACAGTTCTCCTTTTAATCTTTGGCTAAAGGTGTTCTCTGAACACACATCAGGATGACACAGAGATGACATCTCTCCCAGCCTGTTCGAGCACGAATTCTCCTGCCCTTTTCCATGTGACAGTTGCTCGATCCTGCCCCCGAGACAACAGCCTCACGGCCCCCTACCCCAGTGGGTAGTAGCTGGTGGTGACAAGCAGGGGAGAGAGGGGACGTGCACACAAATGCTGCGAACTTTTTCTGAAGAGGATTGCAGGCTGATTAAACCTGTCAGAAGGCAGATTGAGTTTGCACAAGGAGTGCTGGTTGATAGCTAACTCAGAAATCTTGGCCACGCTACAGAACCAATATTTTTACAGAGGTGGCACCGTCTTGAACAATGTCCTCAGTGTGCAGGACACAGGCGGCCCGTCTATCAGTATCCAGCAAGGGCGACTTTTTCTTTCACCTTTTCTGAACAAACAGGCTGATGAAGGAGCTGGGCGGAGGGTGGGGGTGGGGGGACTGGCCGTGAGAAGAGCTGCACAGGACACGGTGGGGGAAGGGCGAGCCATGTCAAAGCTCTCTTTCAACAGACGCACCTTCCACCCTGGCCTTGCGCGAAGCTGGCCAAGCCAGGTTCAAACAGGTTGCAGCCATCCGCTGAAACCAGCCCCACAGCCCTGTTTGCTTTTCCTAACGTGTAGAAACAGCGACACAGACCTTAGTTTAACCACATAAAGCCAAAAGCACATTGCATTTCTCCTCAACCGGACCCACACAGGCCCTAGCATCTTCAGTCCTTGCACCTCGATGGACAGGTGCAGCCCGCAGAATTGCCTCTGCCCCCTACCCGCCCCCCGGCCTCAGCACCTGCTCCCCCCACGGGGACTTTAGCACTCTGTACCTAAAAGATCTCCTTCTTCGTATAATATCATTTCTTCCTGGCACCTGTATTTTTTCCCCAGGAAACAACAGCAAACATATTCAAGCTTTTGATGACCCAACCCATGATGCTACCCAACTGGGGGGAGGTGGAAAAAGTGGGCAGCATGCCACCCCCACAACCCTGGAGGTAGGTAGTGAGCTGAGAAGCACCCCGTGCCCACGGGACCGGAGGTGAAGACAGCAAGGCCAGAGAGGGGGACATTAATGCCACTAATGGACCCCACAGTACGCATTTACTAGGGCAACTGTGCAAGCTATCACCCACTGGTGTCTTCAAACCACGCAATCTTATTCTTCCACAGTTCCGAAGGAAAGAAGACCAAAATAGAGGTGTCCATGGGGCCATGATCCCACTGGAACCTGCAGGAGAGAAGCCTTGCTCGCCTCTTCCTGCTTCTGGTGGTTTGCCAGCAATCCGTAGAGCTGTGGACTGAACGTTTATGTCTCCTTAGAATTCATACATTGAAACCCCCATCCCAGGGTGATGATATGTGGAGGTGGGGCCTTTGGGACCCTCACGAATGGGATCAGGGTCCTTAGGAGAAGAGGCCAGAGGGCTGGCTAGCTCTCCTTCTGTCCTGTGAGGATGCACCAGAAGACAGAGCCACCCAGAGGGGGCCCTCCCCAGAACCTGCCCATGCTGGCACCCTGGTCTTGGCCTTCCAGCTCCAGAACTGGGAGAAATCAGCTTCTGTGGTGGACAAGCCACACAGTTTATGGTATTTCATTAGAGTAGCCCGAGTGAACTAAGACACTCACTTGGCATTCCTTGGCTAGAAGCTGTAACACTTGAGTCTCTGCCTCCAGGCGAGCTCCCCTCCAGTCTGTATCTCTTCTCCTCTTCTTATAAGGACACCAGTCATACGGGATCGGGGGCCCACCCTGCTTCAGTGTGACCTGTCTTAACTAATTACATCTCCAAAGACCGTATTTCCAAATTAGGGTCACATTCTGAGGTGCTGGGAATTAGAACCTCAACATATCTTTTGAGAGCATGCAATGTCACCCTTAACAGCCACCAAAACCTTCCAGTGGCTGCTCCTTGCTCAGAGAATGAAGTCCACAACCCAGTCTTGCTTCCAAGCCTCCCATGCGTTGGCACCTCTGCAGACTGATGTCCCGACACTGTCCTGATGCACCAGCCCAAGGGTCCCCCACACCCTCCCAAATCCACCTCTGCACTTTGCTCATGCTGTTCCTTCCTCCAGGAGAGCCCTTCCCCATTCTCACAACATTTTCAAAACCTGCCCCCCGCCCCAGCATCCAGTTTAAATGGCTCCTACAGCTTCCTCATACGGCCTCAATCACAAAGAAACCGCACTCCACGTCCCTAACCTTTATTCCTCTTAAGGGACGTACTACTTTCTACTTTATGTCAGAATAATAAATACTTTTATTTCTCTTAGTTTTCTGTGGGCTCTTTCGAGTTTTTACTTTCCCCCATGGCCGCTGCCAAGCAGTGGTTGCATAAATGTTTAATAAAGTTGAGGGATCTCACACATACTTAAACTAATAGATCAGCTGACATTAATGCTTCCTGGTCTTTAGCTGAAAGAAGATGGAGAGAGGATGTTTTAGAGGTGGGAAGACCTCAAGAATCAGGGACATTCTCACTTAGCCAATGTCTGTGCTTACTAATTAGAACCTTTGGCTGGACAGCAACTGGCCATCATAACTGAATCTAGGAGAGAGAACCCTGAGTGCAGATGGCCAGCACCGGGCCCTGTGAATCCTCGGAGAGTCACAGATCGCCGGGAGGATTGCCGCAGAAGTCACCCACTCAGCACCCACTGCCCAGCTTTCTGCAAGGAACCCACTGGGCACAGAAAGAGCTAATGGTGTCCCCTCTCAGGGAGCAGCTTCCGGGATGGCTCCCCCCCACCCCAGGGGGCGGGCAGATGCTGAGCCACAGAGGGAATGGCTGGCACATAACATGGAGATTGCTCCCCAGTCCCCACAAACATGAGGAAGCGTCCGTCGCGCACCAGCTAGGGGCGGGCTGGAGGACAGGGAGGTTCTGGTTCTGGCCCAGAACTCTCGCTGGCCCGCTGCACGGAGCGAGCCATTTCATCATTTTGTGTCCATTTCCTTGGGGACGTGGGGACTGATCTGCCTCCCCGAGAAGCTGGTTTGCAAACGGAGCACGTGTGCAAAGCCCCGAGCACAGTGCACACGGCTGGTGCTCAGGAAGCGATCATTATCTGGAGGGTTGTCTCATCCCGTCCAGCGGTCACTGTCAGTCCAAAGTTCCCAGCGTTCCCAACCTGTCCAACGTGCTGTCTTGGGCTGTATGTCAACAGGCACAGGGAGCACCCACAGCAGATGTCCCGGCCCCGTTCCTGTCCGCTCCCTCCCAGAGCCCCCCAGCCCCAGCCCAAAAAATTCTGCGTTGTCTCCAGTCCTCCTTCTTGTCTTCCCAGCAGGCAGTCTTCCTCCATAGTGTCTCTCCGTCCTTCCATCTCCCCCTCCCCCCTCCCCTAGTAACCTTCCCGCCAGCCAGCTCTTTCCTCAGCTTGAATCCCTTCTCCAGCATGCTGGAAAATTCAAGCCCCCAGATCCAGGTACCATCAGACCTAGAGAGGGATGTGACACCAGCCCGGCCATCAAGGAATCGCTGTCCGAGGGAGGGGGCTCTGTCCTCGGGGGTCTGATGTCTCTCCCACCGCTCCTCGAACCTGCTCCTTACTGCAGCAAAGGGAGCCTCTCCAGCCCTGAAACAGTCCCTCCACCCACCAGCCTCTCTGCGGGGATCTCTGGCCCCACAGCTTTCTAGGCGTCCAGATCCCATCAGCAACTCCAGGCCCCTGAGCACATCCATTTCCCAGAAACCTTAACGCCAAGCAATCCTGCCCACTTCAGACTTCTCACTTCCTGCACCAATCATAAATAGTCCCCTATTGTTATTGACCTTTTGATGTAAATAGAGCTTCCTCTCCAGCTCCAGGGCAGGGGTGTGGCCTCAGGGCAGGACCTGCTTCTCCTGCTTCCCTATCAGTGGTGATGGAAGGTCAGGGCCAGGGCTCCCCAGGCCTGCCCCTCCCCTGACCAGGTGTGCGTGGACGTCTCCCTGCTGCCCGCGTCAGGCCGGGCGGTCCGGCAGAGCTCGGGCACAGATGCTTCCGTGCCCTGTCCTCGGCCACATGGCACTGGGGAGGCCCCGCGTCACGGGGTCCTTCTCATGCCTTATCCCACCACAAGGCTATCTAACTTTTCCTTATATTCCTTCACCATGCCCCATGTTCCCCAACCATGGAGGCAGGTTATTCCGTTCTTAGTTCTCATTCTTAGGGAGGAAACACTATTTGCTGAGCTCCTGGTATATGCCAGTGAGTCCAGGGGCCTGCAAGTATATTTTCTCTTTAATATGTACAAGTACGTTGTGAATTATATGTACATTACCATCTCCACCGAGGATAAAGGGAGGCTCTGGAGAATTAAGGCAACCCCAGGCTCACACCGATACGTGATGCAGTCAGAATTCGAGAAGGCCTGAGCATGTTCCTCTTTGCTTTACTCCACATGTATTATTGATCTCATTATTAATAGGGCCCCTCACTTTGATTGAGCCAAATTTCTCGGTGGTCTATTTTCCACCCCTGACCTGTTCGACACCTTAGTCCACCAATAACCGTTTTAATCTTTTTTTTTTTTTTTAATTGATCTTCCTTCAGACATTCAGAAGTAGTCAGCCTGTGCCTCTGACCCAAACCTGTTTCCAGGGCCTGGTCCAGATGAAGTAGTTTCCACAGGAGCCTTGATGAATAACGGGGGGACTTGCAAACTTGGGCCTGACAACTCCAGCTCCTTAAAGCAGAATTTCCCGAAAGCCACGTATCCCGTCCTCGCTGCCGTACCTGTCCTTCCACTGGCAGGTGCACGGAGGCGTGGTTAGGGGGGGTGTGTCCTAGCATCACGGTTCCAGAAGCAGATTCCTGCCCTGTCTTTTATGAGCTGTGTCATATGGAGCAAGTCACTTAACATCTTCGAGCTTCGGATCCTCAACCGTAAAATGGCAAGGTAGCGTCCCTAACTCATGGGCTTCTTTGGAGAACTAAATTTCGGCGTGCAAGCCCAGGGCCTGGCCCATAGTAAGCACTCCATACACGTAGTTACTGGTCTTCTTCTTTAACACTTGTGCAATCTACAGTACCTGTGTGTTTTTACAGAATGCCAAGCGTAGTTCCAAACATACAGGAGAAAGAAACACCAGTTGGTTCCCCACGTGTGATAGCGCAGACCCACATGGGGAAGGTCTGGTTTCCTGATGGAGGTGTCCACGGACAGAGTGCACACTGACTTGGGAAAGCACTGCTCTGAGCATCTGAGTCCGATGGATGGGAAGACGATGTATTTGAGCAGCCAAGCCGCTTCCTTCTGGATATTGAGAGTGCGTCACATTCTCAGCACAGCTGCAGAACAATCTCTGCAATCCCCTTTGGACCTGGGAGAGAGGTTTTCTGGAGCCCAGGGACTCCTGTAAGAGTAGAACGTGGTGCTGTGGCACTTGCCCTTGGACCAGCCAGTGTCTCCTTTCCCCAAAGCCCCCACCCTGTCCCCTGAGAGCCCACCTGCCTGCCAAGTGCCAGGCTTCTCCTCCCACCGGGGCCAGTCCACTCTCCACAGAAGAGGCCCCATGCTGTTGTCCTTTGCACAGCATGTCCCTTAAACGCAGACCTGATATGACCACATGTCCCTTTGGGGGGACTTGGGGACATCCGTGAGCACCCCCTGCACGCCGTCAAAGCCCACGCCCAGTTGCATTCCCATCACACATTCCCTCGCCGGCGTGTCCTCTAGACCCAGAGCCCCTAACAGCCAGACATCTTCAAGTCCTCATGTTCCCACCACAAGTACACGTTGCATAAAGGAGCACACAGGACAGAAGGGAGGATAAGGAGGGACGGAGGGTGGGGAACTGAACTCGTTCCCTGGGTGTATATTCCCCTTGTGCCATGACCCTCTACTGGCTTCGTCCCTCCCTGGGTCCCGTCCTCCCCAACCAGGGGCTGCAATTCAACATATGTTTTGTCTGTGTTTTCCTTTGTCTCTACGGCTGTGGGAATAAATTTGTTGGGATAGTTTTGATGTTGCTATAACCAACCAGAAAAAGAAGTTACACTGCTCACTTCCAACTGCTTCTTGACATGACCCTTTGGCAAACAGTGCACTGGAAGCCACGAGTAACAGAACAGGGAGGCTGTGTACTCAGGCCAGGGAGCAAACCGCAAACTGAGTCATAGAACTGGAACACATGGAAGCTGGAGCTCAGATTTCACCCTGGTTGAGGAGGTGGACAGGAGCGCACAACACAGCATTCTTAGGACTAACCTCCTGAGCCCCAGGGACTGCGCGCCTGAACCCAGCGTGCTGCGTTCTGAGTCCCAGATGCTGTATCCCTCAGTCCCGGGCTGCTGCACCTCTCTGCCCCAGGGTGTCGCAGGCTTGATGCCTACTGCCAGCAGGTCCCTCTACCAGACAACTCACATCTCAGAGTCTCACGGGCCATGAAGCACATTCACAGACTTTGCTTCTGTGGTCCTCACCACAATCCCATGAGCTATCACTGTCATGTCTGCATTACAAATGAGGAAACGGAGGCCCAGAGAGGTTAAGCGATCTGCCACAGTCCCCTGCAAGTAACAAAGCCGGACTCACACCCCTGTGCCCCTCCATTTCCTTTCCTGCAGGGTAAGCAGGCCCACAGAGCTGTGTAGACCCCAGGCCTGCCACTCTGTCTGCCTGAGCCTCTTGCCCCAGCGGTGGGAGGGAACGCTGATACGATGCCCTGAAGAATGGTTTGTAGCCATTTGCACCAAAGGATTTGAAATAAATACGTTCATATGCTTTGACCCATTAAGTACCTTCTGGGAATCCATCCAAATGAAATATCCCAGAATATGGAAATAAAGCTTTATGGACAAAGATGTTCATTACCTCATTATTTATTAAGAATACAATGTATTCTGAAAAACTGGAAAACACTTAATGTTTAAGAGTAGGGAAACGGTGCAGTACATTAAATTATGGTTTTATATGCATTTATTTAAAAGACACTAGTTAGAAAAAGAAGGTAAAAATGTAGGAAAACACATTTAATTTTAAATGAGAAGAGGCTACAAAACTGGATATATATTTTTGTTCTACAACTTTACTTAAAACCACTCATTGAGCACTGTAAAGTTCAGAGGAATAAAACGGAAAATGAGTGAAATTTTGATCCTATCTACTGAGGCCTGCAACCAAGGGACAATTGCAGCCAGGTAAGAAAATTAATGTGTAGGAGAAACCAGACCAGAATAGAATGTACCAAAGGGTAACAGTAGCGAACTTCTGATCCTAGAAATCCACGCAATTACAATTTGCAACAACGAGTATTACTTCTTTAGTTAGACGCATACTTCATCGTTGAAAGACCCGTGCTCCCTGTTCTACCTCCCACCAGCCCCACACCCGGGGCTCTGGGGATGCACCCCGATGCCCCGCTGTGAGCGCCCTGGGTCAGGGACCAGACCCACCAGGTCAGGGACATTCAGCAAATGCCCCAGTGGGGACAAGGTGGTCGAATGAAGAGGCTCAGCTTTGCAACAGGTGAATCGCAGCCCAGCCCATTCCGAGCCATGGGGGCCCCCAAGCCCCTGGGCCCCTCCGTTTCCTCTCTCAGGGATGAGCAGCCCTGCAGAGCTGTGTAGACCCCACAGATAAACACGCACAGTCGGCTCCCACTTGTTGAAGGTTACAGTCTGTGGAACTTAGTTGAACCCGGTCACGGTCAGCAGCTGCCCTTGTCCAATAGTAGTGATCTTGCTTCCATCTGACTCAAATCACTAAGCCCATTTTTCAGAAAGGCCAGGCTGAGGCGCCCTGGTCTAGGAGGGGTTCCCCAGCCGCAGAGCCATCCAGCACCTTCCATGAAAGGCAGCAGAGCACATCCAGCCTGGCCTCACCCCCGTGCACCTGACAAAAGCCCCATGAGGCCGCCCCCCCGCCCCGCTCGTCTGGTACACAGACAATGCCTGTGATGAGGGTAATTTTCAGATGAGTCAAGATAAGTGTGTTTTTCTCTGACCTTTGCTGTCATTCTCACACAACAAGTGGATGATAACATTGAACTCTTTCTAATAACCCCTACAGACTGCCAAGAATGAACCTAACAAACAAGCGATTGCATCCGGAGAAGACTTCTGGGGTTTAAATGTATTGTTTTCTCTGTGTGAGGCACTTCTGAATCTGAAGAGAATTCTTTGCCCCTTTTCTGTTCCCCACGTGAGTACGATCTGGGGTAAAATAGTGGTGCTCAAGGGATGGGTGGTCCAGTGTCAGCCCCACCGGGGGCAGACCACGCTCCCCACCGCCCCAGGCCCGAGAGTCCCGCCAGCAACATGCACGGCCCGGACGGGTGGCTCCATCGTGTGCCCCAGCCCCACCGACAGGACCCCTGAACCCGTAATGGCCAACTCCAAGACCTCAGGCTCCAGAAACTTCTGGGGACCCAATCTCATTTGTTCACAGCCCCACTAACCACAACCAGGGATCGCCCCAGGGTCCGCGGTAGCTAGCAGCAAGGAACATTCCTCGACGCTGGTGTCCAGCTGTATGTGGAGTCGTCTTGTCTGTACTGACTTGTCAGAGCTGCCCCGGCTTGGCACCGTAGACCGCGCCATTCAAACAACAGAAAGCCATTCTCCCGCAGCTCTGGAGGCCGGGGCTCCAGGATCGAGGTGTCAGCAGGCTTGGGTTCTTCAAGGGCCTCTCACCTAGGCTCATAGATGGCCATTTTCTCCCTATGTCCTCGCATGGTCAGGCGTCTGTGCGCGTCTGTGTCCCAGTCTCCTCTTCTTGTAAGGTCACCAGTCATACTGGATTAGGGCCCATTCATAGGACCTCATTGCACCGTAATCACCTCTTTAAAAACTCACTCTCCAAATACAGTTCCATTCTGAGGTAGTGGGAGTTAGGACTTCAGTGTATGAATTTGGGGTACACAAATCAGACCATAATATCATCCAAACTGTTATTTTGCAGATGAGAAAGCCAGGCTTTTCCTAGATCTCAGAGCAAATTGGTGTTAGAGGCCAGGGTCCAGTGCTCAACCCGAGCCATCAGCCTCTGCCCCTCCCACCACATTTTAAGACATGCTCTCTGCTCTCCATAGCCCTATAATTGAATTCCAGCCCGAATAAAGTTCCCACTCGCTCGTTTGTGGAAGGGCATTGGGTTGGAAGACAAAAGGCTTATGGATCAGACTCAGTGACCAGCTCCGGCCTCTTTGAAAGCTCACCAAGCCTCAATAGCCTCATCTGTAAAATGGGGAAGTTAATACTAAATCCCTAAGGCATGAAGTCCACATTGGTAAGCACCTTGGGGCAAGGATAAGGAGAGATGGTGGCCCGATCAAGGGAAAATATAAACGGGGTTCCCACAACATGGAAACTACCTGAGGACACACATTATACGTGCCTTGGAAGTTTTAATTTAACAACAATCATATAAATTAAATCACAGAAGATTCTGAGACATTGAAATATTCAAGTCCTCTGTCTAAGACCACCACCAGACCAAACCTGGTCAGCCTCTTAGAATTTCTATGAGTTTGTGAAAGAAAGTAGACACTAGTTCTTCCAGAATGTTCAAGACTGCAGAAGCCCCCCTTGATGCAGACTGACAGGCCCCTAGGCAGGCCCAGCCAGCCAGCTGGCTTTCACTGTCCTCTGCAGAAATGTCCTCCCAAGTGTGTCCCTCACCACAGGCAGGAGCATGTGAGGCCACCCTGCATTCTAGAAGAAAGAGAAGCCCAGATTCTGGTGCCATTTTTGTTCATGATGTAAAAACTGGGGTTTTTACATCACCTATAAAATCAGAAAGGAGAAGGCAAATGTGTGCCACTCTCTGAGGTAGTAGGGCAAGGGAGAAAGGACATGGCCTCATGGACAGGGGGGCCCAATGTATAAGCCCTCTGCACCTTAACTGAAGGACGGGGGGCAGGTGCCATAGCTCGGCAAGTACTACTCTCTCCGCTTGCCCGTGAAGTTCATCAGGAGCACGACAGTGCGCAACTCCTTCTGTAAATGAGCGCTTTGGAGAGCTGGGTTCGGTTCTGCACATTACATTATCTTCCTCCCATACACCCTGACAAGGAGGTGACCTCTGCAAGGTCTTCTCCACTCTGGCTTCTGCAGATATTCTAATAGCCCCTGAAATGTGCAAAGCGCTTTGCAGTTTAGCAGGTGCTTCGTGGTGCCCCTCTATTAATAGGCAGTGAACACGAGTCCCTTGGATAACACATCGCCTCACTGAAAACGCAGACCCAGAGAGGTGAACTGACCTGCCGTAACGACCCTACACCTAGGTCTGCGGACTCCAGATCAGCATTCCTTCCACGGCAAACAAACAAAATTTGTCTTCTTCCCCTGCAGGAAGTCCAGGGACCTGCGCTGCATGCGAGCAGCACTGAATGTCCAGGCCAGGCATTGAACTTGGAGGCCATGTTGCCCTTCAGACTCCTTGGCTAACCAAGGCTTCCAAAGTTCTCCTGGAAGTGCGTTTGATGTGATTCCTTGCATTCTCCTGGTGTGGCTCTCATTTCCTTCTTTAAAGCCAAACGCTTCCAACTATTAACATTTTTTAAAAAGCAGGAAGGTCATTATATTTTTAAATCCTCCATTTTTACCTTGAGGCTCTATTTTTCTATTGCATTAATGAGATGTGAGGATAAACTGATAGTTTCACCTTCAATACTTGAGTGCTTCTTTCAGCCTGGAGGTAGTGAAAGAAATCCACCTGCCCCCAAAGTTCCCACGGCCCCATCTCGCCCTCCTCGCGAGCATCAGGAGGCAATGCCAGTGGGGTCTGCCCGGCAGAGGGGGCCGGGAGCTGGGCTGCAGTCCCTCCTGGTCTGCATTCCCCTCGGTGAGCCAGGCTGAGCCCCACTCCTGTCTCTGCTGTCACATTCGAATGTGACAGCAGAGAAACGAATGTGTACATTCGGCTGTATTTATAGTTCCTTTTCCTCTTTTGATGAGGCTCCTGAGAAAGGCGGTTCTACCTCTGGCTTCACACTGGCTCACGTCCCACTGTGGGTGTGTGTGGTGGTTGGGGGGGGGAGTCCTGGGACAGCCTGGCCTGGCCCTCCCCAGCCGGTGAGGACAGCCACATCTAGCTCCCCTGGGGGGCCAGGAATACGGCAACTGGGCACTGCTGGTGTTCACTCAAAGGTTCAGTATTTCAGACTCATGGCTAAATTCAGTAGTAACACCACAGTTTCACCAAAAAGCATTATAATGATTACTGAGTTATATTAGGAGCTTATTTAAGATAACATCTTATTGGCACAATGTAGTTCAAATAGATGGTTAGTATAACGAGGGCAATCGTTGAAGTCCTTAATGTACATTAGCATAATCACTCTGGAAGTGCGTGCCGCTTTTAAACATACGAATGGTTAAAACCAAAAGCATAAATATATGTCTTTTAAGGTGGTGGCACAGTTAGAATAGGAGGTTTAGGTTTATATGTAAACAGGAATTTAGTTGTCTCTTTAGCAGTACAGTAGGATGTAAAAATCTCTCCAAGACAGCTCTCTTAAAGAAGCCAAATCTGCTTTCCCAAACTGCTGTGTTTTATTAATAATAGTTCCTGTTTATCAAATACCTTCTGTACGCAAGGCGCTGTGCAGGGCACGTTCCGTAAATATCTCATGCAGCGTCCTTCTCCCTGCATTGACAGGCATAAATAGTACAACCCCCCCCCCCCGCCAGATTGACGCTCAAAGAGGGGGCTCTGAAGCCACAGAGCTAGAATTTTGGGGGCGCTCTCCACGTTTCATTGGCCCTCCATCACCCACCACCAAATGTGGAGTGCCCAGTGGGCTCCAGACAAACAGCAAAACATAAGGACAGGCTTGAGGGTCTTGATTGGTCCCCCAAGGCGCTCTGAGAGGCCCCGTGTTCCAAGGACCCACACTCGGCTAGAGAGCACAGCAGGAAGCCGAACCCGAGGCCAGAGCCGGCAAGGGGCCCCCTGCACTAACCCCTGCCTCCTTTCCTGAGAGGACGGAGGCTGGACAGAGGCCAGGGGGCAGGGGAGGCCCTCAGACGATGTAAGCCCACGGGGCCTCCATGCACGTGAGAACTTCCACGAACCCTCCAGAATCCTCAGCGCCACTGCTGCCCACCGTCACCACACCTGAGCGTGCACGCTGGCTCTCTCCCGGCAACAACCATCACTCTTGTGTGGCCCTCACCAACATCCCAGCGGATGGCTTTCTTTCTGTGCTGGGTTTTTTGCTTTTCCTTAACAGAGAAACCTGATTTTCCTGACTTCACACATGAGACTCTGAGCTGCCCCGAGAGGCGCAGGTCAACGCTTCGGGGAGGGTGCGCATCCTCGCCAAGCCCGAGATGCTCTGCTCCCACTGCATTCGGACCATCACACCTGGATTACCCAGGTCATTCGAGAATAATCCAAATGCCAATTCCCCAGGGTCAAGACTCACCTATAATCCTTCCAACCTTCGCTTCCATGCCCCCCACCCCCCACCCCCGCCAAACTTAAGGAAAATGCTAGCCATTCGCTATACTGACTAATCTGAGTTCAACTCTGACCCTCTGGTAAGAAAGCTGTAGGGCTGGAAATTAACTAAGACAGCAATTATGCAATATATAATATAGCTAATTGTGTATTCTATTTCACACATAATATAAATTGGTGTAATGTGACACAAGGAATTATATTGCAGAGGAGCAATTAATCTGCTAAAGTTCTTTAACAAGGATTTTTGGGAAGCCCTCGGAGCATTCCGTGGCGAGGTTAATCCCACTCTCTCCCCACACGCTGCCCAGGTGAGCCTCCTGTTGGCCCGTCACACAGAGGCCGAAGCCACCTCTGGTCAAATCCACCGTAAACCCCGGCGCACGGTGTCCAGCACTCAGTGGACACTAACCTGAGAGTAACTGCTATTTATACTAGACACGTGCGCGTGTTTCCCTAGGAATGTTGTGTACCCCACGCGGCTCATTCTGAGAGACCGTGCCTGCCCTGAGCATCCCTATAGACATGCCTGATCCACTGTCCCCAGTCTTTCTCACACCACCGCATCTCGGGTATCCTCGGACTCTCACAAATGGACAGCGAGGTGTGTGGAAGAGCCATTGCCAAAGTCCCCAGGCTGAGTCCGGTGCCCCCGCACGTGCCTCCCACTCATCACAGCCACTGTCACCATCCCTGTGTCTGCCTCCACCCCAGACAGAGTCCCTGGCCACAGCCATGTCGCTTCTCTCCAGTGGCCTCACCGGGGCTAGCGCAGAGGGACTTGGCAAATGCTTATTTATGAACGAAATTGCCAAGTTTCCCCTGGCTGATGATGTATAAGTTTCAGTTTGGGTCTTCCAGTAGCGGACCCACGGTGGATTGTAAACTGATACATGGGGAACTCAGTGGGCCCCACGCTGGTCCTGGAAGAGTCAGTCTGACCCCCGCGGTGACCAGAGGTGCTGCCCCCGGGGGTGGGGGCGGGGAGGACATGCACACAGTCGTCACGTCCTCTGAGGGAGGTGGTATTAGCCCCATTTTACAGATGAGCACACCAGCACTCAGCAAGTCTAATTTGCCAAAGGTCATGCAGCTGCTAAGTGTTTGTCTACACTTGAAGGCAGAAAAGCAATTGATGTCTGTTCTAGGAATTAGGAACGTTGCTGCTGAGAACACTTAAAAATAGCCCTGTGCATTTTCCCATTCTTGAACCAGGTTTACTAATCAGGGACTCAGCTGAAAAAATCCAGCAAAATGACTCAGTTCCTAGCAATTTCTCCCCGTCACGTTGGGACAACCCCAGCAGAGCCTGCAAGCATAGAAACGGAGAGAGAAAGGAGGAGAAAAAGGGAAGAAAGGATGCATTAGCCCGAAGGCCCTAGCCATTTCCTCTCACTAGGCCCTGCAGCCTCTCTGTCAACTCCGGGTGCTCACAAGGCAAAAACGCCTGCGGTAAAGTCAAGGGCAGACTGGAGGGCTTATTTCCTGTCTTCTAAATATACTCTTGTTCCGATGGTATCTGGTCCCCTGCGTCATGGAGGATGGCGGTCCTTTACATTGCAAATGTCTCAGGAACCCCTCAGCCCAAAGGAAGCTCAGCGGGGAGAAAGCGTCACTTTCTAAACACCTTCAGGAACAGCATGCTCCGGCTCCAGGCTCCTCCTCCTCCTGCCCCTCCTCCCCCTCCTCCCCCTGGCTGTCCTCTTCCTCTCCAGCCAGGGCCCTGCCAGCCCTCAGGGTGGGCAGTAAACGTCCAGCAGCGCAGCTCTCTATGAATGTTGTCAGAGGAAAAACTGAAGAAGCAAGAAGCAAACAGAAATCATTGCATACCTGCTGTGATCCTGCCTCCATCCTGCTATCCTCCTGGAAGCAAGGGCCTGTTCATCCTGCTGTCCTCCTGGAAGCAAAGGCCCATTCAGGACTGTGGCTGGTGGTTCTTGAGCCGAGTTCCTCAAACACGGCAAAAAGAGAGGGAAGCCTGGATAGGAGGTGGCAGGGCCTCCTGGGTGGCCTCAGAGCTGAGAGACAAGGGAACACCCACTCAGCTACGGCCTGGCTCTGTGGCCCTCAGCCCCAGTCAGATCATCTGGAGGATGGGTTTCTAAGAGCTGTGACTCCTCACAGGGTTCCACGAGGCTGAAATCACAGTGCCCTAAACCACACACACAGCACTCACTCCACACTAGGATTTGAGAAACTGTGTGCCCAGCCCGGGCCTGGTGCATTTCCATGATCTCACTTAACGTTTACACATGTGCCTCCTTCCTTCTCACAATCAGTATCAGTAAAAATGACAACAGTTCGCTTCACAGCGACGTACGGGAGACCAAGGCCGAGAGAGGTTAGGTGACAGGTCTGATATCACAGAGCTCAGAAGTGCCAGAGGGGGAATTCCATGTCCAACTGAACTGGGGCCCATCCGAGTTCTTGTATCCTCAGCATTTTCCCCCAGACGGCCAATGTACCTGCCGTGGGCGGGGAGGGGGGTCCTAGAGGCAATATTCCCAAGGACGCAATGGTGTGTGAGGCTCAGAATTAGAGATGGAGAGGGGTCCTGGAGTTACTTCCTACTGGAGTCCTGAGCAAGCCCTGGAAGCACCAGGCAAGGGGTCATCTGACCTCTTCCTCATTGCTCACCCCTGTGGCCCATGGCTAGCCCCACTCAGCCACACTGCTGGAAGGGGTCTCTGCGGTGCTTCTCCAATGCTCGAGGGACAACCCTTGAATGTCCTCAGCAAGCCCTGGGACAACAGCCCCTTCCTAGGCCTGGAACAAGGGAAAGAAGGAGGAACAAGCCACAGGTAAGGTAGCGTGAGCTTCCAGTAGGGCCGGGGGGGGGGGGGGGGCGGAAATGACTCCATGTAGGCCGAGAGCCCGGGGTCCTGTCCAGGCCTTAGGCCTGTGCCCCGTCTTCCTGCTCTGGTCTACTGGGGAAGGAGCACCACTCCCTCTGAGGCGTCCAATAAATGAGCTTATTCACAGAGCTGAGGCAAGAGTTTTACATGGGCAGTTACTTACTCTGTGCACTTAGACCAGTCCTTGAGGTCACTGGCGTGGGATAGGAAGTGGTTACGGTGGTACCCTAAAACCATCCCTTCTGGAGAACAGTCACCACACATGACTTTAGACCATCTTCCACCCCAGTGTGACGTCAGTGCCTCCTCAGGGCAAGACCCCTTAGGCCCGGCAGCCTGTGTGTTCCCCTTAGTCTCCATGATCCCCAGGCTGGTCTCGCTTCTCCCCTCCATGAGTAATGGGGGCTTTCCCCAACGGGTATGAGGGGGACCATTAAGTCGGTGGTCTGCTAAAGCCAGCCCTCCCTGGATGGCTAAGCCAAGTGTGACCTCGCACTTAGTGATGTCTCATCAGCAGCTTGGAATCGGCATGATGAGAGTATTTACACCACAAAAATGGTCAAACGTGGGCTTTTTTTTTCTCATGGTCAGTTGTTAAACATCTGCCAGCATACCACTGGAGCCAGGCAGACAGGCAGGAGGGACCCCATCCTAAACCTTTGACTCCCTCTGCTTCCTCTTTTGGATACGAAGGAGCCCAGCTGGGAACTGGCAAAACCTCCCAGGAGACAGGCCCCTTACTCTCGCTGGGAGAGGGTACCTATCACAGGACCGGTCTCCTCTCTACCATCATGTGGTCTCTGTAGCCTCACCCCAACGTCCCAGAGCTGGCCGAGCCACTGGTCCTCATCTGCAAAAGGAGGCCAGCCCTGGAGGCAGCAAAGGAGACAGAGCCCAGGGGGCAACAAAGCCTCGCATTTCACAGCAGACACGGTCGCCTGGGCAACAGTCCACTTCTGCCCGGGCCTTACAAACGTTCCACAAGTTTTCTTCCTCCTAATTTGCTTTGATCTCCATGAGCCATCCACCCCCCACCACCCGTGAAGTGCCCTTAAAGTCTGGAAAACCCAGGAACAAAGAGTTGCTCTTCACAAAAGTGTTTATAAGACTAGCTCCGCTCAAGACCCAAAGCGTGAGTGAAGAGATACTGTGAGGAGTCGCCCCAAAGCCCAAAGCCCCCTGCAAGTCTGTCACATACCTTTGTTTGACAACGGGGGCAGCTGAGGTTTGTCCAAGGCCACATAGGAAAGACGGTAGAGCTGAGACCGGAAGCATCTAGAATTGCATGTGGAAACCGGGAGAAAAGGTGGCTTTTCATCACTTAACACCCAAAGCATAGGTGTTTCTGAGTCAAACTTTTCCCAGAGAATCAGTATTCCACACACCCGCTTTAGCTGCACAATACCTGTTGGCATTGCCCTGTGAGCTGGACTCTGGAGTGGCCCAGTTTCCTTCTGTCCCAGGCAAGAATTGGAAGGCACTGCCCAGGCCTCCTTGCAGCTGCTCTCCTGATGGCCAGTTCTGTATTCTTCTAGGTGTCATCCAGTAGCGCAGCCTAGAACCTGCTCCTTCAGCCCTTTCTAAAGACCAAACCTCCTGTATGAAAACCCTTTCCACTTAATATATCTGGAGCGGTTTCTGCTTCCTGCAGTGAGCTCTGACTGATACACTTGCCCTTAGGTTCTCAGATCTAGGCAGTATGTATACTTTGTAGTTTAAGGAATGGCTACCAGAAAAATCTTTGAGTCTCTATATAATCCTTCCTGGACTCTACGGTCAGTCCCGATATTGTTGGGGAGGCACCACCCTCCTCTGGCTTTTCAATTCACGAGCATCAAGATTCACACGATGCTGATCTTTTCTTGCACACACAAGCAACTCAAATACACACTGGTATAGATTGACCCTTTGCTAAAGAGAAATTTTAAGGGCTCAAACTAAGTATAGTTTGACTTTGATGGGGAAGAACCTCCTATAGATAAATGGATGGAGAGCTGGGGGACCGTTCTGCAAAATCTGCAGCCCTATTTTAAATCCAGGTCAAGGTCAGCGTCTTCCATTCTCTGGTCCACACGAAGTTCCGTCCTGAGTCTCCATGACACATCCTTCCTCACAAGTTAGTGTCGAGGGGCGCCTGGGTGGCTCAGTCGGTTAAGTGTCTGACTCTTGGTTTCAGCTCAGGTCATGATCTCGGGGTTGTGGGATCGAGCCCCACACTGGGGTGTAGGGGTATCTGCATTCAGCAGGGAGTCTGCCTCTCTCTCTCTCTCTCGCCCTCTGCCCCTCCCCCCACTCATGCACACACGTGCTCTCTCTCTCTCAAATAAATGAATAAATCTTTTAAAAAAAAATAGTTTTGACGCGGCCCACTAGAAGAGGCAGCAAGAAAGTCATGAGTGCCCACCAAGTCAATGTTCCGAAAATGAGGGGATCCAGCTCTCCCAGCCCCTTGCCCCACCCCACCCCACCCCTGCCTTCCTTCTCTCCCCACTGCTAGTGCTGACCTGGCTGAGACCTGCCTCTGTCCTCTGTCCCTGAAGGTGCCCGGCACAGGGGTCTGCCTCCCAGCATCAGCAGCCTGCTCACTCAGGCCTCACCCGTCGGTGGCCAGTGGCCCTGTCCCAGGCAACGAGATGTGGGGGAAATTGGCCCATGGCAGGGGAAGGAGGGGCCAGGTGGCATCTGAAAAGCTCTCGATCACCAAATAGTAATAATAATTTAAAAAGACAGTTGTGTCTGGCACAGACCAGTCCCCTTCCTCACTCCCTGTACTTGGATGTGATGTTTGTAGCTATAGCAGCCACTTTAGGACCATGAGGAAGTAAGGGTAAGGATTTAAATGCCAACATATTCCATGGAGTTGGCACAGGAAAGAAAGAACCCAGGTCCCTGAAAACCTTGGTAAGAAGCAACTGCTTCCTTCCAGGTGTGGGGTTACATGAGAAAAATAAACCCTTATTTTTTTTAACCACTATTAGTTGGGTTTTCTGTTCCTTGCAGGAAAACCCATCCTAAATGATACAATATCCCAGCACCATTTGTAGGTTTGCTTTTATTCAAATGATACCTAATTCTCGGTGCTCTGCACTTGGTTTTTCTCCCCCTGCAATGTGTGTTTGCAATGTTTTCTACACCAATTCCTACAGGCCTATTTTATTCTTTTCAATACGCCCCAAGTATCCCATTATATAGACACATATCACAGATAAGCCCAATGCCCTGCTACTGGACATCTTCACTGTCTCCATTTTATCCCATTGCAAACACGGCCTCCTCAAACATCCTTATACACACGCGGGAAAACATCTGTACAGTAATTCCTGCAACTGTTTGTACAGAAGGAAGGCCAGTCGGCCTGTCCCCTTGGATCCTGTCCTTACTACCACACACTCCCTTGACTGGGTGCTCTGAGCCCTCCTTTGCTGTCCTGGGCCCATCATCACCGAGGCTCACACTTAGACCCCCCTTCTCCTTCTCTCCCTCCCCTGACAGCCCTGACCCCTGGAACATCCACCTCCTTGACCAAAGCCCTGGGCTCCCACTAACCTGTGACCTAGTTAGGGTGAGTGCCTTAACTTTCTTCCTCTTGCCCTAAGCAGTCCTCCCTGCACCCCCACTGCAGCCACTCTCCCCCGGGCTAAACCAGACAAGCTGTGGGCACCTGGTCTGCTCCCCCAGCTGTGCCCCAGCACCATGTCCAGAGCCCGCCCTCCCAATCTGTCCCTTTTCTGCTCTGGTGACCTGGCCCACATCACTGACTGAGGCCCAGCTCCCACAGGAAGCTCAGTGAGCAGCCACACCCCACTGACTACCAGGCCTGGCCCTGGTTTCAGCACCTGTAACCTCGGAAAATCACACCAGAAACCCAACCTCATACCCCAACCCAAATCCCGGTTTTCGACAGAAGCTGACAAATACCACTATGGGTAGAGAAAGACGCACCAAGTTGAAAGACCTGACATCTAAGAACGTACGAAACACACGTGCTCTCCAGTGAGAGCAGATAGCTCACACTCTATCAGGCCGGACGGGCTTCCGATCCCCAGCTGGTGCCCAGCCAGCCGAGGTATGCTATGTGCTGAAGCACATGCGGGCTCAGCCCAGACGTGCAGGTTACATTTTTTAGTATCAAATTTAGTGCAAAAAGCCATCTTTCTCTGCTTGGCAGATCACAGAGCTCACTCTGAGCTGCGGCTGGGGCTGGCCATGGGCCGGGCTGTGGAGTTCCTGTTGGCACGGCTGCGGGCCCCTCTCCTGTCCTCGTCCCCCACCACACATCCCCACCAGCCAACGGTACCTGAGCCCACGTGCAACGTCAGGAGAGCAATCTTCAAGGCCATCTGGTCCGGTCCCAATTCTACAGACCGGGAAACTGAGTTTCGAAGAATCAAAAAGATCACGTAGTCACTTCGGGACAGAGCCAGGATGGCAAAGCTGCCCCTCTGCGTGCCTCCCATGCCAGGCACCTGTGTGCACTGGTCTCAGGCGCTCGCGGCCTTGAGCTACGTGGTTGTCGCCATCTCACAGATCGGAGGCCGGGGGCTGGTATTCGAGGTCACACAGCTGGTGAGGAGCGGAACTTGGGGACAAACTTGGCCACCTGCCTCCCTGTCCGTGCTCCTCACTACCCCGCGAAGCCACGCTTAGGACAAGAGTGAAAACTTCGTTTCGGACAGGAAGAGAGAGAGTGTGTTAGGGAAAGAAATGAGTGGCTATTATTAAACGGTGAAAATGCAAATAAAGTGCCTAAAACAGAAGCCAGCAGGTGTCAAGTCAAGCAGTACCTTTCTTCTTAAGTAAGGAAGCACCCAAAAACCGCATGGATGGGAGCATGTCTTGGACCCACGAGCCAACCTGAAGGGGGGGCGGGTAGCCCAAAGTTTAAATAAATATTACCACACCCATAATAAATGATTGTGTCAATAAACAACGGGAAGAAGAAATGATTCGCCCTTGCAAGAAAATGCTAAATCATTTATGTCAGTTCTGCCCCTCCAAGAGGTGGAGGGAACCAGCTCCCCACCGTGGGTGTGGGCGGCCTGTGACTTGCCCCCAGAGAGGACGGTGTGGAAGGGCATGGGACGACTACCCTGGAGACCCTGGCAGAGCCCGCCGCTGCTCAAGGCCGCCTCAGCAGTACGAAGTGCCTCGTGGAACATTCCCTGCACATGATGTCATGAAATGACCCTTCACCTCTGTGGGCTCCCCTCCAAACCCTTAACCCCAGTCCAACCATGAGAAAAATATCAGACAGGCTCAACGTGAGGGACATTCTACAAAAACACCCGACCTCAAAACCCTCAAGGTCATCCAAAACAAGGAAGGTCTGAGAAACTGTCACAGACCAGAGGAGGCCCCAGAGACGGGAAACCAAATGGGATGAGGGATCCTGGAGAAGATCCTGGGGCAGGAAAAGGACCCAGGAAACGCTGGTGAGATCCCGATAACCTGTGGCGTTCAGTTCACGGCGAGTGACGCTGGTGCCCAGATGAAAAAAACGCTCCGTAGCTTTGCCAGAAGCTGGCAGGGCGGCATGGGGGAGGAGCTTCTCTGCAAACACACAGCTCTTCCAGATAAAAGGTTTATGGTAAGTAATGTGCAGAGATGTTTGGCTCTCCCACCGGGGCCATTGTTCTTAACTGCCCCCACATGACACTGATTTGGAGATTTTTCCTGTGTCGAGCCGAGCCAGCACCTGAGCATCAGGCATCCGAAGACAGTGAGTCTCCCCTGCAAGGCAGCTGAGGCCTCTCGCCAGGTGAGACCCAAGGGCTTCCCTGGAGTTCGATGGGATTCTAACCAAGTTCTAGAGTTCTTATAGACCGGGGCTCTCCCGCCCTCTGCTCATTGTTGGTCTTTGGCATCTCCCACTCCTGAGTCCTGGGAGTTGTAATCAGGTGGTTGCGGGGTTCAAATTTCCTTTTGGTGTGAAAATGCAAAGCGACCTGGCCAGGAGGAGCAAAGCAGGTGTCCTCTTTCATCCAGCTGGGGTCACTGTCCCCTAAGCCTCCACCCCCCACCCCCCGCCCTTCGGTCCCTCCTGCCCCACGGAGGTCTCAGTCCTCAGGCTCATCAGGACTTGGCTGGGCTCCAGGCAGTCGCCCTGGGAGCACCGTGTACCACAACAGGCCCCAGGAAGGCCCAGCCTCCGAGCCGCACATTGCCGGGCAGGCTGGCCCCCAGCCAGTGGGTCCCCAGATGCCATGCAACCCACACCTGAGCGGGATAAGAGAATAGGTGTGTGTAAACAGTATTTGAAAAAGAAAATAGCTGTACAAATACAGCACTTGTTAACACAGGTGTTTATAGGTGGAATTATTTTTCCAGGGCTGCTATCTCCGACCTCCTTTGTAAGTCCCAGCTCACACCTGCAGGGACTTTCCTATTAGGTGAAGGCACAAAGAGGCAACAGAGAGTCCATATCGACTTCACGAAGCAGGAGGTCAGTGATCGGCTTCAGGCCGGGCTAGTTTTCACCCAGTCTCTTCCTGCTGGAGTTGGAGCTTTTTTTTTAACCTGCTCTGACAGGATCCAGCCTGTTCCGCGCTTCCTGCTTGGAGAAGAAGCCGCTCGTGACCCCCCAAGGGCGGCCTTGGGGAGATGGGCCTTTCCTGGGGCCGGTGGGCGACGGCTGCTGTCTGGGCATCATTATCCTACTCTAGTCTCTCTCCCCAGGGGAAGCCTCGCTATGTATAGTTCATGGACAAGAAAGCCAAAGACATGTGTCCAAAGTCACGGAGCTCAAAGCGGAGAATTCTGGGGCCAACAGAATCCAAAGCTTCAGCTGAGAGGGCTGCAGCCAAGAAGACGCCACCCGAGGGCAAGGGCGCCATTTGTGGAAGCACGGGGACGTTCGACGGCGAATGGTGTCTTGTTCTACCCTGGGGAATTAGGTGGCACTGTCAGGTGGGAACAGATATTAAAAATTGTGGAAGAGAAACTCTGTTCCACGGATCTGCCCACTTAAAAATGGTTAAGATGGCAAACTTTGATGTTATGGGTATTTTGCCACAATTTAAAGCATTTCTGGAAGAGAAACTTAGTACAGGACGTCCTGTCCTGTGTGGAGGGAGACCTAACACGCAGCAGGCGACTTTAGTTTTCAGTCTGTCTGTTTTGGTAACTGCATCAGCTTGACATTCAGAAAGAACTCCAGCCTCTGCAGAGACCTTCCCTCAGACGGGCCGCTCATTCCCGCAGCTGTGAGGCGAGGGCTCCCCCGCTGTTTGGGGGGGCCCTAAACGGTGAGATACCCCAAGGGCAGATTCTTCAGAGTGAGGTGTTGAGGCTCAGTTTGCCAGGCTCAAGGGCAGGGGCAGGAGGGAAGAGGGCAGAGGGGAGAAGACACTTGGTTTGTAGCCCTGGCGTGGGTGAAGCCAGGTGAACGTGGCTGCTTGGGGACACGGGGTGGGAGGGGCTCTGTCACTGCTGGAGCAGGGCAGACCTACGAATGCTGTGACCCGCTGGTCAGAGGCCACCTGTGGGAAGACCCCTCGTGGCCACCTGGCCAGGGGTGAGCAAAGGTGAGCAGAGTGGGATGGGGAGGTGCTCACTCCCCAGAGTCCCCAGCAATGCCTGGGAGGGGCCGAGTGTCCCACAAGCACACCCATGGGCCTCAGGCAATGCCTCAGGGCACTGTCTCACTACATCTACGACCCCGGGGCAAACATTATTTGGTTTGCGCAGCAAAACCCTCCCATCCATCTTGAAAAACGAGATTTCTAGAAACTTTGCTTAGAACTATTATTCTATACCCCCTCCCTCTTTAGCCTCGGTTCACAAACCAGCTCCGTTTCACAGATGAAGAAGCCAAGGGTCAGGAAGACAGGGGGCATTCACAGGCGGGCCTGGTGAGCGAAAGCTGGCTGGGGTAGAAGCTCGGGTGTCCTGGACTCTACTGTGATCCTCCATCCTCTATGACACTGCCTCTTGAAGAGGAGGCTCCCCGTGAGCAAACGGGGGCGAGGGGGCTGGTCCTCTCCAAATCCCTCCTGGCTCCCCCGGGCCCCTCCACCCCTGCCTCTCCCTCTGTGTGGCAGATGGGCCAGGCAGGCCGGCACACGGGCCTGAGCACCCCCTGGAGGCCAGCGGCCGGTCCGCCCTGTCACCTGCCAGGAGGAGGGGCAGAGAGAAAGAGAGAACACCAATTGAGAATTATTTTATTTTAAGATTTATTTGGGGGAGGGGCTGGCAGAGGTAGAGAGAAAGAATCTCAAGCAGACTCCCGGCCAAGCATGGAGCCCGACATGGGGCTCAATCTCAGGACCCCAAGATCGTGACCTGAGCTGAAAGCAAGAGTCAGATGCTCAACTAAATGAGCCACCCAGGTGCCCCCCAATTGAGAGTTTTAAAGTTCACCACAGAGAAGCTGAAAGGTTTTCCATCTGAATCGATGACAAGACTCTAAAAGATGAGACAGTGCCAATAAATAAATAAATAATAAATAAAGGGATGCACAGTGCCTAACTAGACATTATCTGATGTCATTCCAATTAAGATCACCTCATATTATAGTTCCAGACCTGCTCTGTTACTTGGAAGTGATGGGACTGCTGGGATGCCTTGTCCACCCGCCACGCTGGAGACTCTGGGCCATATGCCGGCAACCTCCAGGCCAGCAGCCTTGGGAGGGACAGCACAGCCAGAGTTGAGGGGTGAGCAGCGCCCCTTCCCCTGTGTCTCAGTCCATGAACAGATATTTGGTAAACCCCATGTGCTGAGAAGGTGCATCATGCAAAGAAATGGACCTTGTGCTCCCCTTACTCTCTGGCACCCCAATGTGCAAAAAGCTGCCCCCACACCCACACACGGCAGGACACACAAATTCACAGCCCGCCCCCCAGGCCCAGAGTTGGCTCCTGCCATGTGTCCAGGTTTAGCCTTAGCCCTGCACACGTATCGGGCCGTATCTTCTGACCCTGCCTCAGTCCCCAGCGCCTGCCTGTTGCCCGCAGCGTCCTGGGTGTCCTGTGGGCGTCTATTCACCTGTCAGCACGGAACCGTGCAGGTGTCTTCCAGGTGAGAACGAGCTCCGGCTTGGGTTCTAAGGGAGCGCCTCTCCCCTGCACTGCCTGGCAGGGCAAACGGCGTCTCTTCCCTTGGGCCCTGAAATTCCACCTGGGACGGCGGCTCACGCATCAGGCACAGCTCCGAGGTGGCCCGGGGACAGACAGGCCGGGCTCCCCGAGCAAGGACAGTCTGACGTGCTCCAGGATTGCTGGGCAGCTCGCTACAATGAACCACTTTTCCCATCTCCCGGCGCCGACTCCTCACTCTGTGATGGGGTGACACTGGCGCCCATGAATAATCATGAAATAAAGGGAGATAATTAATATTTATCTTTGCCAGAGGAAAGCACTTGAGGGGGAAACCACCATTTAGTCAGAGGGGTGACAGTTGTCAGCTGGAGGACAGGACTAATTAGATGCACCGGCGGCAGCCGCGGGGCACCCAGAGCAGCTTGTTGGCGCCAAGGTGACTTCCACAGGACGACGAAATGCGGGGTGGCAGAGGCAGAGGCCAGCCCCGCACACAGGTGGCTCTTCTGTTCTCCACGCACCCCCTAGGCCCCGAGGACCGTGACCAAGGTCAGGGCCATGCCGCTGGATTGGTGGCCTTAAGAGAAGAGACCAGAGCTCTCTCTTCATCACTTTCTCATGGGAACCTGACGTTGCCAGACCTTGATCTGGACCCCCAGCCTCTAGAACCGTGAGAATCTCTGCAGTTAAACCTGCCAGTCTTCAGCAATTTGTGCTCTGGAGGGCAGCCCAAGCCGACTAAGACACCCTCCACCTGCCCTCCCAGGACAGAAAAACCCTCTAAACAATCCCCACTAAGAGGCCATCTGACTAGGCTTGAATACTTCCAGGGTTGGGGTACTCACTCCCACTCCTTTAGCTTTGGGACAGTAGAATGGAGAGAATTAGGGACTTTGGTTCTCAAAGTCTTGCATTCAAAGCCCCTTTGCCCCCAAGCCCACCTCTCCTCCCTCTTACTGTCCCTTCTATCCTGGGGAAGGGACTCGGTGCACACACTTGCATGCTAGCCAGAACCCCGAGCACCGTGTGCACTCCCCCTTGCTCTCAGCCCTCACATCCAGCCTGCTCCCTGGTCCTGGAGATTCTACCTCCTTCATCTTGGGTACCCGTGTCCTCCCCTATGGCCACTTGCCGCCACCAACCATCACTGGCTTCCTCCCAGCGTTTTGCTATGGCCTCCTAACTTCCCCTCTCACTGCTACTCCCAAATCCACCCTCCAAACTGCTCTCAGAGTGAGCTTTCCAAACCACACTCCTGACCACACACTTTCCCACTTAAAATTGTCACCGTGTCTCCACACTGTCATCCTGCCCCGCAGGATAATGGGCAGACTCCGCACTGTGTCCTCAGTGCCCCATCCTTGGTCCCAAAACTTGTTCCTGCAACATCCCCAGCCACAGTGTGACTTCCTCCCACCCAGCCCCACCCACCACGTGCACGGCATGCACGCACACGCACATTAGATGGAGGTGCACATGCACTTCCTTGCATGCGCGCACACACGCACACACATCCCCTCCAGCCGTTCCGTCCACTGCTACTTGCTCCAACCTCCAACAACCGTGCGTGGGCCCCGGCAGCCCTGCCCGATTGCATGACCTGCGACAAGTCTCTGTACGCTCCTCAAGTCTCTGCCCATCTGTAAAATGGGAACGGTCAAATCCTATCTATCTCCCTGGGGAGGTAGGAGCTCTCAGTGGAAGGACAGGGAGGAATTCCTGGCACAGTCTGACATGTGTAAAGATTCTGATGAATGTTGGCTGCCTTCTGTCCAAAAAAAGCCAGGGCTATGTCTTACAGAGACCTAGATCGGGGCAGGGGAAGTGGAAAAGGAAAGAAAATCAGAGGCAGGGGGAGGGAAGGCGCGGCTTCAGGAGGCAGCCTGGAAGGTGCAGGTGCCCGCCACCACTGGGGGACAGAACAGAGCCGTCCGTCAGAGCCCCGCTGACACAAACTAATCATTCTTCCGATATTCGGATTCAAATCTTGACACGGCAAGCACAGCTGAAACAGAAACCATAATAATTTTTTAGACTAATTTGTTCAACGCAAGAACAAAATCCAAGTCACCTCCAAATGAAAAGGAAGGAGGATACTTTTTTCCTTTTCCACCTCTCAAAGGCCTCTAGGCAGAAGAGCACAGATCAGAGAGGAGAGGGCCAGCGTCCAGCCCTCAGCGGGCTGCCGGCTACACTTGCACTCGGGGCTGAGTCCTGGCGGATGGGCCTGTAAGGGGACGCCTGTAAGGATCTCTCCAAAGAGCTCCTGCTGTCCTTCATTTGTGCGAAGGAGAGATCTGTCACAGCGGTGTCCCCTCCATCGTGGTGGACCGCACCCACCGGGGTCCGCACAGATCCCTGCACCCAGCTGGGAGCGCGGGCGGGATGTGGCTCAGGAGCACAGAAGACACACCGACAGGCAGAGAGACACGGCTGAGAGAGACAGAGGGAACGCAGGGAAACACAGACAGAGAAGAGGCTGAAAAAATGGGCTAAACATAAAAAAGGCACAGACAAACGGGTATAGAAAGAGGGAGGGAAGGCCAGAGGGGGGGGGGGGAATGGGAGAGGCCAGGGAGGGGCCTCCTGCTGGTCGTGCCCACCCTTTTCTCCAAGCAAAACTGCCCTCCCCTTTGCCAAGCGAGAGGTCAGCAGCTCAGGCCTCACAGCTAAGAGCAGAGCGCTCTGTTTCTGGCCAAGACAACGAATAGACGAAAGTGCCCCGAAGCCCCCGCCCCTGAACCAGGGGGTGGGGTTGGGCAGCAGCCTGTCCGGGGGAGAGGATCAATGTGGCCGAGGCCTCAGACCATCTCCGTGGTGAACTGGCTGCTTGACTCGCTTTGTAATTCCCCTTTCCCAGAAAGCCACTGTCTGCGGAATGCTGCTGGATGTCTCGGAGAAGGTGTCCCCCACTGGACACACCCCACCCTGGCCATCCATCCACTGTCCGTCCCGGGCCCTAATTACAACCCAGGAGGGCAGTAACATCAGCAGCTGGGGGCAGAGGGACAAATCCCAAGAGGCACCAGGACTGGGCCCTCACCTGTGGTTTTTAAAATTCAAACGAGAAAGGAGAAAAAGAAGTCCAAGTCAGTCCCTGTCTGGTTCCTAAGGCGGCCACACCTGTTAGACTCAGCAAGAGGAATGCTCTTCATTTGGAATCCTGGTCCAGCTGGAGGGGGACAGGGCAGGGACACAAGAGCTGGGCAGGAGTCCCAGGGCCCCATCCTGGGGGCCGAGAGTCAGCATCCGGCAGGGAAGGGCCACCAGCCAACACAGGGGGGCAGGTCCAGGGCGCAGGGTCTTCAGGGGCTGAAGCCCTCAGAACAGAGCCTGGCACACAGGTGCTCAGCAAACCACCAGAAGCCAGGGCAGAGAGTCTCCCTGGCAACCCCGGAAGAAACAGACCCTGCTGACACCCTGACAGTGGACGTCGAGCCTCCAGAAGCCTGACAGCATAGAGCTCTGCTGGCTAAGCCGCTCGGGTTGTGATACGTAGTCGTGGCGCTGGAGCGACTAACGCACCTGCCCGGGAGTAGATAACATCTGTGTTACGGGTGAGGAAACGGGAGGAACACTGAGAACTCTGCCAAGGTTCCATGGCCAGAGGGGGGCCCTGAGGAGAGCCCAGGGGGCACCAGCCTGTCCACTGGAGGGGGAGTCACACCTGCACCGCTGACCCTGTGAACCTCAGGATGTCACCTGTCTCTCGCACTCCCTGAGTAGGAGGCATCCAGGCCAGACCAGCTGGGAAATGCACTTGACCCCTGGCCACAGTCACCCCCTGAAGAAGGAGCTGAGTCAGTGGCACCCTGCTCTCCGCAGGGTGGAAGGGGAGCCAGAGGCCAAGGGCAAGCAGGAACTAGAACCCCCCGCTACCAGAGCCCTGTGAGATTTCTTCAACTTCTGCCACTTCCCCACTCTTTCCCCTCCGATACCCACCCTTCTGCTCTGCCTGGCTGCTAATCAGCCCCTGACAGCAGGAGAGGCTGGACTCGGCCTCAGGGATCTGCAGAGGCAGGAGCCGAAGGAGGGCTCCACCCGCCAAAGGCCAGCCCAGCCCCTAGAGAGGGACTCCCACTGAGGGATTTGGGGAATGAGGGGCCACCCAAGCCTGGAGCCATCAGGGATAAATGAAACCTCCCTTCCCGGAGCCCCGGGTGCTGCACCAGGGTCCAGGCAGGAGTGACCTCAGACTTGATGTTGCTCTGCTCACTACTTTCATTCCTGTACCTCCCGGCTGCTTCCTGACAAAGATCAGGAGCACAAGGGGAAGACAACGGAGGGGCTCTCGGCAGGCCCTCGCCCATGGCCTGGACTCCGGCAAGTTGCTCAGTGACTTGGGCAGGGGGCATCTGCTGTGCCTTGGGAAGGTGCAGGGGGATGTGGGTGAGCGCAGAAAAGGACCAGAGTGCTCCCCGAAACATGCAGCGATTCATCCCAACCCAGAGCCCTTGCTGGCGGGCGCCCTCCTGTGCTGGGGGGTGGCGTTCACGTAGTATTTCCAAACTAAAAACACATTTTTTAAATATGTTTTTCCCCCTGATCATCGCAGCAATCCCACGAGGTAGAAACCATTGTGTTAATACACAGATGGGGAAACTGAGATTGGGGCTGGCTCCATCACTGGGCTGGAATTCAGAGCTGAGCAACTCCCCGCCCAAGAGGCGCCCTGCACCTGTCCCAGAAACCAGCCTCAGGATGGGTCACCATCACAAGGCAGCACCGACCCACCTCTGCGGATGGCCTCACACGGCGGGGCTCCCGGGGCTCACCCGTGCGCCGGCAAACCGCCCCCCTTACCTCTAACCCAGCCCTTCAGCTGCAGCCTGAGCCCGTTTCCTGTGTTCTGTCCAGAGCAGAAGAGAGAGAACCACCCACTCAACACCCATTCTGTAAAAACCCTCGTGTTCCTGCACACGTCACAGTCATCCTGCAGGCTCGGCTTCCCCCAAACTTCCCTCCTGCTTCTAATTTTCCAGTTTTTACTAATCCCTGGGGGCAGTGGTCTGGGGGTGGGAGGCAGGTGGGAGGCAGAGAGTGCTCGCTGTAGAAGTTGGCAGGCATCCTCGGGCCCCACGCTCCCAGTTGTGATGGGATGAGATGGTGGAGGGCCCAGCTCAGTGCTGGGAAGGACACACAGGGAGCAGCCCGAGGCCCAGCGGTGCCCAGACAAACCTTCCGCCCCATGTGCCCAGCTCTGCTCTATTTCTCTCCACTTCACAGTTCCCCATAGTCGTCCGTCTGCATCTAGAACCTCCCTGCCTGGCCAACGGCCCTCCCCACCCAGACTGGGCCCTCTGCAAAACCTGTCAGGTCTCCAGCTCTCCATCCCAGTATCATGCCACCATCCAGCAGGCCTGGGCCCTGGGAGGTCACTCTGAGACCCGGTCTGTGTCGGGTGGGCACTTGAAGGGTCTGGTCTCCCCAGCGTGGGACCTAGAGATCAGGACAAATCTCCCTCCCATTTGCTGGTTGGGAGCAGGGGGAGGTATGCTGCTCAGAGCAGAGCAACGGCCTAACTGAACTCAAGATAGGTGACATCTATCACTTCCCTGCAATCTGCAAGCCTGTCACTCGGCCTGCAAAGATTAGATTAGAGAGAACCCTGGCCGTCAGAAAATCCAACTTGAGATACCTAATATCTGCTTCTCTTTGGTCTGTGCCCACAGCGCCTGTGAGGCTAGCTTCACAGGCGCTTTTTCAAGTGTAGAAACAGAGCAGGCAGGCCCCTGCTTTGCGAGGTCCCCCCCAACCCCCACACCATTAGCTCCCGCCCAAGGGCCTTTCAGCTCCCAGCAGGGCCAGGGCCCAAGCCTTTGGGGCCCTCCCATTGGCAGGTCAATGCCGCCGCCTCTGGGTGTTCTGGAAAGGCTCGCAGCCCCATGTGTCTCACACTCCTTTGCCTGGACAGCAATGCAAGCCCCCACCGCTCACCCCGGTCCGACCTCCCCTTCCCAGGACTGGTCATTCGACAGGATTTGAACTGTGAATGCTGTGTCCTGCTTGCACTCCACACAGTCGGAGAACTTCAGAAAGAAATACCCAGACGGGAGCGGAGCAGCGACTCTGGCTCGGGTCTGACCGTCAGGTCTCACCGTCCGGGAAAACATGCCAGCCAGGTTCCCCGGGCGCCTCCCGCCCGTCGGCACCCCAGCAGCAGCCCGACTCCAGTCTCAGGGGTGGCCGAACCCCGAGAGCTCACGCGGCCCCTCAGCCATCCCAGCTGCCATCTCCAAAGCCAAAGTCCCCCCAGGACTTTCCGTTTCAGGCTGGGTTCAAGGAGCACCACATCCCCAGGTGCTTCCTCAGCTGGCGCTTCTCAGGTGGGAGCCGAGGCCGCAGACCGTGGGCCCCGCGGGGAGGGGGGTGCGGCCCGTTCTTTTCACGCCCTCCCCTGCCCACTCGGCGCCCCTGGCCCGCACCCCTGCCTGCACCCCTCCCTGGTGCGAGCTCACCTGTCCTTCATCCCCGGTGCCAGCCTGGGACGCAAAGATCTCACGCAGGCAGAGACCGGCCTAAGGGGTTGTCATCTGCAGCCCGAGTCCTGGGCTGGACGTGAACGGGGAGGGGGTGAAGGAGGTGTCCGCGCCTCCGGGTGGGAGGGTAAACAGGATTCCCAGACTGGGCGTTCGGGAACCATCAGCCAGCGGGCCTGGCCCCTCCCGCAGGTGAGCCCCTCCCCAGGGCCTGGGCTCCCCACGGCCTCAGGTGGGAAAAAGAACCCAGAGTCCTTAAGCAGAGAGAAGACCTCGTGGGCGGGCGTGGGCTCAGACATGCCTCATCTACAGCGGATCCCAGCCCTTCATTCTGTGCCTCACTTTGTCAAGTCTCCTCCTGCCCCAAACTACTGCAGGTGAATGCCTGGGAAGTTTAACATTCTCGGGAAACAGCACAGCTGTGCTCCCTGAAGTCACTCGTGCCCCTCTTCGTTCTCCCTGCCTTGCTCTGCGGGTCCTTCTCCAGCTCCTTGCCCCCACCATCTCTCCCCCTCCCCCGCCTCTCTCTCCTCCTCTCCCTCCTCTCCCCCTTTTCTCCATTTCTCCTTCTGTGCCTGGGGGGAGCCCTACTTTCACGGACCCTCTCCCCAAATGAACGTCTCAACATCTACAAATATTAACTTCATTAATTTGGGAAGGATTTATCAGTGCAGAGGTTAATTGTCTCTCCCTGACATGTTTTTATTGAATACATCTGGGTGACAAAATTAATTTCCTCATTAGCTATTTTTAAAAGTGGAACAAGCTAAGGGGGAAATTGGTGCAGGGAGGCTGCAATGTGAGCTGTTCTGGCCTCCAGGCCGCCCCGGGCCCTGCCCCAGGTTCCCCTCCCGGGGGTGCTCACTCAACCCCAGGAGCAAGAAGCACCGAGGTCAGGGCTCAGGCGGAGGTGCCTCCTAAGGGAAGGGCTGTGGGGAGACTGAGGTGTGCGTTCTGGGGCGAAGCCAGTCTCTGTGGTCCCGGGAGCTCCAGGGAGAAGCCTGGGCCCCTCAGCGCAGAGCCAGGCCCCGCCCTGGCTGCTCCAGGCCCCTTCCACTCCCCATGAGGGTGCCTCCTACTTGGGCACCCAAATAGTGGCTCTCTTGAGCTGAGTAAGATCAGCAGGTAGAGACAGAGATCCATCAGAAGAGCCCAAGTTCCACAAGCCATGCTGCTGAGCCCGGAAAGCCAGACCAAGTTCCTCTGGGGTCCACGGGAATGGCTCCCGCATCAGGACCCGAGAAGCCAGGCCCCCCGTGTGCTTATGACAGTGGCGTCCAGCCCAGATGCCCCCGCTAGAGTGGCCAGGGGGCACCTGCACTGAGGGGAGGCCCCCTGGGCCGGGCGGGGGGAGGTAAACGCTCATCCAGGTGCCCTGCCCTCGAATTCAGAATGTGGGCATCCCAGAGCGCCAAGTGGGGGGCTGGTGGTGTCAGGTAGCGGAGAGCCATGGGGCCTGGGCCAGTCACTCAGCTCCTGTGGTCTCGGCTTCCTCGACTGTGAAGGACACTAGCCGCCTCACTTCCATAAATCCTCTGGGACCTGAGGCTTCACTCTCAGAGATCCCAGGAACCTCCCAGCCACCAGACCCCCTAGCTGTCCCAGCCCTCCCCACCCTCTGGAACCCCCCACACACACCTTTCAGAGTTACCCTTCCCCTCACTCGGGGCCCAGGACAGAGGACACCAGAACTTAAAGACCCAGTAAGATGCAGAATCCAGAACCTCCCCGAGCTGAGCCCGCTACCCACCGCAGCCCCTCCCAGGCTGGCAGCCAAGGGCTTTGGGCCTCCTTCTAGCAGAGAAGAAAAGACACCCAGGGATCAGACGCTGCCATGGGCCAAAGCCAGGTGAGACCCAGAAGCCCCTTCCTCCAGGGGTCCAGCTCCAGGCTATCAGCTCTGTCCTTTCTAGGAAATAAGGCCGCGTGGGACGTGGTGCTGATTCAAATCCCAAATTTCCTGTTTCTATAACCTGAGATACTACACACACACACACACACACACACACACAGGACGCTCCCCAACGGCCACTTCTGACTTAGCCCAGAGAAATTACCATGTGCAGCAGTTCTAGGAACAGGAAAAGCCAGACCCAGGGAGCTATCTGAACGTCACCCGTGGCCAGCCTGGGGCGGAAAGAGGACGGGCTGCCGGCATCTCCCCTCCCAGGTTTTATCTCCTGGGCAGTTGGGCCTGCCTTTCTCACGGCCGCCTCTTCCTCCTGAGGGCAGCAGCTCAGCTCGGGCAGAAGGATCCTGGGCACCAGGGTGCCCTCGGCCCCTCCTGAGCTTGCTGCTCGGGCACCCACTGGATGTGTGCTGAAAACGACAGAGAGGGGCCTCTCCCAAGAGCCATCCCTGGGCTACCCACGCACCAGCAGGAGGTGATCACACATACAACCAGGAGCCCGTAATCTCATTCCCAAGTGTCCCCCTCACCCAGCTCCAATCTCTTTACATCTGGAAGACCATCTCCCTCCACCTATCTCCAGCCATCCCTCCCTGCTTCTGGCCTGCCTGGCCCTGGGAGGTTCCTGACCTCCTTGTGGGGGAAGGAGTCTGGATGCAAAATGGGAAGAGGCAGATTGGCTCCTGCTTCCCAGAAGCACTCCAGCCAGCCTGGCCTGGGGGTAGGGGTGGAGGGCAGTCCTCAGGGCCTCCCATGCCCCCTGATGCTGAGCCTGGGGAGAGGGAATACAGGGGCCCAGGGAAGACTTCCCAGAGGGGATGAAAGGAGCTGGGTTCTGAAGGATGAAGAGGAGTTTGCTGAGCTGATCAGAAGGGAAGAATGTACAGAGAGGGAGCAGCATTTGCAGAGGCCCTGGGACGTGAAAAGGGACCAGCCTTGCTGGGGATCTTGAAACTAATCTGGGCTGCCAGCATGTTCACTTCAGAAGGTCGAGGATGGTGGGCCAGCCGGGTGTTTCTCCCCCATAAGTGCTTAGTGGGAGTGAAGCTGGAGAGAGGCAGAATCTGACTGTGGGTTGGGAAGAGCCCTTGGGAGGCAGTGCCGAGGCCAGACGGGAGCTATGAGAGCCACGGTGAAGCTTAACCTCGAAACCGGGAAGCACTTTTTCTAATGGCCTCGCTTCCTCTAAGAAACACAGTGGAGACCGTGTCCAGTGGATTCTCAGAAGACCTTGGGGAGCACGCTGGAGGGGCTGGTCCCTGGCACCCTGGGTCCTCCCAGTGAAGTGGTTTGCCCACAAGGTTTTGTGGAACCAGGAAAGTTAGATCTTGCCCTGCTTTAGAGATGGGGAACCCGCAGTGAAGGGAGGCTGCGTACCAGGAAGTCCATGTCTGCGCCAGGAATCGTGCTCCCACCGCCCTGGACTCCCACACTCGGACCACACGCTTTCGATGTGGGTGCGGTAGCAGCATGCTTTTTCCTGCGAATGCACCTGGGTCACCTCCAAATGTGGACATCTGGGTGCTGTGAGGTGCCCCACCTGAAATGCCGCCCCCCTTCCAAAGCCAGCGGACAGTCGTGCAAAACCTAAGGCCAGAAAGGAGACCGATCGCGGAGCAGAGCTGACGCGGGCTCTATGTAGCTGCAGCACCAAGGCCCTCGTTCTTCGAGTTCATTCCAGGCTGTCCTCATCCACGCCTTTGTGCCGTGATCTGTTGAAAGAACAGCGTCTCTCCCACTAAGCGAAGTGCGCTGAGGACGGGCTCGTGGAAGGTAGCCGGCACTCCTGTGCAGGATGGATAAAGGCCATCCGTGCTGAGGCTGCTTGAAATGGAAGGGGATGGAGATGGGGCTTGGCCCAGATCGTTCCGAGGGCAGTGGTGCTTCCCAAGGGCTCACCTCTCTGTGGCTCACAGATCTGCTGTCCGCTCTCCCAAGGTTTTCTGTCTTTGGAAGAACAAATCCTGGTCAGCTCGTTGCCTCAGCAATGCCCAGAGCTGCTCCAGCCAGCAAGTGTGGAGAGCAGGTCACCAGAGCGGGGACTCCCAGAGTTGGTCCCTGCCCGTGCACAGTGGGGTTTGTCAGCCACCCCAAGAAGCATGGGTTTCAAAAGCCAAGGTTTTCTTGTCTTCTGGGCCCTGTGACTTTTTGGAAGGGAAAAACTAAAGCATTGCTTGGCAATTTTGTTCTCAGTCCAAAGGCACGTTGCTTTGGAAAGTGGTCAGATTCTGCATTTGTTGATGTTAGAATCCAAAAATATGGCAATGGAGAAATGGGAGGGATGCTTTTTAGGATTTAAGATATTTTCTCAGCCACATTTTAAACATGATTACAGCCCGAAATATTAATGGCATGTGGATCTTCTGCTCAACAAAGAGTTTCTACTGGCCTGCGCATACCAGTCATTTCTGGGGCGGTTACAATGTTCTGCTCACATCACTCACCAGCTGAAAACCCTTCAATGTGCCCCCACTGCCCTCAGATGCAAAAATTATCATTGTCTGTATAGCATTTAGAGAGGGCTGTGCTCAGCACTCTGCACGCATTTCCTCGCTTATGTCTCAAAACAGTTGTAAAAGGAAATATCATTAAAGCCATGACACAGATAAGAAAACAGAGGCTTAGCACAGAGATGTGCCTGAGCTTACGGCACTGTATGGTAACTGGGATGAGCCCCAAGCCCCTCAAGGCCATTCTCGGCAGTCCCCCACCACCACTGTAATCTCTCATCTTTCTCCCTCCCCTTCATCTAATTCCCACCATGGATGAAATAGTCCCCATCTCATCCACTACTCCACTGAGCCCCTCCTCACTCTTCCCCAGGTCCCCCCGCCCATGTCAGATTAGGGAGCTTCTCTGGATGAGGCAGCATCCTTGTGGGGAGAGGGTTTGGGCTCTGGGCACCAGGCGGCGGTCCCTTGCTGTGTCTAGCTCAGAGTCTGGTGCCCACGAGGGGTGCAGCAAACATGCACGGAAGGAGCAGCTTCATTCTGCACCCAGAGCTGATTTCCTTCTTCACAACCCACATCGATGAAGAAGATTAATAAAATCTACTGGGGACGCCATGCTTGAACGCGAGACAGGCCCACCTGCAGAACCAGGTGGAAACCCAGACTGCCCGGGGTGGGGCTGGAGGTTTTGCATTTCACCCAAGCTCCCAGGTGCCCCTGCTGCCCGTCCTGGCCTCACCCTGCCTCCCACCAATGCCTACTCCCCGTTCCTGAGCTCACACTGGAGCAGAAGAGCTCTAGACAAGTACGACACTTAACTAAGTGCTTATTAACGTTTTGGACGACTTCGAACCTCTGGCCCACGACATAAAAACAATTAACAGACCCATTCTAAGTTTTCTGTTTGAAGGAGTCATTTGTTACAGTGGGGGGTTTTCCTCTGCATTTTTAGAAATGCCAGGAAATAAAATTTTCAGTGTGACTACCATATCCTCATCTGGGGCACTGCAAGCTCACCACAGTTAGACCTCCGAGGGGACCCGGGGCTCCCCGAGAAAGGGGGCGAAGCTCAGCCTAGGGTGACGCTCTTAACTTCTCAAAACATGATACCATTTACTTTGGCTTTGGCACATTCAAAAAAAAATTCCCTCCTACCACACACGCGCACTCACGCACGCACACACACGCCAGCTTTCGGTTCACAATGAATGTGTGGGTCTTTTCTGCGTCTGTGTCACCGGGGCTGGGGGAAGGCCCGGGGGACAGAGGCGGGGCCGTCCCTGCGCGCACGAGGGACATGCCCCCTGCACGGCAGGTCAGCGCCCTGCCGGCCCCCGGCCGGTGAATCACGAAGCCCGCGTCCTTTCCCAGTTACTGTAGCTCTCGGAGCTGACTGAAAAACCAGTAGCAGCTGCAGGAAATGGGTAAGAGCACTGACCACAGATAAACTGTAGGACCCCACAGAGCAGCGGCGGATAGACTCTGGGACGGGAAGTGGCGCTGTCAGGCCGCAGCCCCACGCCCGCGCGCGGGGCACACCCCCCGATGATGCTCGCGCCGCAGCTGCGGGGTGGCGGGCAAGTGCAGAGCGCAAGGCCCGCCGGGCACGGGCCCCAGCACCCCAGCACCCCACCCGGGGGGGCAGCGCAAGCAGTGGTCAGAGGGAGAAAGAGACAGCAAGAAAAACCCTGGCTTGGGAGTTCCAGAGGCTTCTGTCATCGACAGCAGGGGGCGGGGGTGTCAGGGGTTCTGATCATCAGGCCCGGGCTGTGCCCCGGCGATCAAGTCAGCGGCTGCCCATGCACCTCCTGAAGCCAGCCGGGTCCCTGCAACCAAAACACCCAACTCTCAGGAGGAGAGGGGCCAGGTGCTCCGACGGACAGACCCACGTTTTCAAATACTCCCCCAGCTTTTTAGCCAATTCCAAGGACTGGTCCTCGGACATTCATAGTGACAGAGAACATCCTAGCCAGCCCTTCGTACACGACCCCATTTAATGCCCCCCCCCCCCGAGGAAGTAGGTCAGATTATCCCCCACTTTACAGATGAGCAAACTGAGGCTCCGGGGATTAAGTACACCTTGCCCTGGGTCGCAGAGTTGATAAGGGCCAGTGCCCAGATTCACGACCTGACTGCAGGCTCTGCAGTCTATGCCGGGTTAGACATCCTCTACTCCCAGGGAGCCATGGGGTGTGGAATTGAGGGAAAGAGAGCAGGTGAGCAAAGCCTCTAGCTGAGTGCCTGTGGTCAGGCTTAGGAACATCCTCCCACGGCCCAGGTGGGACACCGGCCCAAGCAGCCCGGTGAGACGGGGCCCAACCTCCTTGTGCCCCAAAACAGACCCAGGGGTTCTTCCAGGGACCTCCAGGTCAGGGTGGGGACCCGGGTCCCGCTAGCCCCTCACTTCTCTGTGCCAGGCTTCCTGACAAGCTGTGGTGGGAGAACCCGACTGCAGCCTCAGGGGGAGGGGCTCAGCTGAGAAGGGCTGACCTGAGTCCCCCTGGGGCCTTCCTCAGGCTCTCCCTGCAGGCAGCACCACTGTGGGGAGGGGGAGGGGGTCCCTCCCAGCCTCTGAGAAGCAGCCAGGTGCACCTGCCCCCCTGGCAGGAGCGACCCCCTCTGCTGGCACCCCGGCTGTCTCTCAGGGTAGCAAGACAGGAGTTCAGCTGGGCGACTGACTCACCCTTGTTCCTGGAACTATCTGAGGGCGGGAGAGGATGCTGTGGGTAGGTTCTAACTGTATCATCTGGGCTGGGGCCGGTAGCAGATGGTCCTTACAAAAAAAAAAAAAAAAAATACTTCCATGTGGGCTTAAAATAGCACAGCCCTCACCCTCAGCTGAATGGGGAACTGTACGGGCCAGTCCGTCACGTGGGGGCGGGCGCGGCTGGCTGCAGGTTGGGACACAGAGCTCAGGCTCCTCCAGCCTGGAAGGCGGAAAAGGGAAGCCTCGGGCACCCACTGTCTGCCCGGCCTCGTGTTAGGCAGGTGGTATATACAGCCGCACTCGAGCCCCGTGACCGTCCTGAGCCCACGTGCCCCAGTGAGGACCTTGAGCCTGAGCCACACACAGCGGGCTCGGTGAGCAGAACGCAGAAGACAGACCCCGGGCCTTCCTGGTCTGGCCTGGAGGAAATCTCAGATCTGCCACTCACTACTGGTGTGCCCGGGGCCCGTCCCGTTCCTTCACCTCAGTGTGTTTGTCTCTAAAATGGAGTGAACGGAGCCCTATCCCACCGGGATGCTAGAGGGTCTCTGCCAGGAGCCATGCACAGGCATGTCATCTCCCAATACGTTCACAGCCCGTCACCCCGGGAGGCGTGACGGAGCCCGCAGCCTTTCTCCCCTTTTTTGAAAACTCCTTTTGTGTCCTTATTTAAACCATGCTGCATTCTGGCAAGTAGAAGTAGCAGCTCTGAAAGCGGGGTCTAATATTCCACCCTCTGGGCTGACGCCGTGGACACTGGGGTGGGGGGGTGACAGGAAAAGGGCCCGCCCACGTGTGACATGTGGCGAAGGCAGCGCTCGGACTCCCTCCTGCCCAAGGGGCCCCAGAGGGAGGAAGACCTCCCAAGTGCAGAGCAGATGGAGACCCTCCAAGGGATCCAGGAGGCCCTGGGTCGCTCGTCCAACATAGAAGCCTTGCCTGAGATGGAGGGTTTCTGCAGAGCTCACCTTGAGGTCCTTCAGGGACGAGCAGGGGGCTGTGCCCTAAGTGTTTAACAACCGGCTCTGCCAGAGATTGAAAAATAGCTCTGATTTGTGCCAGCTCTGGTGATGTCAATGTTCCCCCCATGGCCAGTGCGGTCCCCGAATCGGAGCTGGGAAGACACGGCCCACTGGGCTTCCCGAAGCTCCACCGTCCAGCACACCCCGGCCACGAGCGGACCAGCCCTCCCACGAGAGGCCCGCGGGGCAGCATGTGAGGGTTAGGATGCGTGGACACTTCAGTGACCTCTGTGGTTAACTGTGTCTGGTGAACGCCCCACTCTGCTTCCTAGCTGTGTGGCCTTGGGCAATTTACACAACCACCCTGGGCCTCCACGTGACGTGCGCCTCATTGTAAGGACAACTGTTTTGTGGTGATCTCTACATAACGAGCTAGTATTTTAGGTGATGTAACTGAGGTCAAACCCGTGGCTCTCCTGGCCGGCTCGGGGCTGGAAGGAGCCTGCTAGAACCTCACCCGCCCAAAATCACATCCATACACGCCTCCCCTCACGCCTATATCCCCCTCACTACCGCTATCTCTTCCCTCCAACATTCTTCAAAGGGCTGTCAGGACTCTCCGCTTCCTCTCCCCCCGCCCACTCGTCCAGCCACTGCCCCCCTCGAGCCACCACGTCAGCTCTTGCCAACGTCACCAGTGGCCCCACTTTCCAAGTCCGAAACTCATTTCTCAATCGTCCTCTTACTCAACTTTCCAGCACCGATAGGACCCGCTGACCCCTCAGCTTCAGGGACATGCGTGTCCCTTGGTTTCTGTGACAGCTCCATCTCCTGCTGCCCCTCCCCCCTCCCGCTCTTCGCCTCTTGGCCTGTATGGTCTTTCTCTACCCGGCCACTCACATCAGGGCACCTCCAGCCCTCGAAGGGTTCACGTCTCCCCTTCTAACCTCTCTCTAGGCAAGCTCGCCCACTCCCACAGCCCATTACTCTGTGTCTCCCAGCCTCTCCCAGGCTTCCCTTCTGCCCCCACAGCAACACAACCACAAGTCCATCCCACACACACCCCTCTCACTGTCTCAGACACGCCTCAGGCTCAGCTGGTCCAAAACGGAGCCTCTGAGCCCTCCCAGATCTGTCCTGCTTCCAACTTCTGAATGGCCGCCGCCACTGGTTCTTCACCGTCCTTTCTCTTGCCCCAGACTAACCTACCCTAAGTTGTTTCCCTCCCGGCAGCTAGCAAACCTATCCACACTGTCTTCTGTCTTCACCCCGTCCCCCAGCGTAAACCAGCACCGTCTCTGGGACCCGGGAGGGCCACGGCCACCGATCTGTCCCCCCACCTCCACACGGCGCCCTCCAGGGCTGCAGAGCCTTCCACATCTCAGATGCGGTCAGGGCACCCTCACTCACACAGAACACTCTTGGGCAGACCAGAATCGCAACATCCCAACACGGCCTCCTAGGGCCTGCAAGCATAAGCCTCAGCCTATTCTCTCTCTCTGCCCCCTCTCTCTCTCCTCTCTCCCTCTCTCCTTCCCCCACCTCCCTCTCTCTCTCTGACCCCCTCCCTCTCCTCTCTCTCCCCCATCCTCTCCCCACCCCACCCTACCCTGCCCCTCTCTTTCAGAGCAATCTTCCTCTTATCTGTCCCAGCACTCACCCCTTCAACCCAATGCCCCATTCATGCTTCTGATTTCAGCCTAATCACTTTCTCAGAAAGACCTTCCTTCTTCCCTGTGCCTACCCCTGCCCCCCCCCACAGGAGATGTCTTGTATTATCCCCCCTCTGACCTTCCTGTACCATTTTCTTCATAGCTGTTAATAAGTTTGGAATTATTCACTTATTTGTGTAGTTAATTGATTAACATTTATCTCTCCCACTAGGTTAGTAATTCCGGAAGCCCGATCTGGCCCAGTCTTCTGAGTAGGGTAATGCTTTACCCTGGGGCATTGTCTGTGAACTGCAGGAGGGCCAGGCCCCACCTACCAAATGCCTGCGGCACTCCAGCCCTTGTGAGGGCAAGAAAAGCCCTTCCCCATGGCCCAGGAGCCCCACCCCCAGCCTCCTGCCCTAGGTAAGAGCAGAGCGGACAAGAATGTGTCTGGGCTTGCCCTGCCCCCGTGGATGGCCCAGTACACAGTGGATGCCCTGAAAACACGTGTGGGTGAGTGCACTGAGCTCCAGCCTGTGGGTTCTTGAACAAGCCATGCTGACCACTAAGGCAGGTGCTAATAAGGGGTTTGCAGCTGGGGTCCAAGAGGCCATCTGGCCTACGGCGGGACTTGACAGTGAGCCCCTGGAGACTGTCACCTCGTGGTGCGTGCCCAGAGCTCAGGCAGGCCAACAGTCAGCCCCTCCCCCCTCGTCATCTCACCATCTGTGGTGCTCGGGGCACAGGGTGACAAGGTCAATCCTCACTTGACCATGTGCCGGGGAGAAGCTGCTGATACCTTTTCTTGCTTGTCAGAATCTCTGCCTTCTCCCTACCTACCGCCAAATTTCCACGTAGGCCTGCCCAGCGAGCTGACTGCCAGGAAGAACCAAGCTCACATGCACACGCCAGGCCAACCACAAGAGCGGGCACGGCAGGGGATGGGTACCGCCAGAGATCCAGGCCCCCATGCTCGGACTCCTGCTGCCCGGCTCTTCCCCTGGCTCTCGGCTTTGTGTTTCCTCTCATGGGATGAGCCTCTTTCCCCACCATCCAAATTCCAGTCACTTCCACCAGATCTGGTGAACTTTCACTAAGTCAGCAGAATTCACGTTGGGCTCCATGTTCCATGCATGCGACAGACGTCTGTCAGGCACTCCCTCTGTGTCGTCGGGACCACCCCAGCAAGGACCCCCCACGTCCCCCCTTGCTGCCGTCTCCATCGTGCATGTGCGTATGGCCCAGAAAGTGCCTCCTTTACGCTCGCTCACTCCATCAGTGTAATGGGCTTGCTTTGGGCGCCTGGGGGGTGCAGTTTGTTAAGCGTCCGACTCTTGATTTCAGCTCAGGTCATGATCTCAGGGTCGTGGGATCAAGCCCCAAGTCAGGCTCCACACTCAGCACGGAGTTGGCTTATCCCTCTCTGTCTGTCCCTCCCCCTGCTCATACTTGCTCTCTCGCTCTCTCGCTCTCTCTCTCCCCAAAACAAATAAAATCTTTAAAAAAAAAAAAAAAAAAACTGCTTCGCACCTGTTCTGCGCTGGGACAATGCTTGGCCCTGGTCCCACGGTAACTATTAATTCCACATGTCCCTCGCCACAAGGAGGTCACTTCTGAGCCTGTTTCCCTCCTCATCTGCCTGCTTTCTTTAATCCCTAACCCCTTTCTGTGTCAAGCACTCCGCCGAGTCCTGGAGACACTTCTGAGTTGGGAAGAGTTTCTATAGCTGAGACCATCAGAGGACGAGTCAGAGGGTTCAAATGGAAAACGAGGGTGTAAAGTCCAGACAAGATGCCGCAGATGCTGGAAGCGGGAGAGGCTAGCATGGGGGAGCAGTACCCTAGAGATTGCAGGAGGGACTAGCATCATATCTGCCCTCGAAGGACGGACAATAATCACAACGGTAGCTAATACCGACTGAGCCCTAACAATGTTCTGATAAACATATAGGGACTGTCTTCCTAATCCTCACAATCACCCCACCACAGTTGTTACCCTTGCTCTCATTTTACAGACGAAGAAACTGAGACACACAGAAGTCATTGGCTTCAGGTTGGGCAGCTTGTAAATAGCCGAGCCAGGACGTGAAGCCACACAGTCGGGCCTCCCACAGTGCTCTTCAACAGCACCAAGAGGACTTGGGTGTATGAGCTACCTATGGCTGTGTCACAAATGTCCCCATATTTAGCAGCCCGACACGACATCACTTTGTCGTCCTGTAGTTCCCGTGGGTCAGGAATCTGGGAGCGACTTAGCTGGCTCCCCTGGCTGCTGGCCTCCCTGGAGCTGCAATCAAGATGAGAGCTTGTGCTGGGGCGCCTGGCTGGCTCAACCAGCTAAGTGTCCGACTCACGGGCTCAGGTCGTGATCTTGGGGTCCTGAGATCCAGCCCCCCTGCCAGGCTCCCCGCTGAGCACAGAGTCTGCTTCAGATTCCCTCTCTCCCTCTCCCTCTGCCCTCCCACTCATGCTCTCTCTCTCTCTCTCAAATAAGTAAATAAATCTTAAAAAAAAAAAAAAAAAAAAGATGAGAGCCCGCGTCCCCTCCGGGGGAGACTGGGGAAAAACAGTCCCCAGCTCACTCTCGTGGCGGCTGGCTGGAGCTGGAGCCCTCACTTCCTTGCCTCGGGGGGCTCCCCATGGGGCGGCTCACACTGCAACAGCCGCTCCACTCAGAGCGAGGGAGCAGAAGAGAGGGACAACAGGACAGAGGTCACAGTTGACTTGTAGTCCAGTTACGGAAGTGACGTCTCGTCACTTTTGCTGATGTCTGTTGTCTGTTCGTGAGAGGCAAGTCACCAGGATGCAGGCCACACCCCAGGGAAGCATATGGCACGAGGACATGGACCCCAGAAGTGGGGGCTGTGGGCCATCTCCCAGGCTACCCGCCATGTCGGACTAGCAGAGGAGACGGGCGTCCACGAACAACGTGAGGCATAAGCTCATTATCTGTCCTTTGGTTCCTCACCCCAGAAATCCTAACTGTGTGTTCTTAAGTAAGAATAATAGGCTCAAAGTGAGCTAAAACTTGATTCCCAGCCTGAGAGAATTCTTCCTCCTGTTCTTCCCTGAAACTAAGTGCCAAAGAAGATGAGCATTTCTTAAAGATCAGCGGCGCACTCGGCTATGTAAGGAAACACAAGTGTATTTCGCTGGCATTGGGCTAAAAACTTGGCAGCAGCTTTCACTCCCACCCCCTCGCCATACGACTTCAGCTGGTCCCCCTAGAGTGCTTCTTTCTTCATCTTTTTCTAATGAAGAGACACCTCGGTGGATCCGGGGCTAGAGCTTCTCCTTCAATCCCTTCCAAGCATCGCTCTCAGCGTCACCTTTTCAGAGCCCCGATGCATATAGGCCCCAGCACCACTCAAAGACCATCCCTGGCTCCAAACCTGGGTCTGGAGTTCAAGACCTTCAATTCTGCAGCCCCAACCTGCTCCCCACACAACTCCTTTGCTTGGGTTACGCTGGCCCACACGCCCGAATCTTCCTGCTCCCGTGCCTCTGCTCACCCCACTTCCTAACCCTTGCATGTCTTTCCTGTTCCTCTTCACTTGCTCAAACCCCGGCCACCCTTCAAGTTTAAGTTCATGCCCCATCTTCTCAACAAACCTCTCCAAGACCACTCCAGCCATCCAAGGCTGGACTTGGTGGGAGGCAGCGTGTGTTCAATGGGATCTGCTAAATAAAAATACTCATCAAAGCAAGCAAACCACTCCAGGAAAGTGTCTGAGTTTTCCTCCCTAAACCTACAGCCCCGTCCTCATCATCACTACCTGCTTACTCCCTCTGGGTCAGCCTGGACTCAGCCTTCCGGCTCACCTGGGCAACGGTCCCCAGCATCCTTCTGTACGAACACTGGCTACTACCCAACCCCATGTCGTAGGAGACGGCTTCCTCCGGGCCCCGCATATCTTCCGCTACCCAGACATTCCCAGTTACACTGAGCGCTCCCATGTGGGGCTGCGTCTGATTCATCCCTGAATCCAGAGCAGGGCGGAGACACGGTAAATATTGTCAGGAACGAGGAAGAAGGTGAAACCCTTCATTGGTTGGACTCCCCGGTTAAAAACCCACCAAAGATGCTTTACTCTCTTTCTTTAGTGCTCAGAAATACAAAGACACCTTTCCACTTAGAAATCTAACAACATAAACTCAGTCCTATCCTGACAGGGAAGAAAGCATGGGGGTGCCAGAGGTCCCCAGCGCACCACTGCTTGACCTGACAGAGCTGCTGAGCCACGGAACAGTCCGGGTGACACGGGCAGGCAGCAGAGGCAGGTGCAGACAGGACAGGCTGACGCGAAACAGGCCTGCAGTGCACGTCGTGCGCGTCGGGAGCACCCACACTCCCCGAGTCGGCGTGGCCCCCGAGTCCTCCTGGTAACGCCTCCTGCTGCCGGGCCGTGGTGCACGACACCCACGTTACTCACTGCACATTCACTCCTGAACTTTATATTCTGCTGTTCTCTTTTCGCACATTGTTCAGAAATAAATGCTGGTGCCCACATTACATTTTGCTTTTAAATAGCCTGCCACAGAGGAGACTTGCCCAAGCACTCTCCAAGCCACACCGGACAGGGTCCAGGCCCTCTGCGTGGAAGGCAGAAGTTTGAGCTGGTGCGAGGTCACAGGGAAGTCGCGTGGAGGCCTGCCCTTGCTCCTGGCATGGCCATCACCAATCAGGGGCCTTGAAAGGAGTCTCTTAACTGTTCTCCACTAAGGCCGGCTTTTCTAAAAAGCACCTTATGTCAGACTTTTTGATCTCGGGACCACTTCATACTCCTAAAAATTACTGAGCAGCCCTAAGGAGCTGGCGCTCATGTGAGCTATATTTGTGAAGTGATTTACTGTACTAGAAATTAAAACTGAGGCAACTTTTTGAATATTTTTCAATTTGTATCAAAAATCACAATATAGGGCGCCTGGGTGGCTCAGATGGTTAAGCGTCTGCCTTCGGCTCAGGTCATGATCCCAGGGTCCTGGGATCGAGTCCCACATCGGGCTCCCGGCTCAGCAGGGAGCCTGCTTCTCCCTCTGACCCTCTCCCCTCTCATGCTGTTTCTCTCTCGCTCGCTCTCTAAAAAAAAATAAATAAAATCTTTAAAAAAAAAAAAATCACAATATAGATTCATTACATATTGGCATAAATTTCATTTTAAGAAAAATAACTGTATTTTCCAAAGCCAAAATAACAGTGAGCAGAATGGCACTGTTTATATTTTCCCAGGCTCCCTAAAGGTCTGAATTAGTGGAAGACCACTGGAACCTCACATCTGCTTCTGCTTTCAATCTGTACATTTTGTTGTTTTAGTTGAGGTATGTGAAGAAAATTCAGCCTCAAAAATGTAGTTGGAAAAGAGAGAACAGCTTTGTAATAGGCTTTTCAGAACCCTGTGGCTGTTCTTATTTGATATTACACCAAAACTCAGCAAATGGTACTCTCTTAAAGGTTAGTTGCAATGTAGAATCTGAAACCATATCAATTAATTTTGCAAACACTGTCACATTGAAACCCACTATCATGCACTTTGAATATTGTTTTTTACCTCTTCATGAATTTGCAACATCATGCATTGGTCAACTGGAAAATACTGATTCATTGAGCTGTGCAGATCTAATCATATGTTGACACATTTCATTATACAACCTCCGGAAATCATAGCATTAACATAACCTCTAACCTCATCAGAAAAGTCTGAATCAGGAAGCTATCAAGCTCACAGGAGTGGATACAAGTTTTCTAAAATTCTAATTTTCACTTGGAAGTTTCAATTTTACAATTGGCAACAAATATTGTCAGTTATTTTTCATGAAGAAACAGGCTCGCTTCATTTATTTTCAAGAAAATGTCTGCGAAACACCCAGGTCTGAATCACCTAGTTTTTCTGTCAATCGTCCTTCCATAAACACCACGCCGCATGGAAAGCCTGGACGAGAAACCCAGCTCCTTGACAATGACCAGCGACATCCGGTCACGTGAGCGAAACTTAATTCGTACCTCAGAAGCAATTGTACTTGGCGAAGAAAAAATGTTTCTTTACAGTGTTCGCAAACATTTCTGTTAATGTATCCAATGAATCAATGGTGATCTTAAAAGAAATGTTACAATTTTTTATGGAATCAAGAATCAACTAAACCATCTTGGTCATTTAATTCTTCCTCATTTAGTGATATTTTTAAAAGTCAATATAATGCTTCCTTCACCCTTGTTTTTGTTCTGTCTGAGGTGTGGGAGAACGGCAAGGGGGGTACATGTGGCCACAGACCCTGGCACCAGACTGCTGGCATTGGAATCCTGGCTCTCTTGCTGCTTAGCCATGTGAGTAGGACAATTTTCAATGGCTCTATGCCTCAGTTTCCTCATCTGTGTAATGGGGTAATAATAAAGCACCTGCTGGGTGGGGTTGCTGTGAGGACCAAGTGAGCTCTTGACAATGATGCTGTCGCTAGAGGGCATGTTGCCACCCATGCAGGCAGGCTGTAGCCCAGGGCCCTGCGCTTGGTGGGAAAGCCTCCACAGCGGGCTGGCTTTCCCACCACCCCCCACCAAGGCAGCATGGCCCCTGTCTCAGGTGACAGCATGTCTAGCAATCTAGAAGAGTTCAACAACAGACAGCCCCCCCTGGCTCTCTCCTCAGCCCAGCAAACAGGCCCCAATACCCGAGCCCTTCGGTCTGGAAGCCTGACGGGGCCGGGAGAAGGTGGTGGTAGAGGGGGGCCCAGGACCTTGTGATCCAGGTGATCTGCCATCATCACCTTCCAACATGGGCACCTGTGACAGGACAGGCTCTGGTCCAGCAGCGGAGCATGAAGCAGGGATGACCTGCGGGGAGCTGTGTGGGAGCTCCCACCACAGGAGGCATGGCCTCCAGGCCCGGAAGGTGGCGCACCAGCCCCCCCAGCCCAGGGAGGGTCTCCTCACATGGGAGCAGTAAGGGACTCCCCCGTGGGTGGGGCCCCACTGCAGAGCAGGGGCAAACCCCACCCCACGAGGTACAGTGCTCGGGAACAGGCCTCGAGGGAAAGGGGCAGCGGGTAGAGGATAGGCTGCTGGCCACCTGACCGTAGACTCTCGGCGAGGAGTGGAGTCAGCACAGGTGGACTCACACAGGAAGTACCTGCGAAACAGGTAATAACACCTAGAACCACAACACACAGCACGCACGTGAACGTGGGGTCTGGGCAGTCCGGCGTAGCCACGCAGTCGCTCACTCCCTGTCCAGGAGGCCCTTCAGGTGTGCCCTTGCCTGAGTCCCGCCCTACCCAAGGTTTCATTCACAAGGAACTTTGGGGACCCTCAATTTGCAGTAACCTCAGACCCTGTCTGAATTTCTTTCACAGAGATCTTTGTCAACAAGGCCTACAGCTGTTTTCCCACTGAACGGGAGAAAATATTGCAAGTCATACATCTGATAAGGGGCTAATATCCAAAATATATAAAGAACTCATGTAACTCAATAGCAAAAAAAAAAAAAAAACCCAGAAAAACAAAAGGAAGAGAAAAAAGAAAAAATCCAGTTAAAAATGGGCAGAAGATCTGAATAAACATTTTTCCAAAGAAGACCTACAGATGGCCAACAGGTACCCAGAAAGATGCTCAACATCACTCATCATCAGGGAAATACAAATCAAAACCACAATAAGGCATTACCTCACACCTGTTTGAGTGGCTATTATCAAAAAAACTAGAAATAACAAGTGTTGGCAAGGATATGGTGAAAAGGGCATCTTGTGCACTGTTGGTGGGAATAAAAACAGGTGTGGCCACTGTGGAAAACAGTATGGAGGTCTCTCAAAAAATTAAAATTAGAGGTGCACCTGGGTGGCTCAGTTGTTAGGCGTCTGCCTTCGGCTCGGGTCATGATCTCAGGGTCCTGGGATCGAGCCCCACATCGGTCTCCTTGCTGAGCGGGGAGGCTGCTTCTCCCTCTCCCACTCCCCCTGCTTGTGTTCCTCCTCCATCTCTCTCTCTCTGTCAAATAAATAAAATCTTAAAAAAAAAAAATTAAAATTAGAGCTGTCCTATGATCTAGCAAATCCATTTCTGAGTATTCATCCAAAGAAAATGAAAACACTAACTTAAAAAGATGTACCCCCATATACTTTGCAGCATTATTTACAATTGCCAAGACATGGAAACAAACCTAAGTGTCCACCCATGGATAAATGGGTAAAGAAATTGTGGTATACCCATGTAGGGGGTTGTTATTGAGCCATAAAAAAGAATGAAATCTTGCCATTTGCCCCATGAATGGACCTCAAGGGTATTACGCTAAGTGTAACAAGTCAGACACAGAAAGATAAATGATCTCTCTTACAGGTGGAATCTTAGAAAAAAATTCATTAAAAAAAACTTGCACTCACAGATAACCAAGCTCATAGAGTACAGATTAGCAGTTGCCAGGGGTGGGGGGTAGGGAGTAGAAGAATTGGGTGAACTGTTTTGGTATTTCATTTGCTTGTTTAAATAAATGGAGAAGGAAACATAAAAGAGCCCTCCCCTTGAGAATCTGACATTATAGCTGGGAGAGACAGATAATGAACAATAAACAGAATAGTAAGTAATTATATAATATGTTCGAAAGTGCCATAAAAATCTATAAACACAGCCACAAAGATGAAGAGTTTGCAGTTTTAAATGTGGGTAGGCTTTACTAAGAAAATGACATTTAGACAAAGATGTGAAGGAGGTGAGGTAGTTGTCTGTGTGAATATCTGGGGGAAGAACTTTCCAGATGGAGAATCGGCCTGTGCCAAAGCCCATGGTGGACGCTCATCTGAGCAGAGGAAGAGCAGAGAGGTCAGTGTGCCTGGAACTGAGTTAGCAATGGGGAGAGGGCAGGGGGTGACATGGTGCCGAGGCCTAGTGGGGCCTTGCAGGACATAACAAGGGCTTCACCTTCCGTCACGGATGAGTGAGACGGGAGGGCAGGGGCTTTGGAAGGTCTCAAGCCCAGGAGTTGTAAAGGGATGATCTGAGGGCCATCACTGAAATAGCCAAGCCCAGGGGCAGGAAGACCAGTGAGGACGCTACTGCAGTCCTCCAGACCAAGGAACATGGCAGCACCAGCCAGGTGGAAACAGTGTAGGTGGGCAGGAAGTGGCCAGAACCTGTACCTGGTCTGAACATTGGTTCAACGGGATTTTCTGGCAGAATGCATTCATTTTGGGGTTGGTCCAAGTCCAAACAAAGTGTTAGTCACTAACAATCATATATATTCATATTAAAACAGTATCCAAAAAAACCCAATAACGATATTATTTTTCACCCATCATGTTGACAAAAGTAGACACTGAGAAGCATATAGAGAAAGAAGTACCATTATACCATCACAGGAGTGTAAATCGGGGTCGTCTTTCTAGAGAACGATTTACTGAGTCTGCCAACATGTTAAATCCCATACCCTTTCACCCCGTGCGCCATTTCCAGTTGCCTGCCCCACAGAAACATTCCCACATGTCCAAACATGCAAGAAAATGTTCACAAAAGGACAATCACTGCCACACTGTTTGTAAAAGCAACCAATTGAAATAAACCTACATGCTTATCGAAAGGTGATTGGCCATGTAAACTGTGAGCAGACACACGGCAGATTACCACACATGCTTTGAAATAATGAGGGAGATATGCACCTACATCTGTTAAGAAAAAGGCCTGGGAGGTGCCCTGAATTGTCTGTAGGGATTACTTATAGGAGAAGGCAGGTTGAGCAACAGAATTAGAGGAGAATTATGTCCTTTTTGTTCCAGGTCATTCCGCATTATTCCTTCCCTTACAGGTGTAAGAGCAAATCCATGCTGGATTTGTGTATTATCAATGTACGCTTTTTTTTTTTTCTTTTTTAAGATTTTGTTTATCTATTTATTTGACAGAGAGAGAGAGCGCACAAGCAGGGGGAGCAGCAGAGGGAGAGGGAGAAGCAGGCCCCCCGCCAAATGGGGAGCCCGATGCAGGGCTCCATCCCAGGACTCTGGGACCATGACCTGAGCCAAAGGCAGACGCTTAGCAACTGAGTCACCCAGGTGCCCCTCAATGTACGCTTTTAAGCTTAGGCGCAAAGACACCGTCCTGAGTGCCCACAGTCTATAATCACGGATCCTCTGGATGCAAACCCACCCCATCTGTACCATACCCCCTGCCAGAGGTCAGTATTTCAGGCCTTTCATAAAGCTAAATGCTTCAGGCTCCTTACTAACCTAGGCCCTTTATAATAAGTAGTCATTTTGTGTACCTAATACTATATCTTAAATTCTGTATTTTCATCCTAAAGAGGAGCCTAAAAAGTATAAGCCCCATAAACCTGCATCTGCCCTTACAGCTGCTCAGGCTGGTCTCACGGCCCTGCTCGGGGACAGGATGGTAACATCTCCCACGAAAGCCCTTTGCAGGCCTCCCTACAGGCTGAGCGCTGACAACAAGCAAAGGCAGAAAGGGGAACTAAGAACCAATCCCCCCAAAACAAAGACCTGCCAATGGGTAGACATAACCTCGGTGAGACCCCAAAGTCCTTTTCCACAGTGTGCTGAGAAGCTTGGGAAATTTCATACGAGACACCATTAGCCTGGAGATCAGTCCAGCCGGGAACACAAGTGAAATAGGGAGAAAGTCAAGACAGTCTCTAAAATGAGTCCCATAACTAAAGGAAACTGTTCTTTAGAGTAGAGAATCTTTCAGCCACAGAAACCCAGAAAAACAGGGAGCCAGGAGAGAAGCAGCTCTGTCTCAGGAATGGGTTTTAATTCTCCAGTCCCCATGGCCGGCGCCCCTCGCAACAGAGATTGGGGAGAGAAATGCACTGAAGTTTAATGTCTCTGCTAGCCTGCTCCCTGGCTCTGAGCCCACAGTCACCAGGCAACCGTTGGATTAAGGAGTTTGCCAGGTAGATTTCCCCACACAGACTAGGGTAAGCAGAGGACTCAGCTCTCTGGACCCTTCGCCAGATGGGGTTCTCCCTATAAAATAACAAGCTGACATCCAGCATAGACATCTAGTGCTGGGAGCGTGGTTAATGTGAGTCTGCCCCAGAGAGAGGGATTTGGGATTTGCTCTCTGAGCCTGCACAGCTAGTCCAGCCCCCTGCACCGTGAGAATTTGCCCACTGCCCACATGCGGACTGCTGTGTGACCTTTTACACAGCTGTCATCCGAATTAACTCTGTCCAAGCTGAGCTGGGTGCTCAGTGACACGCCGTAGCTGGGTGGTGCCGCTGGGTCCACATCTGTGGGATTATCTACTGTTGACCGGCCCTCCTAGAAGCCAGTGGGCAAGTCGGCAATGCAGTGTGACAAGCAGCCCAGATCTGAGGTCAAAGCCAACTGCTAGATGGGTACCCACAGATGGCGATCTCCTTTCCCTCCCCGTCCCTGCTAGAAACTGTCACAGGAAAGGCACGAGGCAGCCCCTGGCGGGTGTCATGTGTTTCTTATCTCCAACAAAAGGAGTCCTGAATACTGGGCAGGAAATCGCATCCCTGGGGCAGGGCTCTGTTCAAACAGTGTCTCCATCCTCCATCCGTGGATCTTTGCATCTGTGATCAGGAGATCCAGTGGGAGAACAAGAAAGAGAGGGGTCTGCTCGGAATTCTGGAGAGAGCATCTGCCTTCTGGGCTGAGCCGAGTAAAGAGAACAGAAACAGCTGGAGAAGAACCGTGGAGGATGAGCTCAGAGCTGCACCTGAGGAGCACGTTCGTGGGACGGTGTCAGGGACAGGTCATGGCTGGGTCCCGGTTAAAAACCATGACAGACAGCTCAGTGGAGAGCAGTGAGATGCCGTTCCCCACTAAGAAATGAGGACTTGGCTCCTTCTGTTCTCATAAGCAGGGGCATTTTTTTTTTCTCATTCAAAAGAGACGAAATACAGAAAAATCAAAGAACAGATGCAGAAGCCATGAAACACCAAGATGAGGATTTGCATCTGCTCAAGGTGACGCATTGGCAGGCCACGCCCGAGCGGACCGGGACACCGGGGATACATGTCTCTAGAACAGGATGTGAGGGCACTCTAGCTGCAGCATCTGTCACCCCACTGATCGCCAGGGTTGACCGGGCCGACCTGGCTGGCTAGGCAGTGTCCCCCACTTCCCCCACCACTCCCGTGCATCCCTCCGGAAGCTGCTCAGAGCAAGAGGATGACTTTCCCCGAGAGAGGAGGACCCTTCTAGGGTCAAGGGTTTGGAGTAGGTGGCTCCCCAGCTAGAACCTCCCGACAAGCTTTCCAGGTCCATTTGTAGGAGAGTGTAGGGCAGTCAAGCTTCCACAACTCCAGACACATCCAAATGAGGCGCGGCGGGCCCCTCACACCAGGACTCATCCTGGTTATCTCCACGGCACTAGAAGCCTGGAGCCCCGTCTGCCCTGCGTCCGGCCCTCCGCCCTGACCCCTGAGGACCAGGGCCCCCGGCTCACTCACATTCACATCTCAGTGCCCACCCTTCCACCTCCACGGGACCCTCAGGGCACAGCAGGCTGTCCGTGAGCACTTGTCGTGTTGAAATGACCTCACGGCCGGCTACAGATTCTGCTCCTCGCGGGACTTTTTTCTAATCACCTTCAGTTCTTGAAAAGACCCCAAACTTTCAACCATGTGCCGTGCATAGATTCTGTCCGGCTAAATACACACGACGGTTTCCCCATCTCACCTGGTCACCTAAGGCACAAAATAAAATCAGCTTTGGAAACCAGAACCCAGAAGGAGAAGACCCCTCACTAACATTTCCCAAGAGGGGCCTTGCTTACCTCCCACAACCACAAATCGTAGGCAAGCCGTCTGAACCATTGTGCTGTGTGCTTTCAGACAGACAACTTGTCACCATAGCAACACTCACATCTGTCATTACCTCAGAGAGAGAACACCTTTTAAAAGAAATCTACTTAGCAACATGTCATGTTAACTTCTGTGCTTCTTACGGATTCGCTCAGGAATCTAGGCCCGAGTGCCCTGGGAGAAGGGGTGCCTCTGTGAACAATCTCGAAGGCATGGCCACAGCCCAGCGTGGCCTCTTCCTCGACCTGCCCCCACCTGTCCTTGGATGACTCAGGTGCCGGGGCCTCCCTGAAGCCAGAGCATACGGCCGTCGCACGCAGGGCAGTTACACAAGCCAGCTGTTAGGAACATAAGAGCTGTCGCCTTAGCACTGTGCATGCAGAGTCTCTTAATCCTCGGGCCAGCCTATGCAGCAGGCGTTCCCCCGACTCAGCGACGAGGAGCCGCGCTCCAGCCCCCCCGCCCCGCCCCCTGGGCCGCCTGCTGCCGCGGTGACGTCACAGGCCACACCCGGCTCCCAACACACCATCCACACCCTGTGCATCTGCAAAGTTTCCCAGCAACTCAGAAAAGAGGATTTTTTTTTTTATCATCTCCATCTTATACAAGAGAAAACGAGCGTGGAGAAGTGAAGGATCTTGCCCAAGCCTCTTGAGAGGACAGTGCAGGTGCAGAGACACAGGCTGTCCTCCTTGGGGGGAGCCTCCGTCCACCCCTCTCTGAGCCCAAGAAGAGGCCACCCAGGCCTCTTTCAGAAGAAAGTCCAGCCTCTGACACTGGGTGAAAATCTTCCCAAGCAGGCTAGTCCATTGGCTAGGCCCTCAATTCTTCCAGACCTTACGTGGAACTTCCTTGTGTCTTTGAGGGAAACAAGCACAAGGGAAGCACATGTGAGACTTTCATGCATAGGAGTCTCCTGAAGATCTTGTTAAAATGCAGATGCTCACTGGGTAGGCTGAGAGTCTGCATTTCCAACCAGCTGCCAGGTGAATCCAACCAGCTGCCAGGTGAAGCTGCTGGTCCTCAATCCCACCTTTAGGGAAAGGGGACAAGACCCCTCTGTTTAGAAGAAAAGACACACTGTAAAAGATGGAGTGTTGCCCCCAGGACAACCCAGGCCTATCGCAGGCTGCATGGAAGACCTTGTGTTGCTAAGGAAGCCTTAGAGAACGGGAAGGGAACCCAGCTCCTGAGGCCGAATTCTAACCTTTAGGAGACTGACTCTACACCAGGAGCCCCTCTCAGGCTCTAAGTCACTATGATAGTAGGATACCTTCATTCCTGATCCCCCATTGCCTGGCCTAGTACCTGGAATATATTAGATGCCCAATAAACAAGGAAGGAAGGAAGGGAGGGAGGAAGGGAGGGAGGAAGGGAGGGAAGTTTTGATAAAAAAAAAAAAAAATTGACTTGCAGCAAAGAAGACTCTGAGGTGTGATCTATTTTATAAATTATGTAATGCTCGCACTGCCCAAGATGGGCACAGAATGGCTATCCTATGCCCAATAATTAATTGATAGAAAGAATTTAGCCTTGCTCATGGAGCTTTATGCATTTCTGTCACTCCATGGAATCTGGAACCTACCTTGCATGTACTAACTATATCAGCCTTCTAAAACCAAAGAAACTTCTGGATATTGGAAAGATGTAATTTTAGGACCTGTAATAGTTAGTTGTGTGTCAGTTTGGCTGGCCCCAGATATTTGGTCAAACATTATTCTGGAAGTTCCTATGAAGATGTTTACAGATGCGATGAACATTTGAATTGGTGGATTTTGAGTAAGCAGACTGCTCTCCATAATGTAGGTGGGCCTCCTCCAATCAGCTGAAGGGCTGAATAGAATGAAGATTGACGTTCCCCAAACAAGAAGGAAATTGGCCAAAGACGGCCTTTGGACTTGAAATGCAACATCAGGTCTTCCCTGGGTCTCCAGTCCGATGGCCCACCTTGCAGATTTTGGCCTTGCCAGTCTCCTTAATCATGCAAGCCAATTCCTTAAAATCTCTCACTTGCTTTCTCACTCTTCCATATATATGTATGCATATATGTTATATACACATATACACACACACCTTATTGGTTCTGTTTCTCTGAAGAACCCTGGCTAATACAGGGGTGGAAAAGGAACTACATTTTGTAGCAGATGGTAAACACCGCTTATCCCAAAAGATACCAAAGTGTAACACACAGACTGGAACAGAGGCTGAATATACTCATGGCTGATGAACTAACAAGTCACAGGACATCTCTAAACCCAGGAGAACATGGGGCTATGCCTTCAAAGAGTGACAGTTAAACTCCTACCCCCACCCCAACCCCGAATGGATCCTCAGATTACACTTGGAGAAATACTGCAGAACAGGTTGCCTTGGAGGGACAGTCTCGGTCAGAATGAGACGACCCCCCTACTCTAAAATACAATATGAGTTCTATTTATATGCCCTTCCAACATCAGGTAGACCACATGAAACCATATTTGATCATCTTTGGCCCTATAAACTGACAATTTTGTATAGTTAACCTAATACATCTACTTGTGCCTCATCCTTTAGCCCACACTGAATAAAGCCCCATTAACACCCAGAGTCCTCTCTCTCCAGAGCCTCTAGAGTGTTCTCTGTCTCACCATCCCATCTACCTCGGCAGCAAGTTGGTGCTGTGTGAGGCCGGGGCATGCTGCGTGGGCTGGGCGCGAGTCGCTTCCTCTCCCAAGCCTGGGTCCTGAGCCACCAAGCGCTGGTGGTGACCAGGCTGCCTCCTTGGGGCTGAGGCAGGACCCAGACGAGGGGGTGCCTGGAAGCTCGGGTGGGTGCGCCTCTCATTTTAACCCGCACCACTACAAGGGGGCAACAGTGCTGTCATGGAGGCCTCATTCTTTGTTGGAAGGTGCTACAGAAACACCCCTAATCCTTGTTTCCTGAGGCACACGGGCTGCTGGAAACTCTGGGGGCCTGGCCCGACCCCGTGTTTACAGACCCTCCTACCCCAAGAAGTCAGAGACCAGAGAGCTGCTGAGGGCGGGGCCATGCCACATTCACCATCTCCCCAGTGCCCGACAGGACGCCTAAGTCAGGTGATAAGTAAGTGAAGAAAGGAAGGGAGGGAGGGAAGGAAGGAGGAGGGGTTTGTCCCGGCCTAGATCCCTGCTGACCACTCCCTCCAGGACACCCACCAGTCTGGTCCATGCATCTGGCCACCACCCTCCATCTGAGGCCGTGAGGCTAGCTCTCACCCTGTGGAGAAGCTAGCTCCACCCCCCCTTCCCCTGGTGCTGCCACCAATTCACCCACGACCATGGCTTCGGCCACCCAGGTGAGCCCAACCCGGCCCTCCCAGCTCTCCCGGCCCGCACAACCTGTACGTTCCCAGCCTGGAAACCAGCTCCAGTGTTCACCCCCTGAGCACTCTGTTCTTTAGCTGCCTCTGTTCGTCCAAAGCCCTGGGCTGGAGAGAGGGGACTGTAAGAGGCAGAGGACACAGCACTGCCACATGGCCTCTGCACCCTTCCTGAGGCCTCACACAGCGACCTGGGGCCCTCCCGTGGGCATGAGCAGCCCAACCTCAGCCCTGCCTCATCCCCCTCGCTGCCTCCAGGAGCCTCGCAGGTCCCACACGAATGCACCACCAAGATGGCGAGCCCTGGGCTGTACACCCAAATGCACACTCCTCCCTCCAACCAGAGGACCTCACCAGCCAAGATCTGCAAGTGCCAGGGGGCTCTGGACCCTGCGGCGGGAACCAACATGAATGGCCCTGGAAAAGCCAGACTGGGAGAGAGGGTGGAGGGAAGGGGCTGAAGACTATGTCCGAGGAGAGAAGCCACCCTTGGGGACGAGATGGCGTCAACTAGGCGACCAGGCCCAGCTCTCAAGCCAGGTGTGGTGGGAGTGATGTAAGGACCTAGGAACACAACACTTTACAACCTCAATTAATGATTGTTTAAGTGGCAAATATCCTTACAGAAGACTCCCCTTTGGTTTTGCTTAATAATTACTATTTAGAGAAAGTCGCACCCTCGTGCACGCACACACACACACACACACAGAGAGCAGATGCCGCATCTGACTCGTGTTCCTGAGGAAGTTCAAGAAGGGGAGAAAAGGAAGATCACTGGAGAGAACAATCAAATGCTCAAGTCTAAAACCAAAAAATTACCACAACTCTCAGAAATCCCATGTTTCGGCAGATAACAGCACAACGTGGGCCCGCCCTCCAGGGAGAGGAGGAGGGGTTGTTGCTGTGGTTGATCTGGCTCAGTCTGCTTTACTGTCTCAGCTGGGAGGTTCATTCACCCACGAGGTGATTCCTACCACCCGGAACCCAAAGGCAAATTGTGTGCCGGGACAGACCTGTCCGAGGGACATCACACCAGAGTGCGGCCATGGCTTTTAACGCTCCTAAACCAGGGGGTTCCCTCTCCCTGAAGGACCAGGAAGCAGATGTAATCCCAGGGGCTTCTCCTTCTACCCAACATCCTCAAGATGGGGGCTCATGGCCCCTTTGGCTCCTGGAAGGCCCCCGAGGGTGGGGTGGCCGCCTCTGGATGACCCGAGGCCTGGCTCTCGGAGGCCTGAGCGAGCAGTCCCGGGACCCAGCATTCAGAGGCGGGCCAGGCATCCAGACTTTCTCGCCGCCAGACAATACTCCCTCGACACCGCGTGCCTGCTAGGAAGCACAACATTTCATTAAGCAAATCAAGTATGGCTTTGGTAGCTTTAGCGTCTATAGAGATGTGAGGCTTTTGGCAGCTTAAACCCTAATCCTTCTCACAGCCATAAACCCCGAAAGAAATGAGAACAGGTTAAAGGGGAGTGACAGCCCAAATAACTGAGCATCATTCTTCTTCACTCTGTTTCGTCCCCTCCTTTGTTTTCCGCTCTCTGTGTCTCCCACTTGTAATATCTGCCCCATATTCATATATTTGGTACCATATAAGCCATCTGAAATTGCTTCTTGAGCAGGGAGGAATACGCCAGCGTGAGAAATGTGATGAAGTGAGTGATGAGCTGCCGGACTGCCACCTGACCAAGGAGGGAAATCAGGCCCCGATGGGACGTCCCTGCCCACATGCCCCCGGGAGCATGTCCCCCGGGGCCAGCAGAGACTGGGTGGTCAGGACGTGAGCCTCCCAGGCTCCCGCAGAAGCAGCAAGGTTAGGGACTTGCACAGATTTCCAGCTTCGAGAGAGGCATTTCTGCAATGTCAAAGGGCCGGCAGCAGCAGGATTTCCTGGGGTGCCAAAATCACACCCACAAAATGAAAATGCACAGTCCTGGGCCCCCCTGAGTCAACATCTCTGTGTTCTCCACCCAGGATGAAGCCAAGGATCTGCTCTTTTACCAGGCGACTCCTAGCTCACACAACACGAGCACCACTGCCCTGAAAACATCATATGCCCTCCAGTCTCCGCACGGCATGACCAGGGCCCTCCCAGGGCGCCCACACCAAGGCTCTTGCACCCCCAGATCCAAGCTTTAGCAGCTTCCTTGCTCTGCCTGCCCTTCCCTCTCTGACACCCGCTCCCCTGTGAAGCCACAGTCGCAGAGCGCCCTGTGTTCTGACCCTGGCTTGATGCCCTCCTCCTAACGCTCCCCTCCCTGTATGAGTCCCCCTCAGTGCCCAGGACATCATGGGCACCTGACTGGTTCCCCCAGCAGCCTGCCAGCGCTGCCCACAGCCTCGTTAGCCTTCACTTGGCATCGACGGGCTAGATGGCAAGGAAATGTTTATCGAACAAACAGATGGATTTTTACTACTTTCCTCCAGGAACTCACTTGCCCCAAACACACAGCTTGTGACAAAACAAAGCCCAACCAGAACTCTTGCTTGATTCGAGTTTGCAAGCTACATGCATTTCCACGACTCTGAGCCTGGCACCTGCCCTTCCCCCCTCTTCTCTCCCCCAGCTTAAAAGCCACCTCCTCTAGGATCCCTTCTTTGATTTCCTCTTATTCATTCAACAAACATGTCCTGAGTGTCCACCGCAGCTCAGGCACTTTGCTGGGCTGAGAACAAGCCGAGAACAGGCAGGAGGGGTCCCTGCCCGGACCCTAAAGGAGCAGCCAAATGCCACAGTGATGTGCGCCCCCCGTCTCTCCCAGTACCTCTGCCAGAGTCCCTCTTCGGAGCCATGTCACTCCTACAACCTAGAACTACGTAGCATGCATGCAACACACATGCGCACAAGGCACGAGGTGAGGCTTCTAACAGGCAATGCGCAAGCGCTGAGTCATGCTCGTGGACCCCCACACTTAAAAGGACAAGGTTCTCCAGAAAGGTTTGTTGAATAAACAACAAAGCATAGAAAGAAACAGCAGGGGGATCTAGGTGAGGCTAAAAAGGAACACTAACACCCGTTAAATCCACAGGGAGATACCACTACACACCTATCAGCTTGGCCAAAACCTGGAACCCTGCCAACACCAAGTGTTGGGGAGGACAGGGAGCCACAGGAATGCTCATGCGTCACTGGCGGGAATGCAGAATGTGCAGCCACTTTGCAAGACGGTTTGGCGGTTTCTTACAAAACTAAACCCTACTGTTACCATATGATCCAGCAGTCATGCTCCTTAGTATTTACCCAAAGGAGTTGAAGACTTACATCCACATGAAAACCTGCACTCGGATGTGTATAGCAGCTTTATTCCTAATTGCCAAAACGTGGAAGCACCCAAGATGTCCTTCAGCACGTGAGCGGATAAACTGTGAAACATCCAGGCAATGGAATATTATTCAGCACTAAAAAGAAATGAGCTACGAGCCAGGAAAAGACATGGAGGAAACCTAAATGCGTATTTCTAGGTGAATTAATCCAATCTGGAATGACCACATACTGCAGAATTCCAACCATATGACATTCTTGAAAAGGCAAAACTACGGAGACAATAAGGAGATCAGTGGTTGCCCAAGGTTATGGAGGGAAGAGGGGCGGGATGATAGGCAGAGCACGGAGGGTTTTTAGGGCCGGGAAACTACTCTGTATATATGATAATGGTGGACACATGCCCCTGTGCATTGGTCCAAACCCACAGAACGCACACACTAAGAGAAGACCGTGATGTCAGCCGTGGACTTTGGGTGATGCTGATGACGACGTGTCACTGTAGGTTCGCCAACCGTAACAAACGTCCCACTCTGGAGGGGGCTGTTGTTAACGGGGAGGCTGTGCCTGTGTGGGGGCAGGAGGTATAGGGGAACTCTCTGTACCTTCCTCCTAATGGTGCTGTGAACCTACAACTGCTCTAAAAATAAAGTCTTTAAAAAGTTTTTAAAGAATAGCCTCCATAATAATAGTAGCCACTCTGTCTTACTCTTATTAGTGACAAAATCAAGGTCCGCAGTTAGGAATGTCAGAGCTGGAGGAGAGCAGCTTCTTCTGGCTCTCCCCAGTCCAGCCCGCCTGCAGGTGGGGCGGCAGGATCTGGAGCTGGCCTTCCCAGGACTGCCAAGGGGCTTTAGCCAACCACGGCACGGGGGCCTGGGCAGGTCATGCCAGCCACCGACGCCCACTGGGGACTTCAAGAGACAGGAGCTGCGGAGGGCCCTGGACCACGGCTGTGCAGCCTGGAGAGCTACACCGGCCAGCAGCCTCCAAGGGTGGTGACATCCTGCATAGAATGGGGACTGGGGCCAGCACAGGCCCTGGAGTTCGACTGCCTGGGTACAAATGCGGGCTTCTGCCTCTTACCAGCTCGGTGACCTTGGGCACCTTACTTCACTCCTCCATGCCTCAGTTTCCCCATCAGTAAAATGGGGGTAATCAGGCTTTCTACATTGTAAGATTACTGTGCCATCCAGATGAGGTGACACTCGCAAGCGCCCCACAGGGTGGGAGATAGGAAGCCTGCCACAGGTGGTTGCTGTTCTCACTCTCAGCTGTCACTTCTCAAGCCCTATGCCAGACCCACTGTGTTCCTTAGCTTACCTCATCCTCACCCCACAGCCAAGGAAGCATGACAGTCTCCATGCTCAGAGGCCTTTCCCAAGGCCACCCAGGTAATGAGAGGGATCTGGACCAAGGACCCCTCCCTCCAAAGCTGCTGTGTCGCCCTGCCTTTTGGGGCGAACAGTCCCTGTGACAGGTGCATCCGCCCACAGTGAGCAGCCCGGCCTCGCTGACTGGCACATTCCTCGGGTGGTTGTGACCTGGGAACAGTGAAGTCCTGGCTGCAAGAGGGGGCGGGGGAGGCTGGACAGAAAAGCCCCAGGTAATGTAAATGGAAACTCTAACCGACAGGACTGCACCTGGTGTTTTTGCATTTCCCAAGACAGCTGAAGGGATTGTGTCTGAAGCTTCACACCCCGGAGGAACCCGTCTGTAGCCATCAGGGCGGCTGGACTGGGTCCCAAAGCCACCTCATGTCCCAGCCTAGAAATTCGGTGTGGGAGCTGATTTAAATGCAGCCCTGCAGGTAAACTGGGACCCATCTGGGAGGGGCCTTGACCCAAATCCCAGCCAAGGCAGTGGGGGGGGGGGGGAGGGGGGGTGCTCTCTTAGATCCAAGGAGGAGGCAGGAATGCTCTGTTCCCCACAGACTCCTGGGGCATTAAAGGGAGACCCCAAGGCCACTTGTCTGGGCTGTATGTGAACTGTGCCGGGGAGGCCACCCCCTGGGAACCCTGAGGGTCTGGCTCCTTCTGGCACCAACTATGCGGGCAGCATACACCAAAGACTCGGGCATCATGCGGGAAGCGGTGCCCAAATAGATGACGGAAGCTGCCCAAGGTCACGCCCAACTGGAAGAACCGGGACTCAGAGCCAGGCCTGACTCCAGGGCCCTGGCACCTTCCCTGAGCCTATCCAAACAGGACCTGCAGCCACCATAGCTGGGAGAAACCAGCCCGAATGTGTCGCCAGTCAGTGGCCACCCTCCAGCACAGAGCACAAGCCGTGGCACCCCGGGGAAACCCCAAATACCAGAAGACAAGGTCCGTGGCCTTGAGCTGCAGTAAGTTATAGGGCAAGCAGTGCAACTGTGCGAGTGACCGGAGCCAAATCCCCACATCAGCAGGGCTGGCCCAGCTGTGTCAGACAGACAGGCACGTGCAGAGCAGTCAGGGGCCTGGTGAGGCTGAAGGAGGCCTCTGCAGCTGGGTGGTGTGGGGGGTGGGGGGGTGCAGCCAGCCAGCGGGCACTGGTCTGTAAGGGTGGCCACAGAGGACGAGGAAGTCCGGCAGCAGGCCGAGCCAAGAGCAGGCCCCACCACACGGCTCCAGGAAGAAGGTGGCCGGGAGGCCTTCCAACCACGGTCAGAAATTTTCATTTGAAACGAGAGGCGGGTGGAGAGTGCCCTGCAGGGACAGAGACCACAACGGTGCTGGACACAAAGCCAGGATCTCACAGAGCCCTGCGTGTCCCTGCGGGCAGCAAGCACACAAGGGGCTCAGAGGAAGCCCCCCACTGCCCCATTCTGGTCAGCAGGGCTGCAGTGCCCAGCTCTGGGTCCAGCTCCCCACGGCCTGAGCCCCCCTGCTCCCCAGTCCCCAGAAAAGGTAGAGCAATGTTTGTTTGACTTACCTATTAACCACTTCCCCAAAATAGACCCATGCCTGTGGGGTGTTCCAATTCAGGAGGCTGCTCAGACTTGAGGTGCAAACCATCCTACCTCCTGGAACCCTTTCTGAGAGGCTCCTCTATGATCAGTAACGTCCCGGACAACTAGACCCCCAGGAGCAAAAGGTTCAAGCACTAAAAAGGCGAATCAAGGCCAGATGTTGACTAAGGGGCTTCGAGGTTAAGAAACCATCTCCAAGTCAACTCACAGCTGAGCTCAGGCAGACAGGACCCCTGGCTGTCTCTTCCAACCTGTCCCCCCGAACGGTGTGCCCCTTGGCCTCCCAGCCCCCCAAGCCTGTGCCTGTCCTCTCACCAAGTACGCTGCCCCTGCACTCAGGGTCCCTGGTCACCTGGTGGGTTCAGAGGGCACGACTCCAAAGGGGGGACCCCAGCTCAGCCAGCAGCCTGGGACTTTTGCTCTGACACCAACACCACATGATCAGGCAAACCGCCGGGAGCGGCACCCACAGGGGAAACGGGCCAGGCAACATGAAAGCAAGAACAAAACCAACATCGGGCGGGTTATTTTTATCATGCTCCAGACTCGCAGCGGAGACCTGACAGCTAAAGGGGCATCCCAGGCATTGGGCAGGTTTCTTTCACCCTCTGCCTCTTCCCTCCTTCCGTGCCCTGAGCCCCCTCCTCGGGAAACTGAGAAAGTGGATCGGGTCAGAGCAAAACATTCCTCATTCTGCCTTCTCCACAGGAAAAACTAATTAGTCGCCAAATATTCGGAATGGGTAATTGCTACCTGAATTAATAAGGGCAAACAGCCGGCAAGAAAACAGTGGTTTACTATTTCTGAGAGCTTGCCTCTCCTAACCCGGAGTCCCAGGCTCTGCTGGGAGGGACTGGCCCTGGTGCGACACGTCTCCCCACCGGCAGCTGCAGAAAGGGGCACATGGCAGCCTGGGGCTGGCCCCGCTCCCGGGTCAGTTCAAACACTCCTGTGGTTAGGGGTCACCCCGTCTCCTCGAACACCCAGCACACGTGTGCTCACATACACGTGCACACTCACACAAATGCACACGCCACACCTGCACACAAACCACACACACGCCTGCACCCCACACACACCACTCGTGCTCACACACACGTGCACACAGCACATACCAGGGACATCCAAGGGTTCCAAGGAGAATGCATCAAACCAGATTCTCACCCAGGGTTTTCACCAAGTTGCCCCAAGTTCGTCAACTCTGACAGGGAGTGTGTAGACCAAACTGAGGGGGTTGCAGGCAGAAGGAGGAAGAAGAGAGAGAAAAGGAAAGTTGAGATGACCCTAAGGAGAAGAGAACAGGCACGTGCGGAGGCTGGCGCAGCCCCAGTCCACCCCCACCCCGGTACAGGGTCCAGAGTCCCGCCCAGAGGGTCCTGGGGAGCCTGCTAAGCCCCACCATGACCTTGCTGTGTGACCTCAGACACATCACCTTCCCTCTCTGGGCCTGGGTTTCTGCCTGTGTAGAAATGAAGTGCATCGGTGCAATCATTTGAACAGTTCTGAGGCGCTGCCCCCCAGGAAGGCTCCAGTTCAAAATTGGGGTCATCACAGTCTCCCCGCCTGCAGCCCCTCCCCCGCCACCCCTGCTGGAGCATTTACCACAGGACTTCCCCTGCACATGGCAGCAAGTAACTTCCTCTGGGGTGGCCATGGCTCTCTGGAGGCGTCCCAGTGTCACAGGCAGCTTAGCTTCTCGCTGCTGTCAACGCCGCACAGAGAATTCTCGGCTGCATCTGCGGGGGCTGCCCTCACCAGCGGTGCATCTGTGTGAAGCTGCCACGGAAGTTAAGTGTGTCCACATGATGCATATGATTGGCCCGTCACTTTTTTTATTTAATGACATATTGTAAGCAGCTCTCATGGCTGTACGTGGACGGTTCTTTTCCGAACAGCCACACAATAATTCCATTGAGGGCTGTTTCATAGATCCAGCTGAAGCCCTACTCCGGCGATTTTATTGCAGGTTTTTCCAGTCTTTGGCTTTTATAAGTATTGCTATAATGACTCTGCTTATAGGTACTCATTCTGTATAAATGAAAAGTTCTCCGTGTGTAGATATCTACCCATATCTTTAGAGGTTCCTATTTGCCTAGAAACAAAGTCTGGTGCCCCGCACACCAGGTCCTGAGCTGCAATCACTTCGGGGCATGGGATCAGGGAAGGAAAACTCAAGCTTTCTGTAAGCAATACCTTATACTGTTTGGGAAATGGAATGAGTAAGGGGAAAATAAACAAAATGCAGCCCCTGTTGAAACCTCTTTAGAAGTGGTTTTATTAGCGGGTATGGATCTGGCAGGAGCAGAGTCACGGAAGCATGGAACAAAGGGAGGACGGTGGATGTGTCAGGCGGAAGGAGAGGCCGGGGCCACCGCTTTGTTCTGCTGGGTCAGCTCTCCCCTGGGCTGGCGAGGACAGGACCTGGGTTCAAATCCTGCTCTGTGCACTCACCTGGCACCCGGGTGTTGTTTTGTGGGAGGACTTCCATTTCCCTGTGTGTAGAATAGGACACCCAGCCAGCAGGTCACACGAGACCACCCGAGAGCGCCTGGCATGGAGGGGTCACCATCAGCCTCTGTCCTGCCATCTTCCTCCCTGCTCCAGGTCCTGAGAAAAAGAAACACTGAATCTCACAGCTGCTCCTTAAGTCCCCATGCCTCTCCCTCCAGCCTCCCCCACGGCCCCCAACTCAGTCTCAGGGCTTCCCCACCCTGTGGCCTTTCTCCTGAAGAGAGAACCCCTGACAACACCACGTCTTTGGGCACAAATGTGAGCACGTCTAGAAATCCCCAGATGATTAATAACTAAGACAACCCCCTTTGTCACTAATGATATATGGCAATAAACCTACTGGCCAATGTTTTTTTACTTATTTTTCTAGGAAAACACAGTAAGCCCAAGAACACAGAAACACAGCAACTCCGGGGTTGAGCAGGGATATTCTTAAAAATCCCAATGGTGCTTATACGATTTAGCGATCTTTCTCTTCACGTGGATGCGCCCTGGGTTAGGAGTCGGGACCCCTGCAGATGCAAACAGGAAGGGAGGCCTGGCGGGCAAAAGCACACAATGCAGTGGGCCTCACACATCCGCCCGCCATGGTCACCAGACGCTGAGCAGTCCACACCCATGCCAGGATCCACGGTCACCTGCACCCAGGCAGGCCACTGACTAATCCCAGCTCACCTAGGCCAGGTGACCTCGGGAATCAGTAACTTGAGCCGGAAGTCCCAGCCTCCTCCTCTGTAAGGGAGCATCTCTTTCCTCGAGGGTTGTCAGAGGATCCCATGAGATAAAGTTGACCAGCCAGTGGGGTAACGGCTGATGTCACCACATTCCCACAGGTCTCAGGAGGCTGTTCCCATAGTCAGATGGGCTCATGTCTGTGAAATAGTGTGAGGATATGAAAAGTGGGGCCTTTAGTCACCCCCCGCCCAGGAGCCAGCCCTGGGTCCCCACCCAGCCGGACTCCCCAGGACTGGGAAGGAAGCTCATCAGAATCCAGAATCGCTGTTAGTCACCAAAGGCTCTGCTCCCCACCTCCCCAGTGGCCTGCCTCCCTGCCCCATGAGCAGAGTCTCCCGGGTTCCCAGTCCGGGAATCAGCCTTCGGCCCTCTCCCTAGAGACACTTTGAACACTTCAAGGGCCTCACTCCAGAGAACATCAAAGACCACAGCATTTCCCATGGCATCCTTCAACCAAGTGACCTGTGAATGTCCATCCCCGTGACCCGGGAGCTCGGCTTTGACTAGGGAGCCACTGGCCCCCCAGACCCCATGCCCCAAATCCATTGCAGGGGCCGGTGACATGGCTTCCCCAGTGGAGGGGCTGAGATGGGTTCTGCCTGGGATTTGCACCTTTACCCTACTCAGTAAAGAGCTGTGTCGCTATAAACCTCTCCTCCACTTTCTTACGGGCTAATGGGTTAAACATCTTTAATTTTAGAGATAATTGCACACAACTGTAGAGCACACACTGGCCCCAGGTCCCCCAGCTCGTGATCTCTCCATGCATAGGGGACAACAATATTTTTAGGCCTATCCCAGTTACCCACCCTGGCCGCAAATGAAATATTAATGAAAGGTTATGCTCGCAGCCTTCAGAAAATGATTACTCAAGACAGCAATTATATTTTCCCCCTTTCTGTGTAATAAAACTGCACCTCACTGCGCAGTAGGAATTAATAATTCTGAACCCTGTTGTTACTGAGGCAACATCAAAGCGGAAGGGAAGGCATGCCCACAAGGGAAAACACACACACACGTCGAGACCCACAAAGAAAGTGGGTGACTTCAAAAGAGCAGGATTCTATATTCAGGGCTGGGATCCTTTCTCAAGGTCATTAGCGTCTCTAGCCGACTGAAAGAGTGGCCCAATTACAAAGCACGCAGAGAAACAGAAATGAGAACAGGACATAGCGACAACTCCAACTCCGGGTCACTCCGCATGGCCGCCAGCCTGGCAAGTACCTGCAGCCAATCGGCCAACTCCCCAGAATCCTTCCAAGGGACTCAAAAGCTCAGGACAGCCAGCTGACTCCAGAGCCAACGGGCAATTTCCATGTAAGAAGAAAGAGGACACCCCACGGCCTGGAAGAAAAATAGTGGCCATTTATTGAGCACCTGCTATATGGCAGGCAAGTGCGAAAGGCGGGAAGTCCCAACCTCATTTGATAGATAACAGCACTGAAGCTCAGAAACATTCACTGAACTGCCCAAGGTTACATGGTAAATGGCAGATTTGGGATTTAAACTGACATCAAAGAGGGTGAGGGTCATCTGTGTCTCTGCCCTGTTCATTTCAACTCCCCACAGACCACCTAGCAGGGTGCCCGGCAGAGAGTAGGTGCTCAAGAAATTGAACTTATATAACCAATGCGTGATTACACTGGATCCAGCGTCCACGCTCGGAAGGAACACTTTGTGAATTTGCAGGTCATCCTTGCGCAGGGCCCATGCTAATCTTCTCTGTATTGTCCCAATTTTAGTATATGTGCTGCCGAAGCAAGCACGAGAAAACGCAGTTGTGACTTTCAATGAGTCTCAGCGTTCAGGGAACTGGGGTAGGTGGGGGAAAGGGCGGCATGCGATTTGGCACATCCCGTGACAACAGGCACCCATCGTGCTCCCCCAACACATGCTCTAATCTTACCCCTAGAGGCACTGTCAAACGTTTTTCATAAGAGAATATAACAATCCACTAGATTAGTGGGATACCGTACGAAGCAATTACAGTTTCGTTTTGCCCTGTGACCATATGAAAATCAGAAATTTTTCATGACGTTCCCTTGAAGGAACCTTCTGCTACCAGATCATGCCCTGACCCTCGGGGGGGTGGGGGCTGCCCACCGCCCTTCAGCCCTTTAGGTAACTCTGGGGCAAATGAGAAAAACCTTAAGGCCTTAGAGAACAAGGTCATAGGTTGCAGCAGAACAGAGTTGCGTAGCTGTGACGGGGCTGCGGATCATGTGGCCCGGAGCCGGGGGCCCAACAGGCAAAGGAGAATCTGCTGACCCTACTGGAGGTGGGGAGAGCTGCTGAGGCAGGGGGAACAAAGCTGTCCTGGGGTCACTGAGGTGGGGGTGAGTGAGGCCTTCCCCTCTGACAGGGAAGAGCAGGGGTTCCCAAGAGCTGTGCATGTGGAAAGAAGGCCCAGGGAGGCCAGGAAATGGCCAGCAAGGTGGTGGGGCAGACTGACTGCTGGGTGGGTTCTTCGCGCCCCAGGATCCTTCTGGAAACTGCAGCACCTCTGTGTGTGTGTGAGGAGCTGGGGCAGCCCTTTGTGATGGGAATGCCAGGAGGGGCAGGAGAGGAGGTGAGAGGGATCTGTGAGAGATGCTCGGGGAACTCAGCTCTTCAAGCAGAGGGAGCGCGCTGGGCGGACTGAGTAGCCCTTAGACAGACAGAGTGACGGAAGCCCGGTCAAGGCCCAGTGCCCAGGCTGGCGAGAGAGTTGACGGGCAGCAGCCGGAGGAAGGGACACCCGCTTGCTGAGCATCCGGTACGTGTGCAGTATGCTCAGTGCTAGATGCAGTGTCAGAAAATGCAAACACAGCCCGTGAGGATCATGCAGCCATGTGACGACGTCGGCACAGCCCGCCGGCAGCCAGATACAGAAACAAGGGCCTGCGTCTTGCTGGGGACTCGTGACAGAGCCCAGGTGCCTCGGCAGCTCGCCCATGGACACCGCCTGCCAGGGGCGGTGTTTGCACAAAGGGCTCAGATGAAGTGCACCGGGGTCCCTGAGACACCGTCCAACCCAGGGTTCCATGAGAGCTCCCGACGGCCCTCCAGAATGAGGACACCCTGGTGGGAAGCATGGAGAACACCACGGCCAGGGGCACTGCTGGAGGGAAAGACTGAGAGAGGGTCCCACCACCTCCGGAAAAGGGCCAGAGCGCCTGCTTTTTCTGACACCAAATGAATCCACTGACACTCATCCTCCTTAGTCACATGGGGTCCCAGACCCAGAGAGCCACTGGCCAGAGGTGGCAAGGCCCCAGCCTCCTCCTGCCCTTAGCCTCTTCGTGCTTCCCTGCTCAGCAGGCCTGGCCAGAGAGGCCACACAGAGAAAGGGCACAGTGGCAGAAAGAGGGGCAGCAGGTGGTCAGCCCCCCACCGCCGGGGAGCCCAAGGGAGCTGGGTCCTGGGACCAAGCAGCGGGACTGCCATTTACAGTACAACAGAGCTCCTCAGGAAGCCTCCAGGGCCCTCACAGGCCTTCCTGACCTGCCTCTGAGTGGGGGCAGGGCCATCCTTGACATAGAACAGGCATGAGAGAGCAGGCAGGTCCGCACAGAGCCGCTGAAAGCCAGGGCTGGGACCACGGGCCTCAGCCAGTGCTGACCACAGATGCCCCAGCCTTCACATGCAACTGAGTGAGTGGCATCTGCGATGAGAAGAAGCGAGAATGTTCCCAGAACCAGATCCTCCTTCCTTCTTCCAGAAAATTGGGGCCATTTTCCGGGAAGGTTAAGAAGTCAAAGAAGCTGCTTTCCACAAGCCTGAGAGACAGGGCACTGTCCCAATCACAGATTCCATCGGTGACCACCTGCTCACGTTCAGAGGGCAGGGAGCAGGCTACCCAGGCGAGGAACATGGAGAAGCTGGGGCCAGCGCAGTCTTGGGGTTCAGAGCAAGCCCCCAACTCCCCCAGCCCCGCCCAAACCTGTAGGAAGAGTCTTTCCTCTGCAGTGTTCCTGATTCTTCCTCCACCTGAGGCCTCACCCAGCATGGGGATAGGAATGCCTGAGGATAGGGGAAGCACACCTGAGATGTGGCCACCTTGCGGCCCGGGCCTACAGGGAGACAAGAAGCCGGGCCCCCAGGTGGGAGGGGGCACCGCTCCTGCCTCAGAGAAGCACCCTGAGGGTTGTGCTGCCACCTGGTCGTGGCCATGGGGAGAGGGGGCGCTCTGCCTGGCTGGCGGAGGCACGGGGGCATCACATACTCACTATTCATTCCATAACAGTTACTGAACGCCTGGCGATGCGCAGTCTTAAAACAGAAGCGGTCTCAGAGGGGAGAGACTTGCGACTATCCGACCCAATGCAGGGTGATGGCCAGCCCAGGTCGGGACAGGGACAAGCGCCAGCGCCGGCGCGGGCACGGAGGGACGTCCGCCCTGGCCGGAGCGCGGGCTGGGGTGCAGAGCAGGGAAAGGGGGAGAGTGCGCGGCCCGCGGGACCCCGGGGCTCAGCCAGGGGCGCCTCTCTAGAGCCTGGATTGAGGAAGTTGGGGTCAGAGCTCCAGACAGGAGTCCTTGCTGCTGAATTCCCCTTCCAGACATCAGAGGCAAAGAGGAACACGCATTCGAGACCACCTGCGCCAGCACTTCCCGCTGGGCCAAAAAACAGGTCGCGCCGTCTTGAGCGCGGCCTCAGGGACAGGTTCCTCGGCGGCCCCGAAAACCACCGCTCCAGGGAGGAGGCTGCGGCCCCGGGCCGGGGGCGGAGCTCCGAGAGGCCCCGCCCACCGCACGCACCGCGCGCAGCCCCGCCCCGGTCCTCCTCCGGGTTAAGCTTCCCAGCCGGGTCCAGGACGCTTCTGCGCGCGGTTCCCGCTCCTCCGTGCACCTTCCCAGTCCAGCCTCCGGCATCTCCTGCAACTGTCAAAATCACCTCTTTTTAAGTCCATTTCATTGCTCAAGACTCTTTTTGATGAGGCCTTTCATTATTCCTGGGTCCAGATACAATCTTTCTCTCTTTTCACCACCCCACCCCCACGTCCCCCAAAACCCCACCCCACCCTCGCAATTTGTGCAAACCTCTAATCCGACTGATCAGACTATATGGCCTCCTTACCGCGGAACACTGGGAGGTCCTTAAGGACTATCTGTGGAATGGAATGAGAGAGGACTTGCATCCCTTAACCCTACAAGCAATTCCAGCTTCACCCTACGTACGCCTTTGCCTGTGGACTCTCATGACCTAGAAGAGGAACCCGGGCCCTGCCTTTGGGATGAAGTTTCCTCCCCCTGACACGAATTGCCCTCTATCTGCAGGACTCGCTGAGTGCTCCTGGGAACCGCCAGGCTCCCCTCCCCACTGCAGTCTCCAAGGGCAGCTCAGCTGGCCTTTGGTGCCCCCAATGTGCGCTGGGTGCTAGGCAGAGCGGCAGGAAAGCCACGAGACGCTGTGAAAGGTGTGCCGCAAGGTGGGAAGAGTGTGAACCTCGGGGTCAGGGGGACCCACGTTCCAACTCTGCCTGCCATGCACTGGGGTTGTGCTGAGGCAAATTCCCCATGCGTCAGTTTTTTCAGCTGTAAAATAGGGGCAGTAATCACTATTTCGCAGACCTCCGGTAAGGACTGAAGAAACGCATGAACACCTATGGGCTCTCAGCACACATCAGCGGCTATTGGATACCCAGGGCAGGGTAGATATGAAGAACACAAGCTCTGCACCCAAATTACCTGTGTCAAACCCTGGCTCCGCCACGTGTTTGTTGTGTAACTTCGGACGAGTGTCCTTACCTTTCTGTGCCTCGGTTTTCCCATCTATGAAATGGGGATAATATGCTTAACAGTTACACAATTTCTGTTTGGGGGGGTGAAAAGTTTGGGAGAGAGTGGAGGCAGCTGCACAACAGTGTAAATGGAATTAACGTCGTTGAATTGTATGCTTAAAATGGGTTAAATGGGCATTTTTATGTTATGTGTGTTTTATCACAATTTTACAAAGTTAATAATAATGTCATATACCAAGAAGCAGTGGATTATAGGATGCGAATCATATCTCAATGAAACTGTTCATAAAAAATAAAAATAAATGAGGACAATAATATTACCTGCCTGATAGGGTTGTTGGAAGGGATTAAATGAGTCTGTACAGTACTGAGAATGGTGTCCAGCTTTCCCGACGAAGGAGAAGCACAACCGGGTTTGGGGATCTGTGAAAGTTTGGGTTTTCTGGGGCCTTTTGCATTTTGTTTTAGGATCCTTTTTTATTAGTATTATACAAACCACACAGAAATGTCTGAAATTTCCACTTCTAAGTTGGCTATAAGTCACCTGACATGCACAGTGCTAGGTGGCAACAGCAGATGTTGACATTTGAGAAGTCATCCTGCTCAGAGACAGAAGGAAAGGTCACTGTGTTGAAGGGGCCTGTAAGTGATTACATTCCTGGCTACTGAGTGTAGAACTTGGTCCCCCAGAGATAGCACTGGACACTTCTAGAAGCTTCTCCTCAGGATGTCTGTTCTCATACCTCTTCTCTTTTTTCCCCTCTTTTTCTTATTTTTTCTTTTTTTGGGGAGGAATTAGATTTTATTTTTTTGTAAGCATAACTTTATTTTTATTATCCCAGTGTTATGTTTCAAGTGTACAATATAGTGATGACTCAACACTTCCATACATCACCCAGTGCTCATCACAACAAGTACCCGCCTTCATCCTCATCACCTAGTTAACCCAAACCTCCACCCACCTCCCCTCTGGTCACCATCAGATTGTTCTCTGTAATTAAGAATCTGTTTCTTGGTTTGTCTCTTTCCCTTTTTCCCTTTGCTTGTTTGTTTTGTTTCTTAAATTCCACATATGAGCAAGATCATATGGTATTCCCACATCCCCTTCTTCAACACAGCTCTGGGCTCACAACAGGAGCCAGGCCCTCAGCTGCTGGAAGAGCAGGAAACGAAGCTGGGCTCCAAGAAAGGGGTTGCCAGCTCTCAGAGGCCGGGGACCAGAAGGGAAGCCTGGGTGAAACGGCTCTTCCTCCATATGGATGTTCAGCTCGGCCTCGCCTGCCTCTTCCTAAAGTTGAACTCAAATTTGCCCCCTGGTAGAGAGGGGGCTGCAGCAAGGGGGGGGGGGGGGGGCGGGGGGGCAGAGACAGACCTGGGCATGGTGGGGGCAGGGGGAGCAGCCAGTCACTTCCAGACAGAAGTGGGTGGTGCCAGCCAGGGGCCGGATCCCACAAGGGCAGGGAGGGTGGTCCTGGTCCCGAGCAGCTCATGTCAAACCAAGACAGGGCGTAGAAGAGCTCAAGACAAGCACGCTACAAATCTTAAACCCACCCCAAATTTGGGGTAGGTTTGCAATTAAACCCAAAGACTGGAATTTGGAAGATCAAAAAACTTGTCAATTTTACCCAAATTTGCTTTAAAATGAGAACAATGAGATTTGAGAGCAGAGGCTGGGCTTATGGCGGACTGCTGTGTTCTGGATTCTAAAGGAGGAATGCGCTTGAGTCCCAAGTTCCCTCCTGTCCCTGGCCACCGCAAGGCACCCGGAAGCACTGTCTCCTCCCAGGGCTGGGGGCCCAGGTGTGAACCCCAGACAACCCCAGACATCCACCCAGCCCAGCTGGAAGGGCACATTTCACCCTCTGGGGCTGTTGGCTTTACTCTGGGCTGAACCCAGTCAAGACCCAAAGGAGTACAGCGTGCTGAGTGCGCACCAGGGAGGGGAGGAAGTGAGCTGTCCAACTTCTGCTTCCCCTCCCCCCACAGGCTGTCCTGGGGGTGGGCCCTTCCCCCGTGTGGGGGCTGGGGAACCGGGCTTTCCCCTAAAAACTCTGCTTGTGAGAAGGACACCAGGCAGGATAGAACCAGCGGCAGCTCCACAGCACAAGCCCCCTGTACTCCCCGATCCAGCATGTCCCCTCGGTCCCAGCTCCTTGTCTCACTCAAGGTGGGCTGCAGTGACAAATGGCACCGAAGTGGCCTGCGCTCCATCATAGGCCCTGACTCTGGGGGCCACGGAACTGTGGCAGGGCTTTGCAGCAAGCCTGGGTGCTGCAGGGCCCGGGAAACAATCGGGAAGCCCTCGAGCCCTCTGGTTCCCTCCCCCAAGCCAGGCTTTAGTCCTGAGCTCCTCCCCTCTCTCCCAGTTCCAGTAGTATGGCCAAGAGCTCCCTGATAAATACCAGTTTGGCACACTGCACTAAATGCCTAATCTTTCTAATCCTTGAGCCAACTTGGTGTAAGGTCACCACATTTTCCAGATTTGGAAACCAGAGCCCAGAGAGGCCGCTAGTCAATGGCAGAGCCCCATCAGAAGCCAGGTGCACCTGCCCGCGGCCTCGTGCCCCTCCCCTCAGAGCCCCTGGCCTTGAGCAGGCCGCCCCACCCTCCTCTGCTCAGGACCCACACTGACTCCACTGGCTTTCCCAGAGCCCCCGTGGAGTCCCACAGGCCCTCAGGTCAAAAGCCTCCAAAACACTTCAGCCAGAACCATCTTGCAACCCCAAATAGGACTCTAGAAGGAGAGAGGCAGAAAGATGCTCAGGCCCCCCGCTAGCCTCCAGGCCCCCTTTATCCTCTCTCCCATTTAACAACCACTTCATGGGAAGGGGGTGCAGGTGTGAGCCCTTTGCTTGTCCTAGCCACTGGGTGATCTCACTGTTGTTACTCCCATTTCGCACGTGGAAAACTAAGGCACACAGAGGCCGCATGGACCACCCTGGGTGTTAGTAGCAGTAAGCACCAGAGCTGGGACTTGAGCCCAGGCCACGCACCTCCACGCCTGTCTCCCTACAGAGACCATCACCTGGTGAGACGGATCTCAGTAGCCCTCCCGCATCTGGGCCACACACACTGCTTCCTGCAAGGAAGGGGGGGTGGGCGGGAGGAGAGCGGTGCAAAATCCCGAAGGGCAGGGTAGTGCCTTTTAGCCTCTAGGAAGCGCATCCTCCCCTACCTTCTTGGAATAGTCACGGGAGAGCTGGCTCATTGATCTGTTGAGTCACACTGCTCTGGGAGATGAGGTTGAAATATGCACCAGTCACAGCCTCGTAGGATCATTAGGACACACGCCATAGCCCATTTCCTACAACCCAAGAAGAAGCTCTCACATGAAGCTGTCAGGCCAGTTGGCTCCAGTACAAATCTCAGCTAAGGAGACCTGCCTGCTAGTGTCAGTACACGGGGAGTGCTCGGGGAGATGTAAGGCGTCGCTACCCCAGGACTGCAGTCGGAGGTGGCCGGTGCTCAGAGAGACGTCATCTGATGGAATAGCAGAACACTTACAACATCTTTAAACATCTGCACGCCGAGAGGTCACAGTACGGATGAGTCAAAGAGTGAAAGTGGTAGGATGGCTCCCCTGAGAAAGGATGCCTGTCCCATGCTCTTCAGATGGTGACTCATGGCCTTCTCTCTCCCTCGCCTCCCTCCCATCACAGGCCTTGTGACAGGTACCGTCTCTCCCAGCTCCTAAAGTTTCTTCACGCTGCTTGCTGGCTTTCTGGAAGGATTTGGAGGGAGTTGTTATGTGTGTACTTTTGAACATTGTAATTCTGTATTGTGAAAATCTAGCACTTAATAAAATAACCATGACTGCTTATTTGTAATGAGTCTTGATGTTCTCTGGAAGGTTCCTTCTTATAAATGGAAGCTGGTTCTTATAAATATTTGGTCAATTAGCCGTACTATCTGAAATAAATCGTTTGCTCTCAGTTTTTATGGTGGTTAACAGTTTGTGAAGCAATTTTTACATACATTAGCCAGTGGCTGGAACATTATCAGTGCATATAAAAGTTTATGGAATTGTAACTGAGTTATCCAATCTGATTTTCACAAGGGCTTATGAGGGGTTAGAGTTTTGTTGGCAGGAGGAGCTGCCTTTTTTTTTTTTTTGAAAGATTTTATTTATTCATTTGAGAGCGAGAGAGCATGAGAGAGAGAGAGAGCCCGAGCAGGGGAAGGGGTACAGGGACAGGGAGAAGCAGGCTTCCCATGGAGCAGAGAGCCCGATGCAGGGCTCGATCCCAGGACCCCGGGATCATGACCTGAGCCGAAGGCAGATGCTTAACTGACTGAGCCACCTAGGCGCCCAGGGCTGCCTTTTTAAAAGGAAAATCTTGGGCGCCTGGGTGGCTCAGTTGGTTAAGCGACTGCCTTCGGCTCAGGTCATGATCCTGGAGTCCCGGGATCGAGTCCCGCATCGGGCTCCCTGCTCGGCAGGGAGTCTGCTTCTCCCTCTGCCCCTCCCCCCTCTCATGTGCTCTCTCTCATTCTTTCTCTCTGAAATGAATAAATAAAATCTTTAAAAAATAAATAAATAAATAAATAAATAAAAGGAAAATCTTATGTGCCCACAGTGAACAAATTTGGTCACTACAAAAGATTATACAATCTCCAGGGAACTTCCCACCCATTTCACAGAGCCCCACACTCTCCAGATGTAACCACTGCCTATATAGTTTTCTATAAATCCATCCAGAAATGTTTCGCCTCCACAAACACATACAGATACCTCTTTGCAAAGAATAGATGTATATCATCATCACAAGTTTTTGTCTTTTTGTTTAAATCAAATAACATACCGCATCATATTTTCCATAGAAAATGTGCCTTACTCATTTCAAGGGCAGTATAATACTCTGTTATATGATGGATCATAATTTACCGACCAAGCTTCTAGTTTATCACATTACGAATCTTTCTGTAAGGGAACAACCTTGCTCACCTATCTTTGCTCGCATTGCCAGAGTCTATTTGCAGGATAAATCCCCAGGATTAGAAATGGAAGCCTCAAAATATATGCACTTGTGATGCTGATATTTAATGTAAAATTGCCACCAAATAAAATGAAATCCAGACGATTTACACGAGTGTTTCGGAACCCTATGTCTCCACAACCTTCTCAATATTGCAGATGGATGGCCAAACTGGCTCATCGTGGCCAATGTAATTGGTAAAGAAAGGGCATCTCGATCTGACTTGCATTTATGAGTCAGTGAAGAGGAGCATCTTTTCACATATTCCCAAGTTACTGGTTTTTCATTTTGTAAAGTACGCCTAGGTTCAGAGAAGTTGAGAAGTGCAATTTTCAAATGTTTCTCTCCGTAGTGAGGAGCAGACACCTAGGCCTGATGTCAGCTCCAGGGTAATAGCTCGCGAGAATGCAAGTGGAGGGGTCCACCAACACCCCCAACTTCATTTTCGGGCCAAAGCGTTTTCTACTAAATCCCTCTACACACGGGACATCTGAAAAGAGGAGAAATGGCGTTGATTTGCCTAGTAACTGGACTGAACACCACCTCTCTGGGCTTCCCGTTCTTCCCCAAGAGAGAGGGTGCCAGTCACCCAAATGTCCACTAACCTTCACCAAAAGGCAACCCCTTTTGGCGAGCAGAAGAAATTGGGTGGGGGATGGCCTTTGGAATCATTGTGTCTTCTCCTCCCAACAGTACAGGACTCGTCTCTTTTGTTGTGTTTGTCCTGCTTATCCTTTTAACATTTAAATCTTCACTCCACCTGGATGACAACATTCATGTGGTTCGAAACTCAAAACAATATAACCAGGTAAATTTTGAGAAATCTGTTTCTACCTCATGCTTGATCACCACCTCCTCCCCCGACTTCGTTCCTCCCCTCATAATTTCTCATCCCTTTATTGTTAATAGTTTTTATCATTAAAATAATAGTTTTCTCTCATTTTCCAAATTTCAAAATATATAACAGTGCATTGGGTTTTTCAAATGATCTTTGACTACTCCACCCCACTGCCCCACCTAGAAGGCACTTTCTTTCTTTCTTCTGGAAAACCCTGGATGAGAGACCTCCAAAGTCCTGGCCAGAATTAAGAGCATGGGATAAAAGAGAAGGAGCCAGAGTTCAGCAGCTATAAAAAAAATATTGTTTTAAGGGGCGCCTGAGTGGTGGCGCAGTCGGTTGAGCCTCCGACTCTTGGTTTTGGCTGGAGTCATGGTCCTAGGGTCATGGGATTGAGCCCCACATCGGGCTCTGTGCTCAGCTCAGAGTCTGCTTAAGATTCTCTTCTCCCTCTGCCCCTCCCCCCTGCTCTTTCTCTCTCTCTCTCAATGGGTAAATAAATCTTAAAAAAAAAAACAAAAATGTTTTAAGTGCCCATATTTCCCAGTAGGGAAATCGTTACTTGGTGAGTGGGCACCTCATCCCAGACAGTATTCAAGGAGTCAGGGACATTGCAGATTTCTGCACTTCTCAGAAGAAAGGAGCATTAGGTTTCGCCCACATCCACAATCCCATGCTGAAATCCACTCATTCATGTATTCAAAAAGCATATAGAAAGCTTCCTCTATGCCTAGCCACATGCTAGGAATCGCCCACAGAAAACAGAATCTCAACTCTTTTCCTGCATTCGAGGGGTTACAGTCTGATAGACAATCCATATGGAGTCCGGGGCTGTGGTGCCCAGCTGGGCAGGTACTGTGATGCGCAAATTTCCCAAAGACACAGAGGCCCTGAGGCAGATAGCCAGTTAACAGACAGACAGACACATAAAAAAAGATCGTCATTAGATGCCTAGAGTCAGCGGAAGGGGACGGTGGGGAGCAGAATGTAACGGGAACAGAGCTTCGAGAAGAGGGGTCTTGGCTGAATCCTGAGCGACAGCCTCTCTTCATCCACATGCCTGGGTGGCCTCCCTGCTTACCAGGTGCCAGCAAGGTGGGACTGATAGTTCTCAGGGGGCATGGGCACTACTGGATTCTGAGCCTGTGATAAGAGACCTGCGTTCTCTTCTGGGCTCTGCCTCTGAATGACTTCAGCCTTCGGCAGCCACTCGGCTTCCCTTCCACAGCTTTCTCAATGATTCCTGGGCCTTCCTCACTTTGTGCAGGGGTTCAAAATATGCACAGGGCTCTAAAGGCCCAGTAAAAATCCATCCTCGGCTGATGGTCCATCACCCAGACCCTGCTGAGGGAGGAAAAAAAGCAATAATTCTATGAGAATTCTGTGAGAATTATTGGAAGGCCAGAGGAAATAAATCCCAAACCACTGCAGGGTCTATGGTCCATCGGGACTTGCCCCACATTGAGAATTTATCCCAAGATGCAGTAGAAGGCACAGAGTGGAAAGCAATGAAAACAACACACAGCGGCATCTCATCTGTGCCGGGAACCATGATAGATGCTCTATGTCCATTATTCTATGTTAGAGGTTTAAAATCGCTGTTATGGGCTGAACTGTGTCCCCCCCTCCCAATTCCTAACCCCACTGCTTCAGAATGGGACTATATTTGGAGAGAGAACCTTTCAAGAGGTAATTTAGGTAAAATGAGGTCATCAGAGTGGGCCCAAATCCAACATGACTGGTGTCCTTACAGTAAGAGGAGATTAGGATACAGACTCGCACAGACCATGTGAGGAGACAGAGAGAAGGTGGCCATCTACAAGGCATGGAGAGAGGCCGCAGGAGAGACCAAGCCTGATGACACCTTGATCGTGGACTTCCAGCCTTTCAGGAGTGTGAGACAATACATACATCTCTGTGTTTAAGTCCCCAGGCTGTAATATTCAGTGACGGCAGTACTAGCAAAATGATAAGCCATGATTTATCACCTCCACGTTTTTTATCTCTTTTTTGAGCAATCTGTGGCTCAACCCATTATAAGAGTAGATGAAAAGTCCTTAAAAGAGGAAGCCACAGGCAGTGTGTCTCACACACGTGTGCAAGCACAATACACACACACACACACACATGCCCATCTCTCAATAAAGTTCGCTCCTACCAGCTCAAGTGCTGGTTCCAGTCCACAGTAAATCCTGATTGATGCACCACCTTGAGAAAGGAGAACAGGCTTCATGTCTCCTCAGTGCCCACTTCCACCTGTCTTCCCACCCCACCCCAGGGAAAGCTTGGCCCCAGGTCATGGCACACTTGACCAAAAATGGCCATGGCCTTATATTTGGAGGAGATAATAAATTTCCCTTTCGCTCTCAATAAATAATGATGTGGCTAGGACTTTAGGAGCAGGTTCCTGCCATGCCCAGAACGTGTCCACGCTTCCGTTCCCTGCCAGCTCTGAGGACACTCATCTGGTAGGATGCACTCACTGGGCGGTGCCCATGCAGGCTGGGTCCCTAACCGGGAGCTTGGACAAGGCCCAATGGAGGGGGTGCCAAGCTGGGCCAGTGCCTCCTCTGCAGCAGGGCAGAGAGCCCCACAGCTCTTCCCGAAGCGCCCTTAACTTTTTTTCCCTCATAGAAGAACACTGCAGCCGAGCCAGGAGCTGAGAAGTGTCATCAGGACGTGGAGGCCATGTTTGTTCACTGCAAGAAGCCTCTGTCCTGCAAACAAGGGTCAGAGATGAGCCGAAAGTGGGTCTACCCGCCAAAAACACTGAGACATCTTATGATGGCCTTTTCCCCTTTTTAAGGTTTCAAAAGATGTCATTTAGTCTAAGCTGTAATGTGGGCTTCTTCCTTTCTGTATAGCTATACCTGATGAAAACTGTTTCTCCATCCAGTGAAAACCCTTGAAAAAACACACCATAAAAATAAATCTTTATTTTTCATGATGTTATCTTACTGAAAACACAACAATACAATAAAAGAATAAAATAAGCATCCAAGACTAAAGTTGCCCTGCAGCCCATACCTTAATAAAAATTAATGTTTCTCTTTTATTCAAATGATTCTTGTCCATCTGCACACCGAATTTTCACATACAAAAGAAAAAACATTAAATAGTAAATAACAAGTAGTTTATTTTTTTTCTCTTCGTAACAAATGTGTTTGCCTTGGAAGGACATGTGGGTACTAATATGAAAATGAGCAGAAAGCATAAAGTCATGGAGTCATCAGCTGTCATCAGAAGACCCAGGGGGCCTGAGAAAGAGTCCCTGCTCTGCCCGCTTGTCACACTCGAGGAAACACCAGCGGCAGCTCCAGAACTGGTCCCCAGAGTCCCTTACAATGTGGTCAGCACCACCTTCCAAGACGCTGTGCCATACTTGCTCCCCCTGGGTAACAGACTTGCGTTGGTAAGCATGGTCCTATTTGAGAAAATTTCACCCCCCTACATCCGAAATTTCCCCTTGCCTGCATCCCTTCCCTCCTCACCCATATCTGCTCTGGATGAGTCATCCGGCCAGCAGGCCGATTCAAGAGGCCTTCGAGGCTAGTTCTCATCCCTTCCAGGACAAGCAGTTTCCAAGTATCCTTTTTTCTAGCACGCTGCAGTGAGCATCCGCACACAGCCCAGGCTGGGAGGCCCAGTTGAGCCTGCAGCCTCTCCCCACACCTGCTTCTGGGCTGGAACTTCCCTGGGAGAGGCTCCGTCCAGCCCTCTGCTGCCGTGCAGACCACAGTCTGGCAGTGAAGATACTGCCCGATACCCACTCACCCACTTACTGCCCCTCCCCGCTCCGCCCCGGGGCTGCACAGAGCCCACCTGTGTGCTCCTGGCTCCTTGAACAGTCCCCGTGCAGGGGGCTGCAGCCCAGATGCCAGGCTCCATGCCCCACTTGCAGACCCGTTCCAGCCTCTTCCCTGGGGACTGGCCCTTCGTCTCCTCTCCAGGCCAAGTCTTCAGCTTGACTCACCCCCTAGCTCAACAGGAGCTCCCACTGCAGCCCCCAGACTCCCCGGAATGGGGGGAGGGGAGGGATGGGATGGGACAGGGGTGGGGGACAGGGAGGGGATAGGACAGTGGCCCTCAACCACATCCTAGGCCCCGTGGCCAATTCCAGCTCATCACAGACCAAGTCAGAACTGTGAAGCACAAGCCTCGAGAAAGGGGTAAACCTTTCACACTACGACTCCAGAACTCAGAAGTATTCCAGAGTGTTCCCCAGGAACTTTTTCATTAGGCACCCTACACTCTAGACTCTCCCAAATAATGCTGACACATGACCAAACACACGCGCACACACACACTAACACTTTCAGCAAACTACATGCGGTCGTATGTGCAGAAATTGCAATATTCAGTAAGGAAAAGGAAACTAAATGCTTCTAATTAACCAGAGGAGGCGTGAAGGGCTGGGGGGCATCCGCCCAAATACGAGAGTACGTGTTAATTTTGCTCAAGGCCATCGGCATCGCCCATGTGCGGCCCGCTCTCCTCCTTCCTTCTCTCCTTCTCTCCCTCACCCGGAGGACAAGGATGTCTTGGGCATGCGGTCCTCAGACTCCTAGGAAAACTACCTATCTTGAGACACGGCTGGCACTTGGGAATCATGGGCCATGAAGAAGAGGGCGGTGAGGCTGATCCTGGACCCGGGCGGCAGAGGCTGTCCTTGGAACAGGCTGGGGGACCCTCAAGTCCTGCGCCAATTTGCCGCCAAAAGGTAAGGGAGCGTGTGTGAAACTGCAGACCATGTGTGCATGAGCCTTGATGTGTCACGTGGTGTGTGGCCACGTGTGAACACGTGTGTGGAAGACTCTGAACAAGCACACGTGCATGAAGAGCGTGTGTAATGTGCGCTGGAGGGTGAGTGAGGCTGCAGCCGTTGTGCATGCGATGCGTTGGAGGGAGGCTGCAAGTGGAGGGGTTGGGGGGTCGATCTCCAAGCAGGGGAACCATTGCACAGCAGGACAGGGGATCAGAGAAACCTCCCCTTCTTGAGCCCTGTGCCCTAGTACGTTGGCAGATTATCAAGGCCTGGGGAGGACCATCAAGGATCCCCCAGCCTGAGAACAGCAGAGCTAAACTAAAATCAATTGAAATAAACCACATGGAGAAGCAAGGTCGGAGGAAAGTCCCCAGTGGCCAACCACAGGCCCATAAAGACCAACACAATTAGCAGATCAGTGAGGGGCAAAGAGACAAATCTGTTTCCCTAATCAGGACCATGAATGCAGACCTATCCGTGACTCCCAGGGGCATGGAGTCCCCTGGCTCTGGTGGCAGAAGAGTGGGTGGGACCCCAGCCTGCCTCACTGGAGCTGTGGGACCCTGTTCCAGTCGGTCCATGCAGTCGGGCCACCTCGGAAGCTAACCACACTTCCCTCGGACAATGGTCAAGAGAATGGGCTCACGTCCACCAAGGCAGTCTGTGACCGTCACGTGCTGAGTAATCACTAGTCCCGTTTCCAGAAAGGACCCGCAGCTGCTCTTGGCAGAGCGAGACAGCCCACACACCGAGGAGCATAAGGACCTGGAGGAGCGACCAGCGGGCGAGGCTGCGCAGTACACAGCTCACCATGGGTCTACAACACCCTAAGAATCTACAACTCACGGTGGGTATGCTATATACGACGAACATAAAATACACAAAACACAGTGGAGATACAGCTTTGCCCTGCTATCCGAAAGCTGAGCATTCCCATGAAAACGTCCATAAGCCAAAATGGCGTAAAGCAAAGAAGCGATTACCATTAATTTATATGGAAAAACTGTTGAGCGTTCCCAGACCCCAAGAATCACCTCTCTTAAGCTTTTCTGATACCTTTAGAACACACTTGCTAAAAGACGCACAAAATAAATCAAGATAAATCACAGAGGCTCACAGACACAGTTCAAAGCTCTGGAGGCTGGTCGCTGAGACGCGGAGTGTGGGTCCCGGGGAAGGCGCGTGGCGGGACAACCCTTGCTGCTCTTCTGCTTTCTTTCAGTTAATGAAAAAAGTACAAATGTACATCTTTCATTTAGCAGGGAATCCCTATACAATATCCGATGAAGGCCTGAACCCGGAGGGTGGGAGCAGAAATGGGAAGGGTGGGCAGAGGTGGCATGAGACATACATATCCAGGGCAGGGTCGCCGGCAGGATGTGGGGTTTCAGCAGTCTCTAATTTGGGAGACAGCCAGGGCCCCGGTGCCATGTGCAAGATATGAGGGTGCGACTCCAGGAACAGGTCAACTCTCCCGGCAATGTCGTGTCTGCCTCCTCCTGGCAGCCTTCCCAGGAGCCCATCTCAGTCTTTGGGCCACTGCAGCTAAGGAGAATCCACGGAGGCACCATCCGCACACAGGTGAGCTGGTTTATAGGAAAACATCCTGCTCTTCTCCAGTCCGGAGGAAGAACCAGAAAGGACCCCATTCCCTGCCCCCTCCCTGGGGGAGGGCCAGGTTCAGAGAGCCCAGAACCGGGCCACGAGTGTTCCCAGAGGCAGACCACGTTGGGGAAGCCAGAGTTCAAGTCCACCTGGGGCAGTGGGGAGGGCCTGGACTCAGACAGACACAGGTGCCCAGGTGGAAGGCAGGATGAGAGATAGGAGGTGCATACACAGCACCTCAGCCCTGAAACTTGCTGTCTCCCAGACAGATACCATTCTCACGGGAACCAATCACAGGGCAGGGCTAACTTCTGTGTTTCCACGTGAAAAGCTTTCTTCCTCAGTCAGGTCTGCAGGACCTGATCAGAATCCGAACTCCTGGGGCCGGAACCGCCCTCTACACACACCTCCAAACAGAGGCTGAGGATCTGGGCCGTTTCAACAACCAAAGGAAGCAACATCAGGAACCAAACACATGCTGGTTGTTCTCACAGGCTTCCACGGACAGCAGAAGCTGCCCCTCACTGTTATTAACTTTCTAAGAAAGGCTCTTCCTTTCTCACAAAGTTCCTCCAGGAGCAGGACTCCTCCTTCTCCTCCAAACCCACCAAACCTTCTCATGACCAAACTGCCCTGACTTGGTGGGAGGGTCCCACGGTGACCATGGGAGAGCAGGTTTCCTGCTTCTGAGGTTCAGAGCACAAACACCCTCCTGGGCCAAACCTGCCCCAAGGCCGGCTTAATTGGAAATGACTGACAGAACATTCTAGACACCAAGAGCTCTCAGGACAACAGTGGATTCTCATTAAAGGTCTTGGGAGTCCCTCCACCACGGCTGAGGTGGGCACATCAGGCACTGGGTGAATCCACTCCCTCAGGGATGAGAACCCAGGCAGCTGAAGGAATTTATCACAATAACTGAGAAACTGGACACATTTGTCACACTCAGAAATCTCCAGAGACCCAAGTTTGCGGTGACGATTGGCCATCTATAGCCATCAGGGCGTTGGGAGGGTGTGGCTGGTGGCAAGTTTATGCTTACAGAACAATAAAATGGGGAGAATCTTCATCTCTGGAAGAACACCGCATGAAAAAAAATAGAACGACTTTTTTTGAACTTGGAAACTATGTCATATCTCTCCATGCACTTTAAACATTTCACGATTCAGAGACTGCGAGCATCAATCCTTCTAATACAGTAGCCTCATTATTCTGTTTTATTAAAGACAATTTTTGAAACTTCATTCTCTGAGAAGGGATGCATGAGAAATATGTAGTCCACATGGAGAACAAAGAATCAGTCTTCAATTTAAATTTAAAAATTAAAAATAGCAATAAAATAGAAGGTAACTTTACCCTCCCCTGACTCAAGAACCATTCACCTGGACTCTTTGCAGAAACATTTAAAAACATTTGTGGGAGTGGAGGTGTGCTTGCCTGGTGACTGGATCCTCACACACTTCTGAAAGCAGTGCAAATTGTCACAATCCTTTCCAGAAGCAATGGAACCATATGTATACCCTCAAAATATTCTAACCTTTTGACCCAGAAATCAATCTGCTGGGAACCTGCCCTAAGGAAACAATTTGGAAGAACCAAAATGCCATATGCACAAATACGTTCACTGTAGGGGTGCCTGGGTGGCTCAGTCATTTAAGCATCTGCCTTCGGCTCAGGTCATGATCCCAGGGTCCTGGGATCGAGCCCCGCATCGGGCTCCCTGCTCAACGGGGGTCTGCTTCTCCCTCTGCCCTTCCCACCCCCTCCCCGCCCCCTACTCCCCACTCATGCTCTCTCTCTCTCTCTCTCCCTCCCTCTCGCAAAAATAAATAAATAAAATCTTTAAAAAATATGTGTTCACTGTGGGGTTTTCTATATGTTAAATGTTGAACACAACTGAAGTATTCAACATCTGGATGTCAAAGCAAATTAAGTCACATCAAATCAATATAATATTATACAGTGATGAAAATTATCATTTTAACTGCAGTAACAAAGAAAAGGTTATTGGTATTATTACATGAAGAAAATATGTGACTATTGGACAAGGTCAAGAAGGCACTTTCCCAAAATGAAAGCAGTGTCAAGTTCATGTTCTTTTTACCTGTTAAACTGTCCTTCATTTTATTCCAGAATATTCTCTGTCAGGGAATCACAGTTATACTTGCTTTATTAGGATGCTGGAAATAGGAATTTACTCTTCAAAAATTATTTCTGAGAATTTATTCTAAGGAAATTATCACACATTCACTGCTGTATTACTTCTACTTTTTTAGATGAGAATAATCTAGATCACCAATAATAAAAGAATAAAACAAATCGTCTGTATCCAGGGGCACCTGGGTGGCTCAGTCAGTTGAGCATCCGAGTCTTGATTTTGGCTCAGGTCATGATCTCAGGGTCATGAGATCCAGCCTAGTGTTGGGCTCCATGCTCAGCGGGAAGTCTGCTTGAGATTCTCTCTCTCCCTCTCCCTCTGCCCCTACCCCTGCTCATGTGCTCGTTCTCTCTCAAAATAAAAAATCATGTGTACCCAACCATGGAACATTGTGCCTCTAATCAAAACTGTGACATAGAGAAATGTTTCAGATATATTAGATGAATAAAGCAAATTACAAAATTGATCTGAAAATCTGATTCCTCTTTTGTAAAATTATATATTTTGTCTTTAATTTTAATTTCTTAACTTTTTCCTTTTATATAATAAAAAATATTTGAAAATGGAAGAAATGAAAAAAAAAAAAGAAAATGGAAGAAATGTTCCCACAGCTGAGCCTAATAATTTAAGCATAAAAATATCTAAGAGTTAAGAGCTAAAACTATAAAGCTCTTAGAAGAAAACATAGCTATACATCTTCATGACCTTGGATCAGGCAATGGTTTCTCACATGTGACAGCAAGAGCACAAACAAGCAAAATAAATAAATAAATAAGTGAATTGTACTTCATCAAAATTAAAGACTGGTGTGACAAAGGACACCCACAAGAAAATGAAAAGAGAATCCACAGAACGGGAGAAGATATTTGCAGATCATGTATCTGATAAGGGTTTAGTACCAGAATATATCAAAGAACTCTTACAATTCAAAAATGGGCAGAGGATCTGAATAGACCTGTCTCCAAAGAAGACATACAAATGTTCAATAAGCACATGAAAAGATGCTCAATAGCATTAGTCATTAGGGAGATGCAAATCAAAATCACAATGATGGGGGGATGGGGTAACTGGCGGACAGGCATTGAGGAGGGCACTTGATGTGTTGAGCACTGGGTATTATATACAAATGATGAATCACTAAATTCTACCCCTGAAACTAATAATACACTATATGTTAACTAAATTGAATTTAAATTAAATTTTTTTAAATTTTTTTAAAAGATGTAAAAAAGAAGAGTCACAATGAGATACCACTTCACACCCACTAGGATCCTCAAACCAAAAAGGTGGACAGTGGAAAGCACCGATAAGGATGAGGAGAGATTGGAGCCCTGACACGTTGTTGGTGGGAATGTAACAAAGTGAAGCCACTCTGGAAACCAGTTGGGCAGTTCCTCAAAAAGTTAAACATCATTAGCATATGACCCTGCAATTCTCTGGCAAGGTTCCTACCCAGGAGAACTGAAAACATATGTCCACACAAAAACTTGTACAGGAATGCTTATAGCAACCGATTCATAATAGTCAAAAAGTGGGAGCAACTCAAATGTCCATCAACTGATGAATGGACAAATAAAAGGTGGTACATCCATAAAATGGAATATTATTCACCCGTAAAAAGAATGAATGGCTGACACACACTACATCATAGAAGAACCACGAGATTATCATGCTCAGTGAAAACAACTAGACACAACCGGCCTTATATTACAGGATTTTATTATAGGAAATAGAGCAAATCCATAGACAGAAACTAGATTAGTTGCCAAGATGCCAGGGCCTGGTGGGGAGAGAATGAAGAGTGGCTGCTTATAGGTACGAGATATTTTCTGAGGATGTTGGAAATGTTCTGGAATTGGATAGTAATGATGACTGCACAATTTTATGAATATACTAAACACCACTGTGTGAGGCACTTTAAAGGACCAGATTGTATGGTGTGTGAATTACATCTCAACTATATATGTATATGAGTAAACTGGAATGAATCATTATTTACAGGTCATTTTAACCCCAGATGGCAGATGCAAAGACTCTATACCCTCGTACTTTTGAATTTCCCACTGACAGCCACCAGAAAAGCATTAAGATGGCCTCGGCAGATAGTGAGCAGAACGTTCTCTCCTTGAGTTAATAACACAAGGCAATGTTCGCACAGAGATTCTGGATCTGTGGATGATTTGGGGGGGAAAATCACATTGGCTTAAAGAAAATGGGGACAAACCCTAGGTTTAAATACTGTAAACGAGTCAAAGATTGGGACATAGAGTCAAGTGGGAATTGCCAAATCTGAATTTTTTTCTTTATCATAAACCTACACTCCTGACTGGAGTAATCCTCGGGAGCACAGCCCCGCCGCCGGATAGGACTCTGTCCACACGCTGTCCTCTGTCTCCTGCTTTGAGCCAAAGATCACTTCCTATGGTCCAAGAAAAGGTACGGGACGGCTTTCCTCAGCAGCTAACCTGGGCTGTGACCGCCTTTGCCCTTGGTTCAGTTCGTGCTCTGAACACTCACAGCCCGGCCCGGCCCAGGGGACAGCGCTGTGTACGCAGGATGCCGCAGACCAGGGGATAGACCGCAACGTGAACAAGACGGACTTTCCCCCGAAGTGCAGGGTCCTTACCTTCTCTCGGTTTAACCCAGAACCGACTCCAGGAGTGAGGTCGGCTTCGGTAAGCCCACCACAGAGGACGGCAGGGACAGCCAGCATCTGAGACAGAGGGGACGTACGGGTCATCGGTCGGGTCCAGCCTGCCATCCCCAACAGCAGCCCTGGCCCCAGCAGGTGGTCCTGCCACCCCTGTGGCGACACCCAGTTGGAAGGAGCCCACCCAGCACCCCACAAGGCGGCCTTCCCTGCTCTGGGGCGGTGCTAACTGACCAACTGATGGGACTCTTGGACTGGGCTGAAAGTGACTTGCTGTGACTTCCCACAGAGGATCGAGCCTTCTGCTCTGAAGCGGCAGGTAGAATGAGTCTCCCCTCGTTCCCACGAAAGTCCTTCCTGTATGAACACGTCAACCAGCTGGGCCATCGGTTCAGGGACGCCAAGAGCAGATAAAACCAGGGAGGAGGGATTGAGCTATGCCAGATTCTAGCCTGCATCTCCCTCACGGAGCCAGACGCTGAAATTCTGTGTTGCCCACAAACAAAATACTAAATACCACTTCCTCACCAGCGCTGTGATGAGCAATGCCCTACAGATGCCCCATAGAGTTCAAAGCCAATCTCTCGGTTTTGTTTGCTTGAGAGGGAAATTCCCCGTTGCAGACATCCAGGTTGATGAGCCTGGCTGTGACCAAGATTCCCCACGTTCCTCCTCTGTCCTGGCAGATGCCAAGGTGGGATCCTCTCCCCATGAGCCCTTCCGTGTTTCCTGAGGAGGGGCCACCAGCGACTGCATCTTGCATAAGAATCATTCATAAAGGACATTCGTGAGGGGTCCACCAATGGGCCAAGTCCTCTGGCCGGAGTTCCTGCCCTGCCCCAGACAGCATCAGCTGGGACCCTGGCAAGTCTCTTCTCCTGGGGCTGGGGCCTCAATGCACTCATCTGTAAAAGGGCTGGGATCTGAGACTCCCGAGGTCCCTGCTGTCCTAATCTCCTCCACCCTCCCTGCCTGCTGATGGCAAGCTCCTCAACCTGGCCTTGGACATGCTGAACACTTTCAATGATAAACTGTCTTGATGGCAGTGAAAAATGGGTTTGGCAGAGCCCAAACCCATTACAAGTCAATGAGGAGTTGCCTGGCCAAATGAACAGCAATATAAGCAGCTTTGTTGATTTAGCAAGACAGTTTTTTCTTTTATTTCTTGTAAAGAAAAATTGCCGTCATTCTTAAATTCATCTGACTGCCAGCCAAGAACCACTCATTCCACGCGGGTCCTGACGCAGGATCATACAACTCTGGAGGAAAACTGAGGCACGGTGGGCCATAGACCAGGCCCCACTTCATCTGGGAGTGTTCACAGGAGATGCCTCGTGGGTCTGGGGGCTCGGTCCTGGGCAGCGGGTGGACAGTCGCAGTGGGAGGCGTTCGGGGGGCCAGCAGCCCAGGGCAGGGAGCACCCAGACAGCAAAGCAAGGAGGACAGAGCTTCCATCCTGGTCCTCCCAACTAGTAGCACTGTGACTGAGTGCTGGGGCACACAAAGTGGGGGTGGTGCTGCCGGGAGCCCTGAGGACACCAGCCAGGAAGATCTGCCACTCCTGGGGCCCTTTCCAAAGACACCTCACATCAGTGTCATGATTGACTGAGAGTAATCACACCCTCCCAAAGCACCTTCGGGTAGCACAGCCCCGAGATGGACAGCAGTGGAGGTGATCAGCAGAGGCCGTTAGGATGGGAGGTTGCAGGAAAAGCCTCCGAAGAGCGAGCCACAAGGGCTAGGGCAGAGGGTCAAGCTGGCCTGGCCCTCAGTGGTCAACAGGGACACTAGAACCCAAGGCAAGGCAAAAAGAGGCCCAAGAGGAGTCACCACGGGGTCTGGAACACAGCAGGAAGGCAAGTGAGGGGCAGGGGCCGAGGTTCGGGATGTGTGCTGGGGTCAGGCAAGGGGTCGGAGTGTCCTCACCTGGAGGAAGTGGCTAAGCTGTCTAAGCACAGAGCTGGACGAATGGACGGGAACCGGGAGCCCACCCTGCCATCCCCTGGACTGGGTTAAACTGTCCATATCAGCCCGAGATAAAGTCACTGGCTGTCTGACCTGGAGTACAGGGCCTGGCCCGGAGAAGGCAGCAATGACGTCTGCGGGAAGGAGGGTGCCACAGGGGTAGAAGCCAGAACCAGCTCGGGACCGCATTTCGCCAAAGGCCACTTGTCTCCATAGTCACCTCTTAGGTCCTCCTTGGTCCTCCCCATCTCCCCGCAGGCTTCCCGAAGCCTCATCTTGCTTCCCAGCCTCGGAGCTCCTGGAAATCGCCTTCAGACACGGACGGCATCTCATGCTTTATGCTGATCTTTTCTCTACATCCACGATGGCATGTCAGCCTCGAGAAACCCCTGAGGCTGGTCTTGCTCTCCCCATCTTCCAGGCAAAGAGGCCGAGGCTGAGCAGGTTCATCAGGCTGCATGAGGTCACCAGCTGGTGAGTGGCTGTGCCGCCTGCAGGAAACACCATTATGGTGCATCTGCAATGAGCCAGGCACTTCACAGGTACCATTTCATCAAATCCCCTCGCCGTCCCTTTGAGGCCAGAGTTACCATCTTCATTCAGCATCGGGAAGCACTGAGAGACTGAATAACTTGTCTACAGTCTTCCAGGTAGATTCGGAGCGAGAATCCAATCTAGATACATCTGAATCCAAATTCGGTGTTCTCCTACTCGACTACGCTTACCACTGGCCACTTTCTCCTTCCCTACCACCTATAAGTTATAGACAGCCGCCACTTCCAGAACAACTTCAGGGGACATTCTCGGCCTGCAGGCTTGGGCTGGGTACTTTGAGCCTGCCAACATTTCAGGATCCAAGTGTGCTCCCTTCTCTCATGGTGATGGGGTCATTGACCCAGTAACTCAGCTACGCCTCCCCCAGGTGTGTCACCACCCCAGCAGAAGCCCTAAACTGGACACTGCAAGGTCACATGCATTTTGGAGCTTCTGTTTACCTGCCCTTTGTCCTGGGAAGGGACTCACCTCTGTAGGGAAGATCAAGGGACAAATCCCCCTGATTGCCTCTCCTTGTGACAAAACCACACACAGAATTCCCTTACTGATATGATAACTTTGGTATGCAATTGAGAGAGAGAGAGAGAGAGAGAAAAGTCTGCGGAGAAAGAAGCTACCACTCCTCCCCCACGAAGGCCCATCCGAGGCCATTAGACCTACATGCCTGCCCCAGCGTGAGCAGAAGTCCAGGCAGACCTCTTGGGCCCGGTGCCTTGGTCAACTCCACATAAACCGGAATTTTACACCTCGGGGTCGCTTTCCCGTCTCCTACAATAGGTGAAAGATATTGGACCTTTGCACATTTTGAAAATACGCGGAGCATCAAATAATTTGGCCTGCTTGGGTAACAATGAGTCTCAGTTTTTAACAAGTTTCTTTTAAGCAGATTATGCAAACATGGTGGTAAAGAAGAGCCTCAATAAAGCCACATTTTTGCCATCACTTGAGAGCCCTGCGCAGTGGGTCCATAAGGATCACACACTGGCCCGCTCAGATAAACCAAGGCCCTCTGGGCTTCCGCGACGGCTGGTGCAGGGCTGCAGGCGGGGTTTCTGCAGGACCGTCGTGAGTGCTAAGAGCGTGAAATGAGCCTGGGCCCCAGGGTCCAGAAGCTCAGAGCAGCACGAGGGGACCAAGCCAGGCGCTTCCCGCATCCTCTTGTCACCTGCGCGACCTTGGACAGGTGACCTTCACCTCTGTCTCTCTAGTATCCCTCCAGTAAAGGGAGAGGAGCGGCGCTGACCTCACAGCGTGATGGAGGGGGTTGGAGGCAGAACGTGCATCATGGGCTGTGTGCCCCACCAAGTGCTGTGTCCAGACCATGCTGAGCTCAGGGGTAGCTACACACAGCATTCCCCATGGGAAATTGCACCCCAATGTCCAGACTCACCCAATCTTACCCCAACTCAACAGAGGCACACTCAAAATAAATAAACAGATAGCTGCCGTGTCCTGGGCCCTGGCTCTGAACGCTCAAGAATCTCTCTTGTCCCTCAGGACGGCTCTCCTGCGCCTCTGGGTTGCAGTGTTGTGTGAAGGAAACAGAATCTGGAAAGTTGGATGACTTGCATAAATATGAGGAAACTAGGCTTGAAGACCAGCTTCTTCGAGTGAAGAGAAGGACAAAGATCCCACTCAAGGAGGGAGAACCCGGTCCCGCTCAGAGAGCTTCTCTTCCTTCAGCGCCCTGCAGAAGGAGGCAGTGGTCCCACACGGCCACCACCCGAGGAGCAGGACCGGGGCTGGGCGCACCACAGGCTGCGAGCTTCAGGCTTCGTCCTGAAGCAGTGCCCACCCAGCTGACTCCAGGGACCTGGGACGTTGGGGACGGGATCCAAGCTGGCCAAAGCCAACTGCGCTTGAGCGGGTCGGCCTCAGCGCCCACAAGAAGGGTTTGGCTGTCCCCGCTGTTTTCATTCACTGGTTGGTTTGCTTTGGCTTTGATCTTTAACAGTGCACGTCTATAGAGCTGCCCTGAATAGAGAGTGCCCTTGTTCCACTTAGAAGGCCCCAGACATCTTCCCTCCTTCCTTCAGAGCATAACCAGGAGCTCCCACCTCAGGACACAACAGGCGGGAAAAGACCAAACGTTTCACTGAGGATGTTTCCAGCTGACATGCTGTTATTGCTTTCAGAGCCCAGGAGAAATGCTTAGCTTGCCGACAGAGATAATAAAGTTTGTGGCCAAATACTGAGAAACCAGAGCGCACCAGGGACCAGTGGCCTTGAATGCCAGAGCCCTAGTGTGGCCCAAGGCCCAGCAGCAGTGTATCACCCCAACACGAGGCTGTTACTGGTTCTCACGGAGCCTTGAAGCTCTGAAGACCCAGGGTGATCTACTCTGACTGCCTATGCTGGTGATAAGGAAATGGAAACCTGGGAAGCGGGGACTGGTCCAAGGTCACGGAGGTGCTGGACACAGAGCCAAGAGCCGCAGGGGCTTCATTGCCTGTGGTGGGCTGCACTGTGTCACCCCAACCCTCATAGGTTGAGTCCTAACCCCCAGTACCTCCGAATGTGCCTGTATTTGGAGACAGGGCTCTCAAAGAGGCCATTAAGGTAAAATGAGAACAGAGCCTCTGTCTCAGCCGCACTGAGCTGGCTCGGCATGCAGATCAGGGTCTATGTTCTGGAAGAGAGACCACCTGTAGGCGAAGTCAGGGGAGAGAATATCACACTATTTGGGGAACCGCAAGGAGCTTGTGGCCTCTGGAGTTGAGGAGGGTGGTGGGAAATGAGAGCGGAGAGGCCCAGCGGGGCCAGCCACCAAAGGCCTCCTGTCGTTGTTCAAATAGAGAATGGACAGAATCCCCAGAGCACGGGAGTCGCACCTCTATAAAATTTTAAGCAGGAGGTGGTGGGGTCCACAGAAGAGAAAGATGCTCCCGCGGCTCTGAGGAAGCCCATCAGAAGGAAAGGGACTGCACCCACAGGTCCAGGTAGAGACGGCAGGGGCTGAGATGTGGCCGTGAGGGGGGCAGCAGGGGCAGAAGGGCAGGCTGCACAGCAGAGGGGAGGCCAGGGGCACCAGCTCATTTCCTCCCCCAGAGCACACAAGGCAGGTGGCCTGGGGGCCATGCAACTGAGTTCTGGTCAGTGGGAGGGGGCAGAGGTGACGTAAGCCTCTTCTAGGCTTCTTGCAGGATCCTCTGGTCTGCTCTTGTAGCAATCCAAGAAGACGTGGGCTCCAGGTGGCATAGCTTTGGCTGCAACCACCTCTGACGGGCTACCTAGAGGAGAGCTGCTGGGAGTCAGGCCCAAGCCACGCCAGACTGCATGCGGGCAAGAAACACATGTTTACTATAGTAAGCCACTGAGATCTCAGGGATCTTTGTTACACAGCAGAGCCCACCTGACCGCGCCAGGGAGGGGGATCAGAGCACTGGTCGCTGGATGGCACTGAGGACAGAGGCAAGCCCAGGATGAGCATACGGGCAGCCAGGGGAAGGTGGTGCTGCTAACTCCTCACTCTGGCAGGAGATGCTAGACGCTAAGTCTTTGCCTGTATCCTAGACATGAGTGTTTGGGGAGCTTCTGGCAAGAAGCAGATGACCACCGGCAATGTGTATGTGAAACAACATCAAGGAAAAGGCTAGAACCACAGCAGCAGGCTGGAGGGGCGTCGGCTCCAGGTGGTAGCTGAAGTCCTGCAGAAGGAAAGAGAGCATCTGGGCATGCGTGGCATGCTGCGCACAGAGGATGCTAAGAGCTAAAGAAAGGAAGAGGATGGAAGAATGGCCATCAGCCGGGACAAGAGGGAGCCGAGAGAGGTGTACCTGATGGAAAGACATTGAACACGAAGCAGGCAGGACAGAGCGTGGCAGGAGTGGTGAAGGGAACCAACAGACCCCCAGCACCGCCCCAGGGCACATCCTCCACGGGGGCTTTCAGTGCCCCAGGCGGCAGCCGGCTGCAGACACTGCCCCCTCCCCAAGGCGCCAGCAGGTGCCAGAAACTGCTCAGCCCGAGATCCAGGGACAGAGTGAGATTGAGCCCGCGGCTAACCCTCGTGCAGGGAGACAGCAGATGTTTCCAACAGTCCCCGCCCTTGAGGCACTAGTGTCCGAGCGGTGAGATAAGGCAGGTTCAGAAATAACTCGCTGGAGGCAGACAGACAGGAATAAGTGCCCCCAAGAGCAGCAGATAATGCACGAGGGGCTTCCAAAGGGAGATTACTTCCAGCTGGAAGAGATCGGGAAAGATCCCTTGGAGGCAGGGCCCTTGGGGTCCAGGCCTAATCTCTGCGTGCCAGCGTCATGTCCAGGTTCTGGAATAACGGTGTCTCTCCTTGGTCTCGCTTTCCTTAGCTGCTGCTGCCAGCACAGTGAGTGTCCGACTGAACACCCTGTGTTCCCGGCGTGAGCAAGAGCATCACACATCCAAGGTGGTCAGGAGAGCGGACTCGTGGGTCTCCACGGGCACTCTCGGGATGGCAAGAGCGCAAGGTGTCCGAGCAGGACCCCAGGACCAAGTGCATACTTACGTCGCATGCACTGGGCCACGCTACCGGCTTGGATGATTACAGGCCATGCTCTTCATCTCAGGCCGGGCTGTTGTATAACAGGACGCCGCCGATAAGACAGCCGAACCGAACATCTGTCTGCCACAGGTCTGGGGGCTGGGAGAGATCAGGGCACCAGCAGAGCTGGGTGCCAGTGGAGGTCCTCTTCCCACCTTACAGATGCCGCTTCCTTGCCCTGTCCTCATGGGGTGCAGCAGAGATCACCTCATTGTATCTCTTTTCATAAAGGTACTGACCCCATTCATGGGGGCGCCACCCTCACAACCTAATCAGCTCCCAAGGGCCCCACCTCCAAATACCATCCCATGGAGGATTAGGACTTCAACATATGAACTGGGGAGGTGGGGGGGAACACAAGGCTTCAGTCCCTAGCACTCCTTGATAAACCCCCAGCTGCTGGATAATGAGGACTCCAAGAGGTAAGCTTCACTTCCCACATCTTTCAAATAATCAATAAATTCAGAGCACAAAGGACATCAATGTTTTTTCTTAAAAAGAGAAGCAGTTCACAGAGTGAACAGGTAGCTGCTTATTTATAGAACGCATAAATTTTTTTAAATAAAACTGAAATGGGCACAAAAATCAATAAGTTTTTTAAAATATTTTTTAAAGAGTTGTTTATTTTGAGAGAGAGCACGCAAGCAGGGGGAGGGGCAGAGGGAAAGAATCTCAAGCAGACTCCCCGGGCCTGAGATCACAACCTGAGCCAAAATCAAGAGTTTGACGTTCAACAGACTGAGCCACCCAGGCGCCCCAATTTCTTAAAAGTATTTTTGTGGGGTGCCTGGGTGGCTCAGTTGCTTAAGCATCTGCCTTTGGCTCAGGTCATGATCCCGGGGTCCTGGGATCAAGACCTGCATCAGATTCCCTGCTTAGCGGGGAGTCTGCTTCTCCCTTTCCCCGGCCCCTGCTCGTGCTCTCTCTCACTATCTCTGTCTCTCTCTCTCTCGAATGAATGAATAAATAAATAAATAAATAAATAAATAAATAAATAAATAAATAAATACTTTTTTTTTTTTTTTTTAAGTATTTTTTACATCTCTTAACTTGATTTCTTCTCACACTACCTTTTGGAGTCCCAGGTGAGAAAATCAAAACATAATGTTTGGGATCGACCTAAGGTCACAGCTAGAATAATAGCTCTAGTTGGCTCTTGGGGAAGGGGCTCAGAGGAGAAAACTCCTAGGCATTACTGCTTTTCTACTGTTTGCACTAGCCTCCCTAGAACAGTGATCACCTCCAGGGCTGAATGCTTGAGCCACAGCCTCAACAAGGCCCGAGGGCCGGGAGTGAAGGAGGTGGGAGGCTTGCAGATTGCTCACCCTCCACCTGACATCGTGGGAGCCTAACAGAATATCACAAACAGTGGCAGCTGAGCTTAGCATAAGGAGCTGGCCAGAGTCAGATGCCACAGTCCGCAGGAGGGGCTGCAGGTCTCCCCAGTAAATCAAAGCCCACTTTCCGCCACTGGAACCTTCCTGCTTTCCACTCTCTAGGGGCTGGCATCTCCCCTCACCCAACACCGAACTTCTAAACTTAAACCTCCTGTTGGCTGCTTCCTCCCCAAGCACATGCACATCACGACCTGTGCGGGGCTGCTTCCAAGTCCTTCTGCCCTCCGTCTGCAAGAGCAGTTTGCACAGAGATTACTGTTTGGAAGCAGAAGCACGTGGCTTGGTGTCTTTTGATTTCGGAGCTGATCAGCTAGAACAAGGCATTTTGCAAGGTGCAATGGAAGGAGACCATCTCCTCCGCTAGCCACTTCGCAGTCATATGGCCTGCTTTCCCACCAGTTAGGAAGTGATTGATTATTGGAACAGCACAAACAGGTTTTTTTGTCAAAGTGGAGGTGTGATTTTCTCAGGTTTTGTGGTAACACACACACACATATTTTTACCAGCCCAATCTGTTTTCCAGTAGCCCAGTGGCCGCGGGGTCTGGGAGGTCAACTTAAATACCTGGGAATCACAAAGGTGTGCCTGGTGAAGTCTCTGGAAGCTTCAGGCATATCTGACCTGACAGGAGGCTGAACCACCGCAGATGAGGCCAGCTGGCCAACGAGCCGTGAGTAAGGAGGAGAGGTAGGCTGCAGCGAGAACAGGCCTGGAGGCAGGGGTCCCACACCCATTCTGGACACAGGCAGCCCCTCCCCTTCCTACCTGCCCAGGTGCTCACCTCTGACAGGAAGAACCACCACAAAGCCTCCTCTTACACATAGAACCCTATCACAGAGCTCATCTACTACATGGGGCCAGAACTTTTTTTTTTTTAATTCGCTATTGCTGGTTTAGCTCTAAGATCTCTTTGAAATAAAATTTAAGACTTATCTTTAGGGTAAAGATAGCAGATGGAACACATGCCTTTACTTTCATTATCTCCCTAATTACCTTGAAAACAGAAACCTTTTTTGTGTTGTTTTACAATATAGATCTGTGCTATCCAATATGGTAGCCAAGTCACATGCGCTTCATGGCCTTTTTATTAAATAAATTCTAAAATGTAGTCTGTCGTTTGCACTAGCCACGTCTCAAGTACTCAATAGTTGCATATGGCTAGTGGCTTTCTTACTGAACAGCAGAAATAAAAAACAATTCCATCATCGCAGAAAATTCTATTGGACTGTGCCGGTACAGACCCACAAGGAGCACAGTGGGGAAAGCACAGGGGAAATGCCGGGAACTGGAAACTTAGGATGGGTGGTAAGTGGCTGGATGAGTAGAATAATCTTAAATCCTAAACCAGAATTGGGTGGTGCCAAGAAGGCAGCTAGCCCTTGACATTTGTCAGGTCTGGACAGGAGTACCAAAGCAAGCCACGTGCCCTAACTCTGAAAAAAAAAAAAAGGCTAAACCAAGATAACAAACTCTATTGAAAGGACTAAAAACTATCATCTCTCCTCTACCTGGACAAACATGCCTTCTTGATGACATAGGAGGACAATGTATTAGCTTGCTAGGACTGCCATAACAAGGTACCACACACCACAGAGCTTAAAACAATGCAGTTCTGGAAGCTGGAAGTCCGAAATCAAAGTATGGGTGAGGCTGGTTCCCTCTGAGGGCTTTGAGGGATAAACTGCCCCTTGCCTCTCTCTTAGGTTCTGGTGACGGCCAGCAACCCTAGCATCCCATAGTTTATAGATGCACCACTGTCTCCATCTTCATGTGGCTTTCTCCCTGCATCTCTGTCTTTATGTGGCCTTCTTATAGACACACCAGTGGTATTGGCTCAGGGACTCTCTCTACTCCAATATGACCTTATCTTAACTAATGACATTCTACAAGGACCGTATTTCTAAAGGTCACAATTTGAGGTACTGGGGGTCAGGACTTCAACACAATTTCCTTGGAGGACATAATGTAAGCCCTAACAGCCAGATTCAAATTAGAGTTCTCAGACATTTATGGGTTCCGCATCAGAACACCACATCAAGAGAAGAGCCCCTGCTCCTGACCCTTCCGTTCTTTCCCACCCCCTGCTCTTCCATGTCTGAGGGGCCTTGTCATTGCTCCATCCATACCTCCCACAAACCAACACCTCTCATTAGAAAGATCAGAAGATACAATAGAGGAAACAGAGCAAAACCCAAAGGCTTAGTTCAACAAGTCCAACATTTGAGAAGAGAGTTCCAGAGCGAGAGAAAGAAATCAAGGGAAACAGAGAAAAGAAAATCATCAAGATATAATTTAAGAACATTTCCGAGATTGGAGAGACATGAGTTTCTAGCCTAGGACTCATTGAATGCCTGGCATGATAGATGAAAATAGACTCACCCCAAGTCAATCAGCATGAAATTTAAGAACACTGAGGACAAAAAGAAAATCCTACAAGCCATCAGGGAGATAAAAATAGGTCTCATACAAAGGATCAGAAATCAGAATGATTTTGATTCTCAAGAGTAACCCCGGATGCTAGATTATAATGCAGTAAGGTCTTCAAAAATCTGGGAGGAAACAATTTCAAAACCAGAATTCTGTACCAAACCAAACTACTAAGTGTGAGGGTACAACGAAGATAGTGTTAGTCATTCAAGGTGTCAAAGTATTGACCTTCCACATACCTCAAGAAGTTATTGGAAGATTTGTTCCACCAAAAGAAGAGAAAAAATCTATGAAAACAAGCATGAAACCCAACCCAAGACATGATCAAAGAGTAAACTTCAGACTTCCAGGCTTAGCTCCAACATGTAAATAGGTTGGAAGTAGTCAGCCACCATTCTTACATGAAAGATCTGGAAAACTGAAACCAATGACTTTTCTTAGACTCATCAGAGACTGGTGTTGCAGGACAAACCATCACCCCTAAATTGGGAGAGACAAGTATCATAGCCAAGATCTTACATAGAGAGCAAAAGTCACCAACTAGAGTCATAAACTGGTAGAGACATTTAAGTGGTCATTTTGACAAATTGCTAGAAGCTGAGTGTGGACTAGCCTAAAAGAGAAAAACTACTGGGGCTACAGGATTGGTGGGCTTTCACACTTTGGGGGGGAGGCGCGCTTTACTTCCAGGAACCACACCAAGTTCTCACAATGAAGAATCAAAAAAGATCCATGCCATGGTTCTGGCAGGAGGAGAGAAGGTAATCATGTATAATATGCCCCAAGCAGTCTCCATAACAAATGCCAATTCTCCAAGAAAGAAGATTGTCAGGGCTATCCCAGCTGGGGGAAGGGCATTTCCCCCAATACAACACCCTCCAGCCTCCCTGTATTGCCTACCAGGGAAATGGTGGGGGAACATAGTTAACAGAGATCATTGCTTCCTGGAAATAGATTGGGAACACAGATATAGCATGCTAACACTAATCAAAAGAAAGCTGGAACGCTATATTAATTTCAGACAAAGCAGTAGACTTCAAAATAAGGAAGATTATCAGGGATAAAGAAGGCCATTACATGATGAGAAAGGGGTGAATTTGCCAAGAAGACATAAAAATCCCTAACATGTATACCCCTAATAACAGAGCATCAAAATACATGAAGCAAAAATTTACAGAAATGCAAGAAGTAAATACATCAACTGTTATAGCTGGAGACCTCAACACTTTCTATCAGTAAATGACAGATACAACAGGCAGAAAATCAGTAAGAGTATACATGACCTAAGTGGTCAATGTGATCTACCTGACATTTATAGAATACTCCATCCAACAACAGCAGAATACATTTTCTTCTACAAGAATATAATTCAGTTTATATGAAGGTGAAAAACAGCAAAACTAAGCTGTGTTATTAGAAGTCAGGATAGTGGTCACCTCTGGAGAGCAGGATAGGGATGGTAACTAGGAAAGATGTAAGGCATGCTTCTAGAGTACTAGTCAAGTTCTATTTCTTGACAATGGCATGTGCACTTTGTGATAATTCATCAAGATATGTATGTACTTATGCTCTGTGTGCTTTTTTGTTTGCATATAATGCTTTGGTTAATTTTTAAATGGAGACGCAAAGGAATCCCCTGGGACCATGGAGTTGTCTGGAGGACACACAGTACAGATGCCCAGGGGGCTGCCAGTCCACTTGGGCAGCTCAGGAGACTCCAGAATAAGTTACCCCAGGAAGATGAAACTGACCTGCTTCAAAAACACCTGGAATCAGAAGAAGAAAAGACAAGTGTCCCAAAGATAGGGAGAGAAGGAGATGGAGCCCTGTCTCCACAGATTGCAGGAAAGTACAGATGCTCTGAAAGAACTTTCTTCTCTCACCTAGGAAAAAAGGGTGGGGTTAGGGAGATGGTTGATGACTTTGGCCAAGACTCATGGGATATGGCAGACATAAGAGGAGCTCCCAGGCTCCCTGGTGTTCTCTCAACCTGTAAAATGGAGTCTTAAGGAATAGAAATATTATTTTTTTCTTCAACATGCTTCCTTTCATTAGGATGTATTACCTATTGCCATGTGACTTAGTGGGGCTTGTTTCATGAGAGAAAACAATGACCCTACCGGGATTTCTCAAATCCCTTGAGATAGGTGTTAATTCCAAGGTCAGTTTCAGTAGTACCTAAGGGCACTCATAACCCACTTGCTTTCTCTTTGCGCTTTCCCCCCTGGTGGATGTTATAAATGGCTTATATTCAATTTCCATAATGTTTCATTATACCAGGCAGAGGTCAAGAGAGCAGAGTTAAATGAAATTATTAAATGGTCTCTCTACCCTCTTTCTCAATCCCCACATGTATTCATTCATCCGTCTTTTCACTAAAGGTTTGTTGATGAATGTAAGAACAAACCAGTGAAGAAATAGATGATTTCATCAGAGCTGCCAACACGTAACAAAACCGAACACCTTCACCTGCTTGCTGCACCTTGACCCCTGTCAGCTGCTGATGCCAAAGAGCCTTGAAATAATCTAGATGCCTCCATCCAATGGACAGAAGAGAAATAGACAAGGGAACTCAGCAACTACATAAATCAACCATGAAAAATCAGGAGGGTTTTTTTTTTTTTCCTGGCAACATTCTTATAATTAACCTACAAACCTAAATTCTGTGGAAAAGAACCCAATGCAAAATCCCCAAGTAGTAATAAAATTCCCACTTCTTAAGTTCACATTTCAGGCATGCCTCAATATTAACTTCTCATTTCCTCCTCTCCTATGCTAATCAGGAGTGAAATAAATACAATCTTCAAACCGTGGCCTTAAATTTAATCCCAGGTCTCTAGGGGGCTTTATTGCTTTTCTAGTCTGGCCTCCTCATTACACAGATAAGAAAACCGAGGCCCCTGGAGAGAGAGCAAGCTGCCCAGGGTCACCCAAGGTCAGAGGTACAGCTGGGACCAGAACCCAAGCCTGCCCCTGCCTTTACCTACATTACCTGCACCAGAGGAATCCAAGCGGCACACGATGCCCATGTCCCTGCAGCAGCCTGACGGCCTGAGCTGGGACCAGCGATTCTCCGTGCTCACCCAGCCCCACCACCAGCCCCTAGAGAGCTGCGGCAAACCTCCTTCACCCTCCAGCATCTGCCCCGTCACTCTGCCACGACAGGCCCACCTCCATCCTTCTCCCCAAGGCCAATCCCAGAGCCCTCTGCTCTCGCCCTCTCCCCCTGGGGCTCTCTGCCCTTCTGGGTCGGCCTCCTGTGAGAGCTGTCTGCCCCTCCCCCCGCAACTCCCCCTCCTCACCTCCCACCCCACCACCTCCCACTGTCCCTCCCCACCCTCCTTAACTCCAAGAGACTCTCCCTAGTTCTCTGCCCCTAACCTGTCTGGTGAATTCCACCCTGAGGACCACCCCCTCCACAGAGCCCTCTCCCCCCAGCCTCGCAGGAAGAGCTCCTCTCTGGGTCTGCTTGCCTCTGGGTAGTCCTCCCTCAGTGCACCTGCCCAGCTTCATCTGCTGTAATCCTGTGGCTGGGTCCTGGCCCTCCTCTCTGTTTCACCCTCTCCCTGGAGGTGAGCACCCCCTCCACGGCCCCAGTTACCATAGAGTCCCTCCAGCCCCCAACATCCAGCCTGAATACACCTGCCAGATGCCACACTGATCACCCTCCAGAAACTTCACACTCACCTTTTCCATACCCTCCACGCACCTCTACACTTCTCCTTTCCCTACAACCTGTCCCTCGATTACCTCCCCGGCATCGCTCGCCCCTCCCTCCCTTGCCCACTAATCTCCAGTTATGCTGAACTTTCTGGCCTTGGGGCTTCACACATGCTGTACCTTCTATTGGAAACACTAGTCCTCCCTTGCCCTCCCCCTCCCCCAACTGTTAAATGACTAGGTCCTAAGCCAAGATGCCACTTCTTCCATGGACCTCTGCCAACTCCCCAGGTGAGCAGAAGGAGACCCTCCCCTGCGCCCCCATCTCTCTCTGGGCCCCATCCCCCCCGGAGCTGATATCTGGGTTATCCAGTGCATGAGAATGTGAGCCTGTGTCTACCTCGCTTGCCACTGGATTCTCAGCTACAAGCACAGACCTGGTTAAAAATGTTCCAGTTTGTTCAATTCTGAGTTGCGTGAAATAGGTGTTCACCTAGCTAGGTCGTCCTCTAGACCATGAGCACCTGGAGGGCAGAGACTGTTCTAGCTCCGTGTCCCAGAGCCTGGCACACAGCAAGCCTTAGTGATGTTGCTTCTGTACCACTCTGCCTGAGGGACGCTGTGCCTGGTGGGTAAAGCAGGACTCCCTGATCCTCCTGGGCTCTGGGGAAGAAGAGCAGCTGGTCTAGGTGACAGTGGTTGGGGCCAATCGTGCGTGGTCATTTCGCATGGTCCCCAAGCCCCAAAGAGATGAGTTCAAACTGATGACGTCAACTCCATTCTCAGCAGAAGCCCAGCATCCTGGCTGCAACGGACATCTGACTGACATGGGGAAGATCTGCTGGAACGGGGCCTCCCGTCGTCAGACCTTTCTGTGCTGCCTGCGACAGGTCCCTGGGGAATGCCCGATACCATCCTGGGGCCAGAGCAGCAGGGACCCGACTGCCTGTGTGGCTGACCTCCAGAGCACCCACCAGCCCGGGCACCGGGGCAGCATCCTGGCCTCGAGCCCCAGCCACACGCGCGATGCTGCAAACTGTGAAGAGCCAGGCGATGACCTTTGGACCCAGGGCTTTGCTGGCAAATTCGGCCACCGTGTCCTGGCCACAAAAGGCTGCTCAGATGGGGACCCAATTTCAACAAGCTGCCCTGAAATATTAGCCTCCGAGAACACAGCAAGCAACTCCCTTCTGCAGAATCAGGACACGGAGAAGCCCTAAAATTCGAAGGTGTGACTCCAAGCCGCTCAACCCAGATGTGTGCACCTGCTCGAGGGGCTGAGGGCTGGCGGGCGCACAGCGGCCCGCTGATGGCTCCCAGCCTCAGCTGCTCGCTGTCCTTGCTTCCGCTCCCCCTCCCCACCCCTCACAGCCGGCATTAACGCATAGGGGTGGGAGTCAGACGTACCCCAGCGAAACCTCATGTCACTTTCCTGGGAGCGCACAGCTCGCTGACAGTCTGGAGGGGGCGGTGACACTGAACTGGAGACAGTAGAGCAGAGACTTCTAGAGTTGGCACAGCCTGAGCAGCAACCTCAATTTACAAGTTACGAGTCCCTGGGTGAGTCATCAGTGTTCTCATCTTTAAAATGGGGGTAGTGATGGTACCGACCTCACCGGCATAAGGAGAGGGGCACATCACCTACGCATGGCAGGGGTGCCTTTTCCTCTTTTCTTGGTAAATTGGCCATATTTTTATTGCCCCAGACAAATAGAATGGATTGGTTCCGTGTCCTTTTGACAGACCTAGTATATTCCCATCAGTTGCACATTATTTCTTGCCCTGTGAGAGGTCATGGGGAGAGAATGGCCCCTACCTGCCAGAGCCAAGCTTTGGCTCAGGGTCCCTCCTATTCACTGAAAAGATACTGCTTGAGGAGCTGCATTCTAGAAGGGAGAGGTAGATAATAAATGATAAGCTTAATACATAAATAAGTTATGTAGTAGGTTAAAGGTCACATGGATTCTGGTGGGAAGGAGCAGGGAAGGGGAAATGGGAGGAGGGTGGTGGGGGTAGGTTGTATATTAAATGGATCAGTCAACATGGACCTCACTGAGAGATGAAATTAGAGCAAAGCCTAGAGTCAATCAGAGAGAAATCTGTGCAAAGACCATTCCCGATGGAGGGAATTTCTGGAGCAAGGCTTTGAGAGGAGAGCATGCCCAGCATGTTTGCAGATGCTTCCTCAATACAGACATCTGGTCTACTCCTTGACCCCTGGTTCTGATTCTAGGCATCTGCTGGCAGCCAGGATAGGGCCTAAGCCTTGTTCGTGATAGTCCAAGCCTGGCCATGTCTAGTTGCTGAGACCTTGCCTCCCTGACCTGCCCAGATTCCTCCGGATCACCTACTCCTGCAGGGAGATCCCTCAGAGTGAACTGCCCTCCAGGAAATCCATCTTTGCTATTTCCCACCCTGTGCTTACACCCTGATCAGCCTGTGGTATTAGACTTCCTCCTCCAACCTGCAATGGGGTCTCATCCCACTTGCCTCTTCAGGTACAGCAGGAGGTCCTACTGCAGTGGTCCATGCACCAACCTCTCCTCAGATGCTGTGGCTAACTATGCCATGCTGCTAAGCACACGCAGCCAACTTTCCCCAGTTACAGCTCACAGCCACCAGGAATGGTGGGTGGACTGGAGGAAGCCTTAGAAAGGGAGGGCTGCATGGGTAGTGAATAGACAGTGGATGGGTGGGTGGAGAAATGTGTGGACAGACGGATAAAGGACAGATGGATGGGTCACAGATGAGCTGACTCCAGCAAAGAAAACTGCCCTATACTTCCCCAAAAGCATTCTGAAGAGGAATGTTCTTTCACCCCTAAAGCACTGTTTCCAGAACCCACACCCCCACAAATACAGCCACCTCAGTTTCCAGCCCTCCACCCCAGACTCACACCTAAAGTGACTTCACCCATCTCCCTACACCATTGGTTGTAGAGTTGCAGACGCTTCATAGATATTCCCCAAGTGTCTTAGTGCCGACTGAGGTGGGCCAGTCATTTTCAAATCTTTTTTAGCAATAGAATTATTTCTTCAAAAGAAAACTCATGAAGAGCTCCAGTAGACAAAACAGAAATGTGAAGCTGGTCTAATTGAAGTGTAAATAAGGAACATGGCTAGAGCACCAACCCTTACTCCACCCAGCCTACCCTTTTGCCCTGGATTCCACAAAGCACCATTTACAAACCAGTCAACAGACCCAAGGGGCTCAAGGAGAAGCAAGAGCTCATGGTAGCCTATGGCTCATTACGTAGAGCAGAGTTACAGGAGGTGGCTGGAGACTGTGGAGAGTGGAGTCTATGAGGAGTGTGTGTGTGTGTGTGTCTGTGTATGTGTATGTGAGAGAGAGAATATGTATGTGAGAGAGAATGTGTGTGAGGGAGAGAGAGAATGTGTGAGTGTGTATGTGAGAGACAGAATGTATGTGTGAGGGAGAGAAGGTGTGTGTAAGAGAACGTGTGTGTGAAAGAATGTGTGTGAGTGTGTGTGAGAGTATGTGTTAAAATGTGTATGAAAGGGTGTGTGTGAGAATATGAGTGTGTGAGTTGAAAGGTTATGTATGTGAGTATGTAAGAGTTTGAGTGTAAGTGTAAAGTGTGTGAGTATGAAAGGGTATGTGGAAATGTGAGTGTGAAAGGGCTGTATGAGTGTGAGAGAATACGTGTGAGAATGTGTATGAGAGTGTGTGAGTGTGGAAGTATGTGTGTGAAAGGGTTGATTGAGTATATGGGTATGAAAGGTTTTATGTTTGAGTGTATAAGACAGAATGTGTATGAGTGTGAAAGGGTGCATATGGGAGGATATGAGAGTGTGAGTGTGCGTGAGAAAGAGGGGTGATGAGATCTCAATATATAATTTAACTCTACACAGGTTAAACACACACAGGCCACAGTCATAGTCATTTCACCAAATAGCCATAAAACTAAAAGATAAATAGGAAATCCTAAATTGCAGGAATTTTTCTGAGTAGGGAGTGGTGCAATAAAGTGCTATCTGAACTAAGTCAAGCTTGCAGTGACCCCAAGGGAGTGGGCAAACAGAGAAGGGACTTGTTTTTCCCCATCAGTTGCCCCATAAAACCTCTCCAAGGCTGAGAGTCTGGCTCCTGAGGCCCAGGTCAAGGACTGGTCTCCATGACTGAAGAACAGGGAGCCTCCTGGAAATGGGCCCCCTCGGTGGGGGAGTCATCCTCAGCAGGATCATTTGTGAGCCTCAGGTCAGCACCTTATAAGGAGGAGCCCTCCCACTGGTCACTCAGCATCCAGCATGGAGTTGAACCCAGGCCTTGGGCGCCAGGGGGCCCAGAGCCCACTCCCCCCAGCCAGGGTGCTGCTAGCCAGGAGCCCAGACCTTCCTGTGCCCCACCTCATGTAGCAAGACCTTCTCCCTCAGGGACACCACGACTTCACAGATCAGCAAAAGAAAGAGACTAAGCAACTTTCTAGAGACCACCTGCCAACAAGCAGTCAGACATGGGTGTGCCCCAGGCCCAGGCTAGAACCACACTGGGTGTTTATCCAGGAAAGGCACTTCGCTGAAGGAACCACTGAAGGAGATTCGAATTATAATTCCATTCTGGGGGGAGGGGGGTCAGAAGAGGTGGCGGTCAACCCTCCATTAACAGGCCCATTCAGGAACGGGAGACTAGGCCGGCCATACAACCCTACAGACAACCCCATCGTCGTCTGGGTTCCAGTGACTGAGCCAGCTCTCCACAGAGCCAGGAGCAGGGGCAAATTCTGCTAGGATGGGAGCCACAGACAAGCACATTCTCTCTCTCTCTCTCTCTCTCTCTCTCTCTCTCTCATTCTGCTTCTCTGATGCCTGCTTTCCAAACGACCTTGTCAGGGACTTCTCTCTTCTCTCTCCCCCACAAGACAGTGTTAGCCAGGTCCCATCTTCCCATCCCCAGGACCTTCCCACTCTAGCCATGCACTCACTTCTCAGCTTCCCAGAGGAACGGGTGTCTGCCACTGGACAGCCACATAAAACACTATTCTCCTCATTTTTCTCACAAAAAAAGGCCTCAGATTTTCTGTCTGCTGCAGCCAGTGTGAGCTCCAAGCAGATCCAGGGGCCAGGGACTTCTCCTGCCCCACTTCGCCTGGAGGGTGTCACTCGGGGAAGCTACAGCTTCTCCTTCCCCCGGCCTCCAGAGCCCCTCCTCTGGCCTTGGTGCTGCCAAGCGGCCAGGACCACTCTGCCAGGGGCTGTCAGAGTGTGGGAGCCCACAGGGGTGCAGCAGAGGGATCTGTCAGAGAGAGCAAGCACAGGAGAATGGCCTGAGACAGGAAATCAAAAGAAGCAGGAAGGGGCGGGGGAGGAGTAATCGTTTTTTTAAAGATAGCAGGAGATTGGTGAAGAAGTGACAAAGTGACATTCTTTTTAGCACCTACAGTGCCAGGCCCTGGGTCAGATGCCTAGCACCTTCGTAAGAGTCTTCTGAGCGAGGTTCATCGCATCCGTTTGACAGACGAGGGAATGGAGATTCAGACAGTTAAGACGCCTGCCTGGAGTTACAGAGCTAATACTTTCCAACACTGGGATTGAAACCCTCGAGAGAATCAGTGGACCAGCTGGGATACAGAAGACGGGGGCAGAGGGCCACTAGGGCCTGTCCTTTGTGGCCCGGGTGTCCTGCTGGGTATGTGAGGACTTCGTCCCCCATGGGGAAGCTCCCCCGGCAGAGTAGGATGGGAAAGCACAGACCTCCCTCAAAGGACATCCAAGATCATGCCGGCAGGCCAGGCCCCAAGGTCCAAGAGTCACGGGGCTGAGTTTCCAGTTTCCAGGACACAGTGAGCCTCCACCTTGATAACATACTGTGTCCAGCGAAGGACTGAATCTGCCCACAGTTTTCCTGTTTTCGTTTTGTGACAATGAACTCACTGAGCTCTCCTTCGGTCATGCTTGGAGAGCTGAATTTCTCACAATGTCTCTGCCTCACCCACGTCACGCCGAATGTATGACACTGTCAGCACAGAGGGGGCCACGAGAGAGCCGGCGGGCCGGGGCGAGGTGAAAGCCCAGGGCCCCAGCGAGTGCTCGGCCACTGGGAGCTGGGGAGTGGACGGGCACCAAGCGAGGAGCCCCAGTCTCAAATCTTTACGACTGACTCGACATCAACCCGCTCACCAGGGCGCTCAGAGTGCTCATCCGAGGAACAGGGGAAGACTAAGGTGGGCGGCTGGGCACCCGTGCCGCGGGCAAGCTGCCCATTCAGGGGAGATGGGGAAACCCTCCACAGAACAGTCATCTCTCACGGGGACTGACATTTGGGAGACAACAGTCATGTCCCTCTTTTAAAAGCCCCGGAGCTGATGCTTTTCATCTGATTTGAGAGAAAGACATTTTCCCCAAAGTGTTTCTGAAATAGAGACAAGATACACACCTTCACCGCTCCTCAGTAATGTTCTCTGGCCTAATTAATGAACATGTACCTTGAGAGGTTGAGAAGTGTTGCCTATCACCTCTAGATTTTTTAAGTGTGAGAACATCCAGAAACTGGCATGGTTCTAATTTCTGCTTGACAAGTCAGGGCAACGAATTTTAAAATGAAAAATGTGTCGCATTCAAGCTGCCTTTCCCTCCCTCCACACTAACCACTGGTAGCCTCGGAGTCCCGCTCCCTCTGGGCACAAATTGGGAGGTGCTGGGACTGCCCACCCATCAGACCACGTGCTCCTTCTGGCCACGGGCAAAGCCAATGCCTGGCAGGGAGCGGTTTAATAAAAGTTGATAGAAAGCCCGCTCTGGCCTGGGGTAAACCATTCACTGCCCTTGGCCTCCCTTCCACCCGCAGAGAGGGGACAACCTGGCCTTGGGACAGCCCAGGCCTGGATTCCTGCCCACCACCCACTTGCTGTGTGAGAATAAAGACACCTCGCATAAAATTCTGATTTTATCTATTTTACCTTAATGGTCATTTTATGGGAATACAAAGGCAGTAGGCAGAGCATATATAATTAGTAAGTCTCTGCACATTATACTTTGATTTAGAATTTATGGTAAAGGGTGCTGGACTATCCTTATCATGTGTTAATAGCCTTATAGGAGGGATATACTCACCTTTAAGGATCCAGGGAGCAAGATTTTTACTCATAATAGAGTAAGTGCTGATGTATGTGTTTTATAGGGGATGCTGGAATGGCTTTCATGGATTTCTCCACTAAAAAGTCTCAAAAGTTTATTTTCAAAAACCATTTACTTTTAGAAGTCCTTATCCTGGCTGTGCTTAAAAAATGACCAACTTGATCCAACATGACTTATTCGTTGTTCTAGAAGCTGTAGGTGCCATGGACCCACTGTGAGATGCATGGAATGAGGTCCCCAAGAAAACAGATAAAAACCCAGAGTGGGATCACAGGAGACTTGGGAGAAGCTTCCGAGAGTGAAAAGTGCTCTCCCGAGGCAGGCTTCCTCTTCCGGGGCCGCTGCTCTGCCTTGCTGGTCTGCCCCCCCGACCCCGCCAACCCCGCGACCGTTCCCTCAGCTTCCCGCAGTACTAACCCATCATGCTCATGTTCTCCAGCTACACGCTGAGCGCCTTCTCAAGACCACGGGGCTCTTCCTAAACCCGGGGAATCCTCCAGTGTAGGTGGCCGGGCCCAGATAAGAAGTGAACCCAGGAATCTTGAGTGTCACAAACCGAGGTCACACCTCGCTCACACCACGAGTCCACAGGGTGCGGGGCTGGGACACACACGCTCCACGTCTTGGGACCCAGCCTCTTCAACACATGGCTTCCAGGTAGGTCTGCCGGAAGGTGAGAAGGAAGTGGAGACCACACGTCAGCGCTGCGCCCAGCCTGCTTGCTGGCCACCACTGCCCCATGTCCCAGCTGGCGCAGAAGACTCCCTGAGTGCCCAGGAAGAAGAGAGAGCCTGGAAGCTGGCTCACGCCACTCTGGTCCTGCCTGTGGATCCAGAGCTTCTGAACTTCCCCTTCTAGGCCCTTCCCTCAGGCTGTCCACCGTAGTGGCCTCTGTGCAGACCTGCCTCCTGCTCCTGCTTGCTCCTCAGCCTCAGTGGGGCTCCTCCGTGTCCCACATGCCCTTCTGCCCACAGACTGTGCTCCGTGCCCCACGACCCTGCCCCTAGCACGCCCTGATGTGGGATCTTCTCTGCACGTGCCCGTCCCTGGCTGGACTGAAAACGCTTAGGACAGACATGTTTGTCCCTCCTCCCTCCTCCAGCCCTGATGCACTCCTCCCAGAGCCTGCAGGCCCATCTGTCCAGCTTCCGGAGCCCAGCAAATACTCACCTGCCGCACCTGCTCCCGAGAGCCTGGGAGGAATCGTCTTAAGCCGGAGGGTCACGCGTTCACTAGATGCACAGGTGTGAGAGCGCGTACTGCTCTGTGCAGAGCTGACGGGGTCCTGCCACATGCCACACGGGCATAAGGGCTCCAGGACCTGCCAGCTCACAGATGCCTCGCTTCCTGCCGCCCAGCGTCCATCCCTGGACATGTGCACGTGGAGAACAATTCCCTGAGACGTGTCACGAGAAGAGATGTCACTCAGTATATTCATTTTCGGCTGCTCCTCTCACAAATTATCACAGACCTGACTGCTTCAAAGAGCACACATTTATTATCTTACAGTTCTGGAGGCCAGAGTCGAAAATGCTTCTCACTGGGCTAAAATCAAGGTGTTTACAGGGCCACGTTCTTTCAGGTGCTTCCAGGGCACAATCTGTTCCTTCGTGTTCCCCAGTTTCTGGAGGCTGCCCATGCTCCGTGGCCCCCGGCCCCTTCCACCATCAAAGCAATGGCCAGTTGAGTCACATCATCACTCCAACAGTGACTCTGCCACCCATAGGGACCCTTGTGACTACACTGGGCCCATCTGGGTAATCCAGGATAATCTCCTCATCCCAGTATCCCTACTTAATCCTATCTGTGCCATGTTCACAGGCTCTGGAGATTAGGATGTGGGTGTCTTTGTTATTCTGCCCACCATAGTCAAAGAAAGGCGTTCCCCTGGGACATGCTGTGACTCAGGAGACTCCCACCACTCTCAGCCAGCTAAGTGGCCTCCGGGGCCCACCCAGGTGGCATCTTTGTGATCGCTGAGCCACACCCGCCTGGAAGCCATGGGTTTAAGGACCTGGGGAAGGGGCGCCTGGGTGGCTCAGTTGGTTAAGCGACTGCCTTCGGCTCAGGTCATGATCCTGGAGTCCCAGGATCGAGTCCCGCATCGGGCTCCCGGCTCAGCGAGGAGCCTGCTTCTCCCTCTGACTCCCCCCCCCCCCATGTACTCTCTCTCATTCTCACGCTCTCAAATAAATAAATAAATCTTTAAAAAAAAAAAAAAAAGGACCTGGGGAAGGACCCTCCCAGGAACTGGGGGTCCCATGTTGAGAGACAGAAAGACAGGGGACTGGTCTTCTTCTGAAGAAGTTTTGTCCAGGAGGCAGCATCTGCTGCTCTGGGAATCACGTAAGGGAAACAGCTAGAAGGAATAGGTTTGAGGAGTGGCCACGGCCCCCCATGAGGAGAGGAGGCTAGAGTCCTTACGTGGCTCTGGCCGAGGGAATCCTCAGGCAGCGAGGACATCCTGGGGACCTAGATTGATAAGGAAAATCTGTGTCCTAAGATGGCCGACCGAGCCAGCGAGAGTCCCAGTCCTTGCCCCGGGGCTCTTCCTGGTTCTTCTCCCTGCCACGCTTCGCGCACGCACCGAAAGTGCCAAGTATGCGGAGGAAGAAGTGTATAAATTGCCCCCCTTTGTGCTCGGGGCTCAGACCTTTGGAGACCACTCTCCTCTGAGCCCGCCGGCATTAAATAAACCTCTGATCCTCCAAGATCTCCGGGTGCCACTTGGTTCTTCCGTCGGGTGATCCAGTCCAGATTCCGTAACAAGATGAGGGTCTCTGAGGCGGGGGAGAGACTCGGTGTGGAGTGCTGAGACCTGGGGAAGCACAGGGGGGTCTCCAAGACGCCAGTGCCTCGGTCAGGTTGATGGTGGGACAGACTCTTGTCGCAGACCCTGGAGAGAGGGGTGGCAGGGGCGGGGCACTGTGGGGCGAGAAGCAGAGCCACCCTCCGCAAGGTACGTGGGAACGGAATGGAGCTGGACGTGCGGTAGCCACAAGCAAGGGAAGCTCTCGGGGCGCTGGGGGGCACAGATGCTCAGCGTCCGCAGGACTGGCTTCTGCCCCGGAGCCCAGACCCTCTGAACACAGAGACATTCTTTATCATTTCAAAACTCCAGAAATTCAAGAATCATGCAATCCTGGGATGGCACAGTATCCTGAAACGTCATCCAGTCTGCCCTACCTGCCAGAGGAAGGCACCATCAGCTCCTTTACAGAGGCCGCGAGGCCATCCAAGGCCACTGGGCAGGTCATGGTGACGTGGGGCTGGCACCCCTGTTCCTGCTTCATCCCTGATAACCACCCGAGACGGGCAGAGCCAGAGGCGGGATCCGGGCCCCCTATTTCTTGCCAGGGCCTGCAAGCCTTCCTCTCTGGCAGCTTTAGGAGCCTGGCGGGGGCAGCCCAGCTGGGGGCTCAGGCTACAGGCATTGGGAGCCCACAGGCCTGCACCCTCAATCCTGGCTTAGCCGCCCTTTCTAGCTGCGAAACCTCTGCTGGCTACTTAACCTCCCTGAGCCTGGCTTCCCCACTGGAGACGGGAGTCGGATAACTCCCACCTCACAGAGGAGGCAGGATTTCCCCGAGCACTCCCTTTCCCTCATTTCTCCTCCTCCTTACCAAATTCAAATCATGCCAATTGATTTTCCTCATCCGCCTCACTAATTCCTCGTCCTGGCAGTTTCCAAAGTAAAATGCCGTGTTGTTCAGGGGCCACGGTCCGAGCTTCCTGTGGTCTTCCCTTGTGGGCCACATACCAACAGGGTGGGTGAGGAGTGGGGTCAGCCCGAGGACCCCGGCCAGCCCCAGCCCATTGTAGTGGCGCAAACAGTTTAATGATTAACTCTTTCTCCAATGCAGTCAGCCTCCCACGCACATTCATGAGATACTAACCCCTTCATCTCGTTCAACATAACTTGGCCGCCCACATTACAAGAGGACCAACATACTTGGCTTCTGAGTCACTCACGAGCATGATCTTTAATGCCTTTGCGGGGTGATTTATCATCAGGAACCACGTATGCTTTATATGTCAACAATTCTCCAGCCAACTTGACTTCTCTTGGCCTCCTGGGGGCTACTCTTGCCCCTGGGCTGTCTCTGTTCCTTCTCTCTCCCATCCTTGCCTCTCACCCAGATGGGCACCCCAGCCCCCTTCTGGACAACAGCCCGCGGCCACAACCCCTAACACCAACACGGTCCTTCCGTTCCCCGCCCCCCCACCTCCCTCTTAACACCCCTGCGTCCTAAAGGAACTCTGGATTTTCTCCTTCTTCGGGGAGCACGGCTGGTGTAACAGGGAAAGGCCGTTCCTTCACCCTCATTGATCCCTTGATGAAGCACAAATATTCTGAACACTCTCATCTCGCTCTTGTGCTTCTGCCAGCGCTTATGCTTTGCAAGCTCCCCACTATGTGCGGCCCCAAACTTCAGTCCCTCCTCTGGTTCTCAAGACCATGCAGCATTTGGCTCCAGCTGGATGCAGGCAGCAGCCCAGCCCTCTTCAGCATCCCCCGCAAACCTAACACGGAATTGCTCAAGGACACAGCAGAAGCAAGGTGAAAACTTGGTGTATCCATTTCCCGTGGCTGCCATGACAAGTTTCTACAAACCGGGTGGCCAAAACAAGAGTTTATTTTCTCTCAGTTCTGGTGGCTAGAAGTCCAAAATTGAGGTGTCAGAGGGCTATGCTCGCTCAGAAGGATCTAGAGCAAGATCTTTTCTTGCCTCTTGGCTTCCCTGGTTGCAAAGAATTTTTGTAGGCACATCCCTCCAGTCTGTGCCTCATCATATGGGGCTCTCCTGACGTGTCCAATTTCCCCTATTCTTATAAAGACACACGTGATTGGATTAGGCCCACCCTCATGACCTCCTCTTAATTTGATTATATTTGCAAAAACTCTAGGCCCAAGGAAAGTCACATTCACAGGTACCAGGGGTCAGGACTTGAACTTATCTTTTTGAAGGACACAGTTCTACCCGCAACACTAGTCCCGTATCTGCCTGAGCCTAGTTTTCTTATCTTTACGATAACACCGCCCCCCCACCCCCAGCCCCCCACCAGGAGGGTAGGCTGAAAGAAAGAAGGTGGAACCCAGACACTTCCTGGCACAGATTTCCCATACTTTTTCTGGCAAAACCCACAAGACGATCCTGTAGGTATAACTTCAGGCCCACCAGCTGCTTCTCCTCCTTCCATCTTTCTCTCTCCTAAAAATGTTTCGGAGTAAGAGTCGCAACATTAGAGACAAAGTCTGGAATCTGTGCTAACTTACATGTTTTTTAAAATTAAGGAATCATTGTCAAACTTGGCCACGTTACAAGGAATAACAATTTGCTTGAAACGTGGATTGTTCTTAAACAATCCAGAACCATCAGTTGGGGTAGAGCAGAGTTACTCAACAAGCATCTGCCCCGCCCCCCTTCCATAGGGCCCAGGTCAGCAGAGCGGTTCCTTGAGGACTCAGGTCTGGGGTCAGACGGTCCGGCCGAATCCCAGCTCCCCGTGAGTCAGCCCCACAGCGGCGGGCCAGTCCTGTCAGCCATCTGAGCCTCGGTTTCTCGCCCATGAAACATGAGCACCCACCTCGTGGCATTGCTGTGAGGATGGAGTGGAATATGCTTGGGGAACAGGATGCACCTGGCAGACGCTGAGTGCCGGCCCGTTTGCTGCTAGAGTTGTGCAATCCCTTCCCTGCCTGGTGGAGACCCCAACGTGAAGCCCGAAGTTGAGGCCAGAGGTCTTCTCTTCAGTACTCGAAGGCCTTGCTAAATTCAACAAGAGGCCATTTGCTGAGTGTTTGCAGGGCCCTCGGGGGCTCCATAAAGCCACCTGGGTTCAACTCTGCAGAAGGTGGAGATCAGGGACCGGGCTCTCAGAAGACTCCGAGCTGTGCTCAGAGCCCATACCCAGCTAAATGGAGAAAATGACTCCCCGAGGGCCCCCCCGCCTCCTAGACATGCCCCCCCTTCCCCACTGCTGCTCGGAGGGTGCTGAGATTTCGGGGAGCTCTGCAATAGTAACCCCAGCCTCAGATTCCTAGTCAGGCCATGACCGCAAACATGTTTCTAACTCCAGTGAATTCGATCTGATTTGTTCTGGGAGGTTTTTGAGAATTGGAAGACTCCTGGGTGGTTGAGAATTCTGCGCTTGGGAATTCAGACCGGCTGCCTTGGGCACCCTGCACCCCCTGCGGGCACTCCTGCCTCACCCCCCAGGGTCTCTCTGTGCCCAGTTGGCCTCCAAGTGTCCCCCAGCCCCCACGTTCCTCTGCCCAGATTCCCTGTTTTTAAAGCATGTTAGAGACAACGCTGCTAAGGTCTTTCTTCCTTCACTGCATTCTCCTCCCTCACATTCCTAAAATGCTCTCTGCATCCCTGTGGCCCGCATTACTTCTGTCGACCTTGCAGGAAATGGGAGACTTTGGGAAGAATTGATAAGAATGGACACAGGGAGGAGAGAGGAGCTAACATCTTAATTAGATGTTACCGTGTGGCCTATGGGAAAGGTCCTGGAGTGCGAGGGGTATGTCCCAGAAACACTGCTACACAGTTGTTCACCACTTCCTTCAGCACCATTCATTCCTCGTCCTCATGTCATGATTTCTCATGCTTGTTCCGAGTCCACTTTATTAGGAGTCTGTCGTTTTCTCCAAGTGGGTGGGGCTGGGTCTTGCTTTTTGGTGAGGGAGTTTATTCCCTTTTACGAAAAAACAAAACAAAACCGTCGTTTTCTTGCTCTGTAGATGGGAAAGTGAACAGACACAGTAAAAGCAGGTTTTTGAATGCTGAGTGCCTCGGGAGCACTTTTCGAGTTGGCTTCCCTAGAGTGGCCCCAGACGGGGATGCACCAGAGGAAACTAGTCCTCCCAGGAGGGGAGCAGCTTGGCTGGCTTCTCACACCCGGGAACACGGACACTGCAGCGCTGTGCCTGGAGGTGTCCCGCCAGCTGAGCCCCGATCAGTGGCCAGGGAGCTGCCACAGGGGTCCCACAGACGCACAGGAAGGGCCTCCCCCTCAGAGTGTCCAAGCACCCCCCTTAGTGGGGTGGCGTCCCTCATGGCCGCGGATTCCTAGCAGTAACGGGCACCTTCCAGCGGCCCAGGCAGGTTCTGGAAACCGGTTGCCTTCTGCTACTCATTGACCAGTGTTAATCAGAGCAGCTGATTTTTTGTCCCATATTCCTGAATTCAGAATCACAGAACTGACAGGATACGGCCTCGAGGTCTATCAGAAAAGGCACCATCAGCTCAGGGACCTCCACCGGCTTTAGCTCTTCTGAAGCCCATCCCCACGCATTACTTCTCTGCCCCCCAAACCGTGAAGGCCCCTCCGCAGTATAGCCTTTCCAGGACTCAAGCAATCATGAGGCAACCTGACCCCAAACCCCCTTTCCCTCTGCCTGTGCGCACTCTGCTGCTGCGGGTGCAGAGCAGGACTCCCTGTGACCCCAGGAGCCACTCCCTGAAGGGGTCCCCTAGAAAATGTCCCCAGGAAGCAGACACCTCTGGACCCTCCGGGGACTCCAAAGCCTGCCTTTTAAAACTCTCCAGAAACCGGAGGCGGGTAATCTAACACTCCTTTCTGATGGGAGCTTCTGCACTGTCCTTTGCCCAAACACAATGGTCCTCATTAGCTTTCACTTGGGGCTTTGAACTCCACACAAAACCCTGGCCTCCCCGGCCTGCCCTGCCTGCCCGCTGAAGCCGGCCTGGGGCCCCGCTGCCCGTCAGCATTTCCTTTGTTGCCGCCTCTGAAGCTATTTATAATGGAGCCTTTTTTCTGCTCCATACTCAGCCCCATAGGTGAAATCTCAGCCGAGGAGGATGTTCTGCTTCCCAAACACCAACGCCTGAGAGCAGGCTAAGCTGCTTTCGAGCAGGACCAGGTAGTAGAGCTCCGGTGGGGACAGGTGAGCTGGAAGGAGGCCTGATGCCCTTGCCCGCCGCCTGGCAATCCGAAAGGCCGACGGGAACAAGGCTGGGAAGGAGGCCACGGGCACCGGGTCTCCCTCTGGCCCCAATCCACCCACAGGCTACAGGCTGTGTCCCAAAAAATCATTGGGAAGTTGCATGACTCACATCAAAATGCCCTCTTCCCTCAGAAGCCGTGTGTAGCTGTTGCGGGGGTCACGCTCACCCCCAGAATTTGATTTTGTCCTTGGACTTGCTGGCCCCTCTCACTCATGATGTCACCGTGCCTGCCAAGTCCCAAAAGCGGGGCTGGGGCCGCTCCAGGGGGAAGAGGGGCCAGACGGAGCACCCCCACCCCTCCAGGCCAGGGGAGCGTGGGAGGTGGTGCGGAGCGGAAACCTGTCTTCAGTTAACGCTCACCCCTCCCCCCCTCCATCCCCAGGCCTCCTCTCTCCGTGGTGCTTGCTCCCCGTGGCCTGGCCGGGGCCCCCTTGGGTCAGTGCGCAAGAAGAGCTGCAGGTGCATCGGCGACGGCCCTGCCCCAGCCGGCCGTGGCGAGCAGGCACCACGAGCTGTGCCTCCGTGGACATGTCCTCCTCAGTCAGATGCAGGCATCGAGGCCCTAGGCCCGCTCGAAAGGTCTCCTGTGCGGGCGCGTGCATTTCTAAAAAGAAACGCTTTGCGAACTCAAATAAATACCTACCTGATAGACTTCCAGGCAGCGCCGTCGGGCGTGATGACGTCATGCGGGGCGTGATGACGTCATGCGTGGGGGGGCGTGATAACGTCATGCGTGGGGGGCGTGATGACGTCATGCGTGGGGGGGCGTGATGACGTCATGCGTGGGGCGTGATAACGTCATGCGGGGGCGTGGTGCCGTCGCTGTGGGGCATGATGACGTCACGTGTGGGCACAGTGACGTCACACCGTTTAGAAGAAGCTACTGTGAGGCCCGTTGCCCCACAGCCCGCTCTCCTCAGCTGTCCTTGGTTTTCACGGCGGCTTCCCCGTCCCACCTGCCAGAGCTTCCTCGGCGGAGGAGGCAAGAGCAGAGCGGCTGCCTGTAAACCCGTGCGCTGGTGCAGCGGGGACTGCCTGGGTCCTGGGACCCCCCGGATCCCTGAGCCCCGCGTCTGCACACAGCTGAGGAAGCTGACCTCCCCGTGGCCCGTGTGGGGCACGACCTGCTGATCCAATCACTAAAACCGGTGCGGCGAAGAACCCTTCAGAGCGACCCAGATCGGCCACTGTCTGTGAATGCCCCACGTCCCCTTCGTTGCAGCGCCTCAGTTCTCTCACCGAGCTCTTGTCCAAGCGAGTAATTCATGTGTAATGGGGTCACAACACATCCAGCTACCTGCGGGGGGCCGCTGGGACCTCCCAGCCTCTCCTCCAGAGCGGCACCTACTGTAGTTACAGCAAACCCTGGACGGGGAGGAAGACGCTGGGCCACGACCCAATTAAATTCTTTATAACAGACTTTCTCTAGGCTGGTTTTTAGTAGAAAAGTACATGCAATGTGTGGTAACACATATTTTATAAGTGAATGCTTATCATCCTATATACGGGCAACTTTTCAACAAGCCGTTATCCCAAAAAGCAAGGTGTCCCTGCGAGGATAATGGAGCATAATTTAAAGAGCGGCAAGGCCCCACTTAGACATCTTAGCAGAGGTTAAACTGGGCAGCCGCCGTCCTACGTCAGCAGGGCCCAATCTGCCCATGGGGCCAAGCGTGCACGAGCCTTACCGTAGGGCATGGCACATCAGCATCCAACACTTGAGTTGAGTCTTCAGGCTGTGGATTGTTCCGGCTTCTTCCTTTCTTCTCCTCCTTTCCCACCCACAGCCCACTAGCTGGAAGATGAGGGTGTCACAGAGAAAGACCCTGAGAGTATGCAGCAACCTGCTGTTTGGAACAGACTTGCCCGTCCTTTCCCAAGTCCTCAGTGCCATCACTACACAGCAGGCGTCCCCTCGGAGGCCCTGTGCCCCACACCAGCCTGGACCCTGGGCAGCTCCCATCACCCCAGGGCGAGTGATTTATCTAGTTCAGTGGTTCTCAACCAGGGCGACTTTGGTAATGTCCAGAGACATTTTTGGCGGCCCCAATGGGAGAAAGCTGTTCTTGCTCTTGCTTTGAGGGGAGGCCAGGGATGCTGCTGAATGTCCCACCAGGCAGAGGCTGGCCGCCCACAACACAGAATGGTCTGTTCTAGGTGCGGAGATGAGGCGAGGCGAACAACCCGATCCCAAAGGGAACAAGGTCAGGCGCCGAACGTGGATGCCAGGCTCTGAGAGCCCCCGCGTCTCAGGGGGAGAGGGGGATAGAGCCTCTGCCGGCCTGCCACTCCTCTGCAGAAGAGGCCAGAAGGTTGAGCTACGACTGCAGTTGGCTGGGCTCTTACCACCCCTTCCTCTCTTAGACATAAAACCTCCAGCTCCCACAGCTTTAAATTAGGAATATTTGGTGGCATGATCATGTATGTTTAAAACCAAACAGAAATTTCCTGTTCCCCAGCGCAAAATAAAATTCAAGTTTATAAAAGGGCCTGTAAAATCTCATAATCAAGCCCATTAGCCAAGCAAAATGCTCCACTTTGATTCTGTGGTGTTTAGCTTTCTTTTCTTAGCACCGCTTCATTAGCACGCTTTTAATGGATGTTCTTCCAGCCTGCTTCTCAAAATTGCTTAAAAAGAAAACACACGACTTTAAAGGACAAGATAGGAGGGAAATACCCTTCCCCCTTTCCAATGTGGAGGCTCTGGGGGAGCAGGGAAGGTGGGGGGCACAGGGAAATGCAGCAGGGCCCCAGACTCCGTGTCTTGCTGGGGATCTTCTGCTGCATTTTTGCTCCCTGGCCTCATTGCTAGCCTCGCTAATTTCCAGCTCTTTGCTGCTTCAGAAGACCAGATTTTCTTGATTAATAACAAAAGGTTTTGTTGGGCTCAGAGCTGTTTCCCACCATCTCTATGCAAACCCCGGCAACACAAACTGTGTACATTAGCATTTCAAGGCACTTCCTATTACGGAGGGCAAGAAAAGCCCCTCTTGGTGGGTAAAATCCATTTTGTCCTCTCCTGTGACATCTGTTCTAACTTTTAAAGCCAGAAAGGAAACTAGATAATGCCAGAGTCTTTGATTTACAGCTCTTGGCCTTCGGACGCTGCGCGCTCTGAAAGCACCAGCCCTTCCCGGTGGCGCGCGCATTCCCTGCACCCAGGAGAACTCCGGAAGTCGTTCCGAACTTCTTCAAGCTTTTCATTGTCTTTTTCGTGATTTCTTAATGACATCGTCAACGATTCCCCAAACTCACAAAACCGGTGATCTTAAACTTCACGTTCTTGAAAGAAAAATGTAGATGCTGATTGCCGCCCTGCAGTTGTGCTTCTTGCCTATTTCTCCCAAAGCTGGGCGTGCTTTAGTGGCGTGAGGAGATGGAAGCACATTCATTCAGGCAACTGAAATACAACCACGGAGATGGAGGAAGAGCCCCACAAGTGGTAGGATAAAAAGGGAAAGACAGAAGCCCATCAGATGGCTGCCCCCTCCTCCCATCTGCGCCGGGAGCTCTGGGGTCCCTCACACTGGTCAGCCCCGAAACAAAGCTGAAGGCAGATTCCAGCCGGTTTCCCATTCACTATTCATTCAGGGGTCCATCCACTCCATATGCATTCAGCCAACTGCTGTGTTAAATCGGGGCCCTCTCCCAGGATTGGCATGGTAATGAAGCCATGGCGAGGCTCTGTGAAAAGTCCGCCTTTTCACCCCATTGAGGTCCGAAAATTATCTCATAACACCACAACATCTGTGCACAGGGCTTCTGCCTTTTGGAGTGGGGCATGTTTATCATGTGGCCATGCCTCTCAGGGAGACTCCCTCCTCCCACTCCTTCCCACAGCCTTGGTGCTCCCAACGGCCTCCCCAGGCCTGGATGCTGAGCACCCCCGAATTGCTGTTTGATCATTTCTGGGGTGCCAGCCCAACAGCAGGGGTGGTTGGTGGGGGGGACTAGGAGGAAGGAGAAGTTAGCGAATGCATTTTGCTCAGACTCTAGCATATGACATTTGCTCAACTAATAAGTATATTTGAACTTTATTTAAACTGGCCCAGGTCAATAAAATCTAAGGGGAAGCGGTGAGGTTGGGGGAATTTATAGAGACTACACCATCTGCAACTTATATGTGTTCTGCCTGATACAATGATTTCATTTAATTTGATTTGACATTTAAGAGCCTTTTTTGGAAGAGAAAATGAATATTTCTATATTTTATTTGCAATAACCTCACCTGACTCTGCACATAGCCAAGAAGAATAAATGTCACATTCATGGCAAACAGTCGTGGGCCCTCTTGGAGGCGGAGCTGGGAGGGGGCAAGCCGAGGCCCTCAGTGAATGTTCCCAGGGCCTATCTGAGAGCCCATTTGGGCTCCGAGGGCTCAGGTTTGTTTTGTTTTTTTCCCTGTGTCCAAATTCAAGTGATGGTTTGGATGAAATGTTCCTGACCACGTATGAGATGGATTTTTGGCCGCCCGCGGGGTCGTAGAGGGTGGCTTGTGCAAACAGAAGGCCAGGAGGCCAGGCTCACTTTGCGGGGCCACAGGGACACGTGACCCCAGCCCCTCACCAACACCCTGCTCCCTCTTCAACACTTTTCAAAAGCCTTTAGGTCAAGTTTGAACTGTTCTGACATCACAAGACCTGGAAGTGCAACCCTGGCAGATCTTTTTCCTTCAGCCATCCTTGGGGAAAAAGCTCTCTGCCTGCTGACCTCCGGGGTTCACAGGCTCAGGAGACAAGAAAGCAGGAGGTAGAGGTCTATGGTGGTGACATCATTCCTCTGGGCCTCTTCCCAGAACACGGGGATGAGACCCACAGGATGCACCTGAGAAATGTCTCCAAACTAGGCCCCTGCTCGTCCCCCAGTCACGAGCTGGGATCACCTGGGAAACCACAGCTGCCTCCTAAAACCAGATTTCCTGAACCATCCATCCTCCCAATTCAGCCTCCACCTGGCAGCCCAGCCAGGCCCCTGAAGTTGTGTCCCACAGACTCGCAGCCAGACGGCACCTTGATCTCAGACCTCCAGCCCCCAGAACTGTCAGAGAATTTGTCACTGTTACTCAAGCTGCCCAGGCTATAGTCCTTTGTTACAGCGGACTCAGCAACCCCATACAGGGTCTGCAGGGCCAAGGAGATCTGCCCATGGGGGCCCATGCCCTAACTTCAAAACCATGTCCTGAGCACTTGGGACCCCAGAAATTCCACCCCAAGGAGCCCAGCAGGCCTCCTCATTGGGTGTATCTCAGGCTGGAGGACCCCAAGGCCTGAGGATCTGCTTGTAGTGGGCTGTGGGTCCAGAGTTTGGTTCGAGGGATGCTTGCCAGGCCCTTCATGACTACACAGACCCAAGGCGGGCAGGTGAAGGGTGGGAGGACTGTGGTGCAGACAGGTGCCTCTGCCACCCCCTTGCCCTGGGCCCCAGGAACATCAGAAGTGGGTCTGCCCCTGCTAATGGTGCGCCCTCCACAGCAGTCCCCCTCCTCCTCGGGGCAAGAGTGGCAGGGCAGAGGGAGGGCCCGGGGCGGCCTGTCCTCAGAGGTTCTTCCCAGGGTGACAGGGAGCTGCGGATCCAGAGGAATGTCCTTATTCCCTGCTTCCCTGATACTCTCCCCCTAGTTTATTCCTTAATCAGGACTTGTTTTCCCTCACACTGGAGCTGTGCCCTCAGGCAAACAAGCGATTCTGGTCATGGGCTGCCGAAGGCCTTCTGGGCACCGCTGACAGTCAGCAGGCCAGGCCGAGCTGCCCTCCCTGTGCAGCCCCGGCAAGCATGAGACTCATTGGGGGGATGGGGTGCCCCCACAGGGTCTTCCACACAACGCCTTCCTTGCCCGAGTCCAGTACCTTCCATAGCCTCTGCAGACAGCGGCCACTGGGAGCTGAGATCTGTCTTCTCGCCAGGCCCCACCCCAGCCAGACTGCCTGACAGGGCCGTGCACACGGCAGCCACATGGCAGGCCACGCGGGGCACGTGGCAGCCTCTTCTGAGGCCACGAACAACATGGGGTTTCCCCAGAACCCAGAACCCCCAGCAGCCCTGCCTCACCATGCCTATAGCCCCTGTTCCCCTGCGTGCCCCCCATGGCCTTCCAGGCCCCGACCTCACCTAGCAGGATCCACAGAACCAACCACCGCAGGATGGCCCAAGGTGGGTCCAGGGCTCCACAGGTAGGGTCCCTGAGGGTCATCCCAGGGCAACCGCATCACCTCAAGGCAGGAGAGCTGGAGCGCGCTGGCGACAGGCATCTGCTCAGGCCCCAGCTCCCTCCCCATAAACCACCAGCTCCATCCCCCTCCTTCCCGGCTCTAACAGCTAACATCCGAGGCCAGCCCTCCTGCTTCTGCGTCTGTCTCAGAGCCTCACCCTGCCCACCTTCACTAGTGGAAGAAGCTCACGGCGGTCCACGGCGCTGCAGACAGGTGCTGTAGAGAACCGCAGGGGACAGGAGCAGGCAGTGGGGGAACCACGCGTCTTAGACGGGCAGCCCCGGTCAGGCCGTCCCCAGTTCCCGACCCTCAGCACCGCGGTTGCTGTGGTAGGCCATCATGTTGGGGCACTTTGCTGTGCAGTCCTAGATAACTAAACCGTCGTGACGCAGGCCTGAATCATTTCTTGGATGCTGACTTACCAGTGTTTTTGTTTTTGTTTTTTGCTTTCCCATTTTATGACCTTCCTAAATCATTGCTCACGGCTTCTCCAGAAGTCCAGTTTATAATAGCCAAACATTCTGTGCACTGTAGTCTCATTATAAAACCTATTTATCTTCCTTAAATATCCCAGAGCAGTAAAACTAAAAATATTATCCACTTATTTTGGCTGGAGTTAACAATAGACTTTCCACAGCATTTAACTTCCTCATTTCTTTGACCTGAGTTTAAAGGAAAAAACATATGTACAGATCATTCTGAAGATGTACTTTCTGGGAAAATGTCACACAATCAATATTTCCCTTTTTTCTGTCCATATCTTCCCTTGTCCGGGGCATCCTCATTTGGTGCCTTCTCACTCCCAAGTCCCCTTCCCGCAGGTCCCCTGCCTTTCCTGATGGTCCCCTCCCAGTGCAACTATACCCGTGGTTTGCAACCCACTTATCTCTCCATCAACCAAACCCAATCGTCGGTCAGCAAGTATTTGTTGAATGAGCTGTACATGGTGTGTGCCCTCCGGAACACCTCCTCCACCCCCGTCCCCTACCCTCTCCATCCAGCCACAAGACATCCCCAATTTTCCAAATTCCTGCACTCCCAGGTGCTACCACCTTTCCCAGCCCAGCCTGCTCCACAAGCCGCCAATCACTCACCCCCTGGAAGGGTCCCCCCGTCACAGGAACAGAGGATAGGACTCACACATGGCCAGTTTCTTTTTTCAAACTCATGGTGTAGTAATACTTAGCAAAACCATGTTAGCACCTAACCACTCCATTTTAGGCATTCAGTGGGTGCACCAACCACGCACTAGGAAAACCATGCAAGACATAAATAAAGCCTGGTGCCTGACCTCGAAGAGCTCCCCGCCGGGTGAGGAAGACAAATGTGGATGTGGGCAAAATTTACACTCGGGGAGAACAGGGGTATTAGAGCACATGTGAGCACGCGTGTTGTGGGGGTATGGCAGGGAAGAAGATTCTCCAAAGGTGGAAGGAACTATAAGAGCTTCATAGTGAAGGACACATCTGAGCAGGCCCTTGAGGGATGGGCAAGGATGCCAGAGGAGAGAGAAGGGGGAGCAGGCAGAGGGGCCAGGGGAGGCCTGAGGGAGGCTATTTCTCTCCCTCCACCAGGGAATCTCTGCTAAGGCGGCAGTGACAGCTAAAGGCACAGCCGGTCAGCCTCGGGCCAGGACTCGGGGGAGGGTTTGGGAGGTGTTAAGTGCAAAATTGAAGGGGATGTCAAAAAACTCAGTGGTCAAGATAAATCCTATTTTAATGCAGTATTTAAGAAATCAAGAGTAATGCAAAAATCCATGGTGAGCAAAACAATTCATTTTTATGTAAAGACGGGGTCAGTATTACCCAAGTCTCCCTTGTTTCTGGCTCATTTTCACTATGAAAATGCAACTGTTTTAGTGTTCACAGCTATGGCTCTCAGTGCACTTGCTTTCGCCAATAATTCCCTTCATTTTATTTCTGGGGAAAATGAGAGAAAGGAAAAAAAAATACAAGAAGACAGTTGGAACTAAAAACTCATTCATTCCTGTCTTGGTGGCCAGCAAACTCTTCTGTCTACAAATTCTCTCCACCTTTCGTAAAATCAAAATACTGTTAACTACATGCTTCAGTTCAAGAGCTGGAAGCTTTCTTTCACGTGGAATACTGTTCAACACCCTCTTCCTCTGTTACCCAAGGAACAAGTAAATGCACACGCCAGAGGCTTTAAGCTGGCCTGGGACCTGGCGGATGTGTGTGCATCCTGCCGGAAGCTGCCAAGCTGGGCAGGAAACTGCAATCACCAAGAGGGCTGGGCTTCTAGAAGCTAGGCAGCGCTGGCCGAGCAAACCAGGCCTTATCAAAGGAAGGTGCAGGGGGGTGAATCTGGTAATTAATTGCATTGTAGGTTTCAAAGGAAAAGGAGGAGGCCACCCAGCTTTGTTGGTGCCTCAGCCTTTTCCCTAAAGGCACAGACAGAAATTCGAGAAGCAGCTACCGGGCAGGTCCACCAAAGCCCCTCCCTTTGGGAACTGCGGACACTGCAGAAAGCCTGCCCTGGGCTTACTCCTGACAAGTTATGGTCAAAACCCTTTCTCCTCGCCCGGGACTCCTTCTTCACTTTTCCAGAGAATTATCATTTTGGATGAAGTTTCTTACTCTTGGATCCTAGCCGAGAAGTGTACTTATTTTTAGAGTTTAAGGAAGATTTTTACATTTTTCTCTCATAGGTTCCAATTTCAACTCACTCTAACCAAAACTTAGTAGAAGCAACGAAATATTTAAAATGTGCGTTTCAGTCAGAAGTGAACCAGTTCAGTTCTGCAGGCCTGACAGTCCCACGCAGGAGAGCATCCAGGGGTTGCCAGGAGCCGCACCGCCTCGAGCTCTATCTACCCTGAGGGAAGACGGGACGCACCTGTCTGCTGTTTACCAGAGAGTTCTCTGGGGACCCTGGCAGCAGCCACCGTGGCTGGCCACACACATGAGCTGATTTGCTTTCTGGACCATTGGTTAACTCATGTGAGCCAGGAGCCTGGGCTCTCTCCATTCAAAGCCCACAAATGCCCACTGAAGCGGAACATAAAGGGAAAAGCTCAGAGGAAAAGGTTTCTCCCTTCCATGACCCCGAAAGAGACCCAATCGGAGCCCGCGGGGCTGGATGGAAAGACTTAGACAAAAATCACAGAACCGGGAGGACAAAAGGTCACACTCAGTTTCCATGGCGTGATGGAGAGCCCATTCATCGCGGAGTCAAGAAAGCTGTGCTGGAATCCTACAATATACCTGCTGTATTTCCGAGGTCCACTGGGAGCCTCAGTGTTGGCGTTGGAACAAGGGCTGGGGCTGATGGAGTGGCTGATGTGCCCTCCCTCCCATCCCCGGCTCACTGCGATCCTCGTTCCCTGGCCAATGCCTCTTGGTCCGCACCCTCCAGGCAACACTTCCATCCAGGCTCCAGGGATCTCTCTGAAGAGTAAATCTTACCTCATTCCTCACCTGCTTCAAAATCACCACCGACCACCCCCATCAGTGCTGTCCTGCAAGGAGCACCCTGCCCACAGGGCCGGTTCCACACTCCTGAATCCTCCAGGACGCCTGTGGGAGCCACAGGCTCTGCAGCGCCCTCCCCGCCTCTCTCTGCCCGAATTCCCCACCCGGAGCTCGAACCACCACAGGGAAAATAACAGTGCTCCCTTCTGGAGCAAGGAGCACATTAGGTATTTATGACAGACCCCTATTATCTATTACCTATCCTCCTGCTCATTATCATGGCTGCCCAACACGCCCACCATCGTGGAAGGCCCACCCTCTGGGGAAGTCTTATCCCCCAGCCCCCAGCTAGCCTCAGTTCCAGAACTTACCACCCTGCATCCCAGCTTACCCATTTGTTCACCTGCCTCCCCTACAAATCTGCATCTTCCATCTTTGCTTGCTCTGCTCCCATCCTAGTAGTTGCCACAGCTCTGATACTCACATTGAATGAATGAATGAATGAACACATCTATGCTCAGTTGTTGGTTTACTGTTGAGTCTCTTCTTAGCAATATCTGTCAACGAATGATGTAACTCAGCAGGCTGCTCCCGAGGCTCGGGGACTCCCAGTTACCTCCAGGATGACGACTGTCCAGCTGTGTCCTGGACACCACAGATCTCGCTCAGCCCCCTCCTTCGACCAGAAGCACAGCAGAGCGGTGAATCTGTGTGGCTCCCGCTTTCGACTCTCCATCCACCCCAGAACACCGACCTTCTCACCATATCTTAGTGCTGACACTTGCCACCGGCTTTTTCAGAAAATGGGAGGCCCGATGTTCTCTACAGATAACGTCTTATGCATCCCCATCAGAAAGGAGGCTTGGGTCTGACTTCCCGGTCATGGCTTAGCGCGGCCCCTCTGCTTCGTGACTAGCTGGCCAGAAGGTCTCCTGAGGCGGTACCGGCCCCCACACTGCTTTCCCTGGATGGAAGCAGAGTAGCTCTGTGCAGAACAGGAGATAGGCAGAGGGATACCTTTCATAATCCTTGATAATGTTTCCCAATCACTTGTGACCTTTCCCCCAATTAAATAGCCTCAATTCTTCACCTTCAAAAGGATCATCAACTGAGCAGGAGGAGAGAAGTGTCTGGAGCATGGAGAAGGCAAGGAGGGAACTGGCTTGGTCCTGACTCCAGAAAGATCCAGTGGATTTGTGAGCAGTGTTGTTTTACAGGGGAGAGGCGGGAGCCAACCGTGAAGATTTAGGGCAAATGTCACGTTAGTGCAAAATGTCAGTGGCGCTTCCCTCCTGGGGCAAATTCCCGACTTCCTGATCAATCATGGACCAGCTCTGAATAGGCTGATTTCCATTAGGAGATAAATCAGAAATTTCAGGGCATCAAGGGAGTGCTCCCTGGGAATAAACTTGTGAAGGAGTGTCATTAAAACTAACAAAAAAGGAAATGTGTTTTCTTCCTCCCCTTTGAAATGACACTGATAACGTTCAAAATTTAAAGAGGTTTCCAGAAGCCTAGGACAGGAGCAGACGTGCGGTCATCCAGCCTCTCACGCCGTACCTGCTTCCCTGCCTGGCCACTCTGTTGCCTCATCTCAGGAAATTAAGGCAAGAGCCGTAATTGCCAGCCAACTTCCACATCCTGCAGTCTTATAAAATCAATTGATTAAAGCAACAAAATACCAGCCAATGTTTGCACATTTCTCTCCCTGCTTTCTGGGTACCACGGATCCATAGAGGCCACGCGTCTCCCCACTCCGGCCCTCCAACCACCCAAAGGTGCCACATACCTTGCAAGCCTGGTGGCTGGGCTCTGGATCTCTCAAGGCCAAGGTAGAGTATTCTGGAGGTAAAAGATTTGCGTCAATTAAATAAGTCAATCAACATTTGACATCACTCTTCAACGAAAGAAGTATATACATCTGGGTCTTTCTGTTTCTTATGATGGATACCGGCAAATTAGTGATTGTCTTTTTTTTTTTTTTTTTAAAGATTTTATTTATTTATTTGAGACAGAGAGAATGAGAGAGAGCACATGAGAGGGGGGAGGGTCAGAGGGAGAAGCAGACTCCCTGCTGAGCAGGGAGCCCGATGCGGGACTCGATCCCGGGACTCCAGGATCATGACCTGAGCCGAAGGCAGTCGCTTAACCAACTGAGCCACCCAGGCGCCCGTGATTGTCTTTTATTCATTATCATTTTATTTCTGCTGAGAATAAAATAAATTTGTTCATTTTTTCCTTCAGTGAATGTTCACTGAGGACATTTATGTGCTTGGCTGGGCTAGGCGCTGGGGGCACAACAGTGAACCAGAAACACCCAGCAGGTCTGGAAGGAGCTGTGTCTGCCGTGTGCCAAGTGTTCATCCAGAAGGTTCTTTACGCCTGGGGGGCATCCTACAGAGGGCAGGGTGGGGACTTGATGCAGGAAATGGCCTCTTCTAAGTAAAGGCTTAGGCCACAAAAGGTTTTGCAGATCTCAGTCTGAAATGGGAGATCTTCCTGCGAGGCTGGGGAGCAACAGAGATGGGGGGTGGTGTATGGGAACTGTGGTGAGCTCCAGGGGGGCACACTCGGGCCTGCAGCGGTACTGGAGATCCTTGTAAGGGACTGAGCCTTGAGAGGCAGGGATGGTGCTTGGAAGTCAGGCTGAAGAGGTGAGCAGTGGGCCACTGTCCAACCCCCAGCATCCCTCCTGACTCTGAGATTCCTTAATGTCCCTCCTCCCCGTCCCCGGGGGGCCACTCCAGGAGGATCTCCTCCCTGGAGATATGTAGGAAGAGAAAAGTTAACTAGTTCAGCAGCTAATCTAGAAGCATCTAGTCTGTGATGGTCCCTGAGGGAGAGAAGAGATGAACAAGAAAGGTATCTCTCTCCCAGCTGCCACTGTGGCCTAGCCAGGTGGATGAGACCCCTAGAGGTGTAAGAGCAAAAGAGGGTGCTGCCCCTGCCTGAGGGTGACCAGGGGGGCCTTTCAGAAGCGGGGGTTTAAGAAGCAGCTCAAAGGCCTCCTGTGAACCGGCGGGGAAGAGGCATTCCAGGACCTGCGAGCAGAGGTGCAGGGTCATGGAACCTGGTGACAGAGACCCGGGGGTGACAGCAGGATGGGGGCTTCCAGAGGAAGTCCTACCTCTTTCTGTCAGCTATGGGGAGAGGCGTGGAGCAGGAGAATGGCCGGATCCCAGTTTTGCCAGAAGAAAACGACCCTGGTCCCATTGGTGTGGTATATAGCCTGGCTGGGAGGACACCAGAAGCTCCCCAGAACTCAGGACTGAGAGCCCCCTGCATCCTCAGATGGCCAACTGCCCCCCTGGATGCCACACCATCCCTTACGTCTCATTCCACTTGCCCCTAAGGGCCATGGAAGTCCCTCTTTCTGGTGCCCATAGATCATGGCGAGACAAGGACGTTTTACAACAACCGGGCGTTGTGTTTTTGCTTGTTGCAACATGTCAGTGGAAATCCTTCCTAACCACCCTCACCCCGTTCATAGATGGCCACGCTGCACCCTTGCCCAGGACAGCCGGGGTTCGCCCCGCTCATGCTGTGGCCCTAGGCTCTTTATGTTCCCCCCTGTAGCTCTCACACATGTCCTGCTTTAGAGACTAAATTACATGGTCACCCCAGTCCTGACACCATCGTCTGGAAATCTGGTGCTTGGGTTTGCGGGGCTAAGAAGGGGGCGTGTGTGTTACACGTGTTTGTCCCCCATGTGGCCTCGCTTATGAGCTCTCTGGAGGAGAGAAAGACCCGGCCCAGCTCAGTTCTTAATTTCTCAGCCTGGCACAAGCTGGTGCGCACAGACATCGCAAATTGCCCCTTTGCCCAAGAATTGGGCAGAAACTGAAGAAAAAACAGGAGCCGTGGACCCCAAATCCTCACAAAGCCTCCAGCAACTGGGGTGGGCCTGTCTGGAGGCGGCATAAGCACTCGTGACCCCAGCACCCCACCCCCGGCAGCTTGGGGGTCAGAGGAAGGGCTCGGGGGCACTCCCGCGGGGAGCCCCTCCCCCACCGGCTCTGCGGGGGTCTCTGCCCGCAGGGGCCTGGGCTGCCCCACACAGCCGACCCTGCTCCCGGGCAGGCCCCCGCTGAGGCAGCTGAGCCGCTCCAGTCCTGTGCTGCTCGACTGCAACTTGAAAAACGGCACAGAGTGACCTTTAGGGTTCTTCCCTGGCAGCACCATTTTAGGAGTCTGTGCACATGACACGCGAAATGTCCAGGCCTAAGAAGACAAGAGCCACAAGAACTCTGGGAAACACCCACCACCTGGGCCTTGGACTTTCACTTGGCACTTGCAGCTGTGTTTCTTCCCTCAGCCAGGTGCTCATTAACAGCCCCTCCTGATCCAACCAGGGGCGTCTGGCTCGAAGCCTCCGTGGGCCTCAGAACCCCCTGGGGGCTGCTCAGAGCAGACCTCTGTGTCCCCTCCCCAGAACTGATTCGGCAGGCTTGGGGGGAGGCCCGAGAATTCGCATTCCGACAGGTTCCCAGGGATGACACTGCAAGCGACTGCCCAGGGCCGGGAGACACGTCGTTCTGCCTCTGGACGCTGCCCCGCTTACCCGGGGCCACGGCGGTCCCTCTGCTGCGGGAGCTTCCAGAACGCTGTGGGGAAAGTGGCTCGGCACCAGCTATGTGGGTGGGGCTCTGGGGGAGGGAGCACCCGAGGAGGGTCCACCTTGGGGGCCAGGAAAGACTTTAGAGGACGTGACATCAGAGGCTGAAGGATAAAAAAGGCCAGGCCATGAAAGGGAGGGGGAAATGAAGGGAATCCCTTGGGGGCAAACCGCGCCCCCAGCACCCATGAGAACTTGCACATACCTGTGGGAAGAGCAGGTGGTAACCCCCGGGGCTGGAAAGTGGGCCGGGGCAGAACCTGCTGGGCCTTCAGGAGCAGAGCTGGGATGTCATCCAGAAGGTGGGCGGTGGGGGAGCTGCGAGGGACCAGAGGGGCGGGACTGACAACGAGACCTAGGCCAGGGCGGCAGTGACTTCCCAGAGGGGGCAGTCCTGGGCAAGGCAGCCCCAGGGATCCAGAATTGAGATGGGGTGGGTGGTCCCTAGTTCAGGCTGCTGTAACAACATAGCATAGACTGGGAGGCTGCAAGTCCAAGATCAAGGCAGCGGCAGACTTAGTATCTGGTGGGAGCTCTCGGGCTGGTTTGCTTGGGGTCCAGGTAGCACTCTCTGGTGTCTCTTCTTATCAGGACACTAATCCCATCCTGGGGCCCCACCCTCATGACCTCATCTGACGCTAATCACCTCCCAAAGACCTACCTCCAAATACCATTGCGTAGGAAATGAGGGTTTTCACATCTGAATCTGGGAGGACACATTCAGTCCGCAGCAGGACAAATGGGAGAAAACTCAGGGCTGGTATTTACTTACATTTCCAAAGGGCTGTAGTAGGAAAGAAAATAGTTATTTAAGAAAAATCATGACATCTTTGAGAAATCCCGTGCTGTCTTTGCCCATCCATCGATGATGCAATTTCTGGTAAGCCACACATCACCTCTAAATACAATTTTCTCTCCAGAAGCAAATGCAAGGGAGGTGCTGTCAGTTAAAAATTAAACAACAGGGGCGCCTGGGGGGCTCAGTCCGTGAAGCATCTGCCTTCAGCTCAGTCATGATCCCGGGGTTCTGGGATCGAGCCCCACATCAGGCTCCCTGCTCCACAGGGAGCCTCCTTCTCCCTCTCCCTCTGCCTCTCCCCCTGCTTGTGCACTCTCGCTCTCTGTCAAATAAATAAATAAAATCTTAAAAATAATCATAATAAAAAAATTAAACAACAAAACGAAACTCAGACCATGTGAGTTTTTTAAAAAGCAATCAATTACCGGTTTCCTCTTGATCTCCACGGGATCAAATAACATTTGGTACCATTCCCTGACGGTCAAAATCCACTCGCGAACGGTCACACACGTCTGTGCTTGGCCCTGGATGTCCTGCACTTCTGTATCAGCTCCATATTCTCCCAACTTCCTTTTTACTCAGGATTCCTTGCTCGGCCAAACATCTTCCAACACACACTCAGCCCTTGTCATTGCTCCTTTCCCTCTGATTTGGGGGCAACTGGAGCCACTGATCTCTTATTTCAAAATGAGAGTCACTGGGGCACCTGGGTGGCTCAGTCGGTTAAGCATCCAACTCTTGGTTTCGGCTCAGGTCATGATCTTGGGGTGCTGGGATCGAGCCCCATGTCAGACTCTGCACTCGGTGAGGAGTCTGCTTGAGATTCTTCCTCTGCCTCTCCCTCTTCGTCGCCGCTCCTTAGGACAGGTCAGACGCCCCTGAGAACCCCTGCACCCGCAGATCGGTCACCCTCGTCCCTTACTCCCAGACCCTGCAAACGTTCAACACACAGTCAAGACATTAAAACAAAAAACAAAACAAAACAAAAACCCTTTTCCAGTTTTCAAGCTCCACTTTATGACCTAAAAAGTAAAATCTTTCTGAAGCACAACAAGGCACTTCAGCTGAAAAAAACACCAAACTTTAAAAGGCGAGGAATCCAGTGGATGTTCTATGTCACGTGAAGGCCAAATACCGAGAAACCATCCCGGGACGAGGAGGCCGGCCCAAACCAGCTGCTTCCAAGAGGCTGTTCTCTCGCTGAAGGCTTAACACAATGACCCGGGAAAGGCTGAGGGGAACCGGGCCCCCGCAGGGTCCGCAGGATTGGCAGCCCACTTGTAGAGACGGCCCCACGTCAGCGGCCGCCATGTCCTTAAACAGCCATACTGTCATGCCACTGACAGTGAAAAAGAATAGGAGCTGAAGGTTCACCAAGCTTAAAAATTTAGAATAAACTGTACCCTTCCTCCCAAATAAATAAAGCTGAAATGTCCACAGTGGCAGCTACATCAAGCGTTTTGAGCTCTTTCCCTCTTGGCTGGCTGTTGGTTTCCAGCGAAGGAGGACCCACGTCCGTCAGCCCCTCTCTGGGGACACGGAGGCCGCGGGTCCCTGCTTCTCTGCTCTCTGGGCCCCAGGCCGCCCCTGAGCCGCAGCTCCCCGCTTTGGCCTCAGGGAAACAAGTGCCCTCTGCATCCTCCAGTCCGGGTGTGAGGAGATCTGGGCCTTTTTTTCTTCCTGGTGTGTTTGATTTACAATGATTTTGCTCAAGGGGGAGGCTGTTTACTGGTTGTGGCTCCCCTAAAAAGTCAGGCTGCTGAGGCACGCCGAGCACTGCCTCCAGAAACCCTGGGGAGGTCAGGGTCACGGCTGACAGGGCCAGAAGAGGCAGGCCAGGACCCCACAAACGGCCGACGCACCCCAGCTCTTACAAAACAGCAAAGACTGTAGTTACTAGCACTTTACCTGCAGAGACTCTCAGGAGGAAGAGCTAAAGACACTTGTGGCTAGAAATGGTCTGAAATAAAAACAAAAAGCAGAACGTGATCACCATCCAAACACAAAGATCACTTCAATTTGGTTTTTTAAAAATTCATTGTTTGATCTCTCTAGTACTGTATGGTTTGCATTCAAAAGTGAACGAATTTATTTTGATAAGTGATTGTGGTTTTCAATGGAACGTGCGTGAGCTTGAGTGGCTATTTCCGGGACCAGGACCTTCCTTACATGATCAGATGGCCACTTCTCATCACCATATGGTTAGAGCAATCACCTGCGGGATCATAACTGAAATGTGCGTTCTGGAGTCACCCTTCCCACCTCTGCTAAGAAGCTGGGGGTTTGGGGAGCACAACCCCAGGATTGCCTAGGAATCTTGTAAAAAAAAAAATGAAAGTCCTGGCCTTATTCCTTATCCCACCCCCAGATTCTTATGGAAGAGTTAGGGGTGGAAAAGTCTACAAATCAAATGTTTTCCAGAAGTTTCCAGATCATTCTAGTCAGGTCTTCCCTGGCAGTGCTTTCAAGAACAAAATGGCAAGGTCCCATTACGGCCTGCATGACTCCTAATTCCTGAGCAGACACGGAAATGTAGCCTGTGGGTTCTGTTAATCTCCTCTACTTGAGAATAATTTTCCTCACTATTTGACTGAAAGAAGCAGAAACAGCACATCCATCACCCCTGGCTTTGCTCCCTGATCTCCACACGTAGTGGCTCTGTGACCTCAGACTTGTTACTTAACCTGTCTGAGGCTAGGCTTCTTATTCACGTTAAAATGGAACTTCTAAAGCTGAAGCTGCTTCCCTTAGGGTGTAGTTAGAATTCGGTACATGCCCTAGTTTTGCTCACGGATGGTCCCTAAGTCCCTAAGAAAGTGCCTGGAGCATAGTAGGTGCTCGGAGAACATTTACTGGCTGGACAGATGGACGGATGGACGGATGGATGCCCCTGAGTTCTGCTTCCTCTGTGCTTCCACTCACACTGGCTGCAGTTCCGGAGCTTGGAAAACCTGTCTTCTTTTCCAGCCTGAGGTCAGATCTGATTGCTCACATGCCCATGACTTCCTTCTTTAAAACCAACTTTGTTGTTTTATTACTGACATGTTTTCATCAGATCTGTTTGCATGTTCATTAACGCATGTAAACGTCAATAAAAGAACCAAGAAAACACCTTCCTACATGTTTCCTCTTGCTTTCCTTCAGGTATAAATTATAGGAACACACAATACCCGATACAGGTCGATGCGCAATCCTCCCTACGGGGCTTCCAGAGGACAAGTCCTCCCTGAGAAGACACCCAGACGCCAGACTTCCACATCTCCCCTCTTCCCCCCGGGCCGCTCAGCCTTCTGCAGAATTCAAGGGACCCCAGAGAAGACAAAGCTACCAAAGGCCCTCCCCGCGGCAGGGCTGCAGGCCATGTCCATTCCCGCTCTGGGGCAGCCTGGGGACACCCTCAGCTCCGTACGAAGTGTCCGAATTGTAAAGGGATGTTCCCAAGTGGCCATTTCCTCCTTCTCTGCACCTTCCCCGAACCTCCCCCGATTCACAAATACTCGGTGCTGCCCACCACGGGGGTGGCGTCTGGCGTCTCTCCCTCCGACCCAAGTCCACAGTGCCACCGCCCCAGCTCCTGCACCTGCCCTCGCCCCCGGGGCCACGGCAGCCCCTGTGTCCACAGCAGGAAAGGCACCAGCGCACTAAAGGTCACTGCGAAAGAGACAGGCAGGCAGGCTCCAAACCAGTTTATTTTCTTCCTAATCATCCAACCAGACTTGGGTTTCCCGGCCTCCCGGTAGTTAGGTGTGGCCGTGCGACTGAGTTCCAACCCAGTGCTTCTCAGCCAGGGCGGTTTTGCTCCCCGGGGGGCACTTAGCAATGTCTGCAGACATCTTTGGTTGTCACAGCTGGAGGAGGGAGCAGAGACCGGGAACGTCCCGCTCAGAAGAGCCCCACAGCAAAGAATCGTCAGCCCGAAAGGTCAGTAGGACCGAGCGTGAGAAACCCCGTCTAACCAACAGTGTTGTGAGCCAGCTCCAGGCCTGATCCATAAAAACCACCCAAGTGGTCCTCCATGGGCGTCTCCACGCTCTCTCGGGTCTCCAGGCTGGCCCTGGAGGAGCCCAGACACCCTGGGAGCTCACGGCCAGTGGGGCGGAGCCGAGGGCGGGGGGGCCTGCGTCCTGAGCCCGGCTGGGAGCAGAGCTGCCTGCCCACCACTAACACCCGCTCTGGCCTGGGAGTGAGAAACTTCTGGCATGTGGAAGTGATTACGCGTTTCTGGGCTTGTTTGTTGCAGCTGTGGCATGAGCTCAATCACAGACACACGTGCAGTTTCCTCGAGACCTGCTCCAGCGGTGAGGAGCTGTGCTCCTGTCAGCCCTGGGACCGGCGGTCGGCCCCCGGGGGACTTCTGGAAGCATGAGTCCCTCCACCTGGGAGAGGGGCCTCAGGGGTGCATGTCCCTGGACATCGAGTTACAACCGGCACTCCGAGCTCCCATGTGCAGAGAGGCGGGCTGCCTGTGGACCTATGGACGTCTGTGAGGGACTTTTGAAATTGTGACTTCGAAATAAGCCCTCTAAGGGCCACGTCTGGCCATTCCAGTCCTGAAGGACTTAAAATCAGAATTTTTACACTCCACATTCTGCAAGTTTAGTTAAGGATGTTTTCTCTCATTCAGTTATCTTAATCGTCAAAACTTAGTAAAAAATAAATGCAAATTCCTTTTTTTTTTTTTTTTACAGATTCCTTAGCTCTGTCATGAGGCGTGGTTGTTGCTGTTCCAGTGATCATTTCTAAAATACAAGGATGTATACCAAAAAAGTATTCTTGTTTCTCTGAAATTTCCACTTAAATGGATGCCCTGCATGTTCTCTGGCCCCACTTACTGACCGCTCATACTCTACCAGGTAGTCGGTGGGACAGGCATCAGACGTTCAAAATATCATTTAGAGGGAGATGCTGTTCAGTTGCAGCTTCAAAGGGGGAAAGGACATCAGAAGGGCTAGGCGCCTTCCCTGGGTCACTCGCCACCCACAGCGCCACCCACAGGTGCTCGGAAGGCTGCCGCCCACGGGGTGAGCTCAGGGATGTTCCCGCTTCAGTTTCGCTCCTTCAACCCTGACACCCAGCATGACCTTCTCTCCGAGCACCATCATCAGAACACAGAGCCCATAAGAGAAACCGAAGCCACAGAGAGGAAAGTATCGTTAAGAATATTTTATTTCGGGCGCCTGGGTGGCTCGGTTGGTTGAGTGACTGCCTTCGGCTCAGGTCATGATCCCGGAGTCCCTGATCGAGTCCCGCATCGGGCTCCCTGCTCGGCGGGGAGTCTGCTTCTCCCTCTGACCCTCCCCCCTCTCATGTGCTCTCTCTCATTCTCTCTGTCTCAAATAAATAAATAAAATCTTTAAAAAAAAAAAAAGAATATTTTATTTCAAAATGTCATGTTTCAAACTCTCATAAAATATCCATGGTAAATGTTTCCTTTTTTAAAGCGAGCATGTCTCCCAGAGAAAATTAAGTGGATCTGATACACTTTCCAGAAAGCCTTAGGAAGTAACTCAGCGCAAAGATCAGACGTTGAAGTCAGGCAGGCGTGGGGGCCAGAAACTGGCTCCCCTATCTCCTGACTGAGTTTACGTGGCAGTTTCCTGGCATGTGAGCAGGGAAACCAGGGGGTCCCACCTCTGAGGGTCTCCCAGGGGTACAGCAGGATCAGGCCAGACCAGCGCTCCCTCCAGGCCCGAGGCATAGTGAGAGAGTGCTCTGGGATGTCGACCGTGGGGTGCAGTCCAGGGCCTGGGTTAGGGTTAGGGTGCACTCTCAGCCGAGTCACGCCCCCCCCAGCATCCGTGTCGGGGAACTGGCACTAGCAGTCCCGTTACCAGCCGCGGCGCCATGAACAGCACCCAGACTGGCTCCCCACACGAGGCCCCGCACCTGTTCTCCCTCCAAAGGCATTCCCTGGCCACTGTGGTTTGACAGCGACAGGAAAAGCACCCTGAGCCTCAATCCTGACTCCTGGGTGACGCCTGGGCCCTGTGGCTGTGGGCTCACCTCTGTACTCAGGCACTCCGTCTGCAAAATGGGAATGATGCTCCCTGCCCTACTGGTCCACGTGAGAGTCACAGAGTGGTGGCCTTAAGTCTGCCGCGTGATTCAAATGCAAGCTGTTGCTCAGAAAAGATGCCATTTTATTTTATTGAAATAATTTTTTAAAAGATTTTATTTATTTATTTATTTATTTATTTATTTATTTGAAAGAGAGAGAGAGCACAAGCAGGGGGAGAGGCAGAGGCAGAGGGAGAAGCAGGCTTCCCGCGGAGCAGGGAGCCCGATGCGGGGCTCGATCCCAGGACCCTGGGATCATGACCTGAGCCGAAGGCAGATGCTTCACCCACTGAGCCACCCAAAGGCCCTGAAAAGATTCCATTTTTAAAGGTGAAGGCAGGGGCACCTGGTGGCTCAGTGGGTGAAGCGTCTGCCTTTGGCTCAGGTCATGATCTCAGGGTGCTGGGATGGAGCTCCGAGTTGGGCTCTGCGCTCAGCAGGGAGTCTGCTTGAAATTTACTTTCTCCCTTTCCCTCTGCCCGTCCCCCCACTCACATATGCGCGTGCGCGTGCTCTCTCTCAAATAAATATTTTTTTTTAACTTAAAAAATAAAAAAGACCCACACTATATACCTGAGTATATACTGGACACCAAGATGTCAAATAAAACATCATTCATGTCTTTTAAAACTAACACACTCTTGTTGGATGTGGGATATGCTATTTTATTATTTTATGCACTATAAGTAGTTTGTTGTTGTAACACTTTTGGGGGCGGAAGCCCAGATAATTATAAGTGATTAAAATTACAATGCATATGCAAAATTATACTTAGAAACTTTGATCCCCACTGCCCCCCACCAATGGCCCCCTTTCTCTTTTGGTGGCCATTTAGTTATCAATGTAACAAACCACTCCAAAAGTTAGTACCTTCAGATGACAATTTCTTCTCTCATAATTGTATTGCTTGGGCTCCAGTGAGCAGTCTCAATTGGGGTCTCTTGCGTGGGTACAGTCAGGTAATGGTTGGGGTGGGGTCAGCTCAATGCTTTTCTGAGCCATCAAAAAAGTCTTTCAATGATTAATCGTGAACATGCTCCCAAAAAGTGGTGGAGAAAAGAGAAAAAGAAAATCTCAGCAAAGAAATAGAAGATCTAAAGAAGAACCAAATCAAAATTTTAGAGCTGAAAAATATAATAGGCAAAGCAAAAAACTCATTGAATGAGCTCAAAAGTGAAATGCAGTGGGCAGAAGAATCAATACCCCTGAAAACAGAACAGTAGAGACCTCCCAGTCTGAACAACAGAGAGAAAGTAGACTTAAAAAAAAAAAAAAAGCATAGTCTCATAGACCCCGGAGGGACTAGAGCCAAAGATCTAACTAACATTCATGTCATCAGGATCCCAGGAGAGAATAAGGTGAGGCTGAAAAAAAATATGTCAGGAAATAATGACTGAAATTTTTCCAAATTTGGCAAAAGATTTAAACCTACAGATTCAAGAAACTAGAGAGCCCCAAACTGGAAAAACACAAAAAATCCACGCCAAGATACATAATAAGCACACTTCTGGAAACTTAGGACAAAGGAAACCGGCAGAGAAAAACACCACCTTATTTACAGAAGAAAACACAATTTGAATGATAGCAGATTTCTCATCAGAAACCATAGCAGCCAGAAAGAAGTGGCAGGACATGTCAAATGCTGGGGGAAGAAAAGAAAAAAAAAAGAACTGTCAACCCAGAAATTGAGATACAACCAAAATATCCTTCAAGAATCAAAGGGCAAGCAAGACCTTCTCAGATGCAGGAAACCTAAGAGAACTTGTCACCAACAGACTTACCCTAAAAGAATGTCTAAAGGACACTCTTGAAACACAAAATAAACAATAAAAGAAAGAAGACTGGAACATCAAGAAGGAAGAAATAACAAAGTAAGAATATGGGTAAATATAACAGACTTTCTTGTCCTCTTGAGTTTTCTAAGAACAAATGTGGCAGGTCCAAGATGGCTCATTCTCACCTGGTAGGCAAACTGCGCCAACTGCAGGCTTGATCTGAGCGGCCAGTTTACCAGAAGCTTCTCAGAATGTGGTCCCTTGACCACCTGCATCTCCTTAGGATGTTTGCTCAAAAGGCTGTTTCCTAGGCTGCTCACCAAACCCACTGAATCAGCATTTCTAGAGATGGGCTCCAGGGCTCTGTGTGTAAAGGTGATTCTTTCATACCCTAAGGTTTGAAAAGTCCTCAGATCATTTGTCAATAAAGGGTCAAGCTCAGTCACTCAGAGTTAACTTCTGAGGAAGGTGAAAACAAAGTTCTTTACAAAATCCTAGCTGTGGGCAATCCAGCCCTGTAGGACTAGAACAAAATTCAAGGTAAAAAGGGAATCAATAACCCCCCTGCGGTCAAGGTCACACACGTCACAGGGTGATGTCCTAGGGAGTGTGGGCCCACAGTGGGATCTGTCATCCATCTGTGCCTCAGTTTCTTCCTCTGTAAAACCTGGACAGCATCTGCCTTTCCTAACTCATGGAGTCAAGATGAAGAGCAAAATAGGTGAGCTGTGAACGGCTTGTAAATTATTAGTTATCCTACCCAATGTGAATGTTTAACCTCTCCTTAAAGAGGGCCATTGTGTTGCCCTTTTTTCTTGGAAATGGTATGTCTGTGTTCTTCAGACTCCGGGAAAGGCAGGCATGGTTAAATAAAACGTACGACTTAATTCACCCCGTCTTTTCTCCGGGGTCCCGCGCAGATGGCCAACCCCAGCACTGAGACAGATGAGGCCCCTGGCGCCACTGGGTCAGCGGTGCTGGTTAGATGGCAGGACCCCCGAGAGCTGAGAACGAGTACCCCCCCCCAGGGGCTGCTCCTCCAGGGGTCTGCAGGTCCCCGCAGCCCTCGGGGTCCCCAGCACTCACCTCCCAGAGGACATAGCCCCAGGTTGGTCCCCTCCAGCAGCCGCTGGTAGCAATGACAGGCGACAGGTGTGTCTGGGGGGAGGGGGGAGGTTTGCAAAACCTTTGCTAGATTTCACTCAGGCCTAGAAGGAGGAGGTTTGTAAGTTGACCTTTGGGGGGTGGGGTGTCAGAGGCAGAATCTGGGAGTGAAAGCCTCAAGGCCATGGGTAGAGGGGGAGAGAAGGGTGGCCTATTTTATAAACAGAAGTTTCTCCGCCAGCCAACCTGAGAGGGCAGTGATTGGAATCACCCGAGCTGGCGCCGCCTGGGTGCCACCAGGGCCTCGGGCGACGGACAGCAGCGGCCTCCCGGGCGGCAAAGGGGCTGCGCCGGGCCCCAGGCCCTGTCCCCGCGGCGGGCGGGCACGCGGGGCGCCGCGGGGAGGCCGCGGGAGCCGGGCGCGCACGTGGTGCGGGGCAGGCGGGTTCCTCCCCACTGAAGTCACGCACTTGGCGCGCTGCGTCGCGGCGGGCGCGCAAACGCGGCTTCGGCCGAGAAGGGGGGGTGGGGGAGGGGGGGGGGCGCGCACCATGTGTTTCTCGTTAGGGACCCGCAAGCCGGGGCTCGGGTGTTGCTTCTGGTGCCGTACTATCTAGGAAGAGGTAGCCTGATTCCGGACAGCCCGCCCTCGTCGCTGCCGGGAGGGGGCTGCTGCGGGTTCCCACGGACGCCGCTGCGCTCGGGCGCGGAGGGCGCGCGGCGGGCGGCCTGCGGGGATCCCCGCGGCGACCCGAGCAGACTCGCCGACGCCAGCCCCGCGCCCGCCAGCTCGCGGGCAGCTCGGGGTTGTTTTCTAATAAGAGCTTCCTCTCGCTCAAGTTAATTTTCTTTTCTAATTTGGTGACCGGAACAAAAGTCACAGGACGATCCTTTGTGAAAGCCAAACGCGGCCACAAATCGGGGCACTTCACAGCATTCGTAACTAAATATTTGCTGGGCTGGTAGCTAAATAGGCCCCTCCGCCAACTTCCAACTCCCAGACTCTGCCCCTTTTTTTTTTTTTTTTAAGGGAGCTGAAAGGTGATCTCCCTACAAGGAGATCAGACGGTGGAAAGCAATTGGATTTAGCACGGCGTTCTCCCCGGTGCTCTTGGATCCCTGGGCAAGCAGGACCGCGCGCCGCATCCTAGAAGGAATTAGGGCCGGGATCCTGGCGGGCTGGGATGTCTGTTAAGCCCTCGTGGTAGCCGAAGTGCTTTGTTAATGCAATTCATTAGCTGTTTGCGACAAGAAGTAGAAGAGGCTAGGCAGGTCTTCAAAAATACCCAAAGGGAGAAAAATAAACATCCTCTTGTTTCCTTTTGTGGCTTTATTCATTTTCTTCCCCTCCCGTTGCCCCTCATCTAAGGCTGTTTTAAACCCAAATTCGGTTATCTGGTTTCAGGGTAAGGGCTCCCTCTTGCCAAGGTATTAAATAAACAAGTAAAGCAAAAACTTGAATCCTTATGTAATCCAGATGCTGTTTCCTCGAAAACCACAACAAACTCTGCTAAACCAGATAACAGGATCAGAACAGTCGTGCCCCCACCCCACCCCGTTTTAGGGCCAGCAGAGGACATCCTTGTTCAGGAGCTCCTCTCCAGGACAGACGATAAATAATTGCTGCTAACACTCTGAACTGCAGATGAGCACCCTTGAGGGATCCGGATGCCGTAAACTGTCCCGGAATGTTGGCATCTGGTTCTTAAAATGGAACTTTCCCTAGAGATAAAGCCGGGACTGAGCAGGCGTCTGCGTCCGCGGGCTGGCCTGGAAGTTTCTGGCCTCTGGATGCTCTCAGTTGAAAACGCAGCATTGGAACGGGGCTAAGTCGGCCGGGCTTTGTAGTGGTAATGAGGACGCAGCCGCGGGTCGGCCGGCGCGGAGAGGCTCGGAGCCGCGGACCGGCTGCACATCCTTCCACCTCCCCCGGGGCGGAGGGTTGGGGGGTGCTGTTCTTGAAAAAGCTGATGGTTTTTTAGTGCAACCTCCAAGGGTTCTGCGGAGCCAGGCAGGGGGACAGTGGGGGCGGGGTAGGGGTCCTTCAAAGGTATTTTTAGGAGTCCAGCACCGAGGTCATCCCCGCGAAGATCCAAAGGAATAAATAAATCTCGCCATCCGCCAAGCCGGTCACCTTCTCCCCGTCCGTTCCTCCCTCGCGCCAGGCCCACCCTGCACGCCTCGGTTGCAAAAACAAAATAAAGCAAAACCTCTTGCTTTGGCAACCTCTAAGCCACGTTATGCCTCTTTCGGCAAAAGGAAGATTTCTTTCTTCTCCCTCTCTCGGCCTTTTTTCTTCTCCTCCCCCGACTCCCCCACCCCCCCTTCCTGTTCTTCTCGGCCCTCTTTCCTTCCCCCAAACCGCTCGAAACTTAAGACGCGCAGCGGCTGCAGGTGCGCGCGGGCCGGGCGGCCGGGCCGGGGCGAGCCTGGGACGGCCGGGCCTCGCAGGCATTGATCAGCTGGGCGCGCGCGCTGAGTGACGGCGCGGTTGCCATGGCAGCCGCCGGAGCGGCGCCGCGAGGACAAGGCCGCCGGGCGGCGTGAATGGGCGGCGTCACGCGCCTGGCGCCAGAGAGTCTGCTCCGGGGCTCGGGCTCCGGCCCCGCCGCGGCCTGGCCCGCGCGCCGCCGCCGCCGCCGCCGCCGCCGCCAATTCATCACCTGTCAGGGATCGCTCGGGGGGTCACGGGCGGAACGGACACAGCTGTGAGAACAAAACCGGGGGAGAAAGGCGCGCGCTCCCAACCGCGCCAGATGTGCGGGGAGGACCTTGAGCCCCCCTCCGGCCCCCGCAGGCTCCTCCCGCCCCCCGCTGCATCACGCGGGCATTGCGAAGGCGGCCCGGAGGCCCGGAGCTGCTTCTGATCACGGCGAGGGGCTGGACGCGCGGGGAGCCGCCGGCCGGGCCGGGAAGGAGACCGAGTGCGTGAGCCCCGGCCCCTGGTTACGGGGACTTCCAGGGTAGGCGTGTGGCTTGAAATGGGGGGCGTCCCGGTGAGTAAGCCCGGGGACGGTATCGCCACCCCCACCGGAAGTCCTTCACACCTTCCCGCCACCCACGGATCTAGCAAATCCAGGGCCCTTTCTGCAGCTGGGACCATTTGAACCTCAGAGGCCTCAGCTGCGAACCCACAGAGACACCAATTGACAGATTTTTCAGTGCCTTGTACCCCACCCCGAAAATGCTCCTCCAACACCATTTTCTCCCCGGAAACCTAATCAGAAAGGTAATTTCGTCTTGGGCTTGCTGAGACAGACGCACTAGAACTCAGGGCTTTTTGTAATCATTAACTTATACAACCTCCTAATCCCCTTAAAATGATCTTTAAATGAATGTCGAACCGGGTAGCATGCCAGTCGAATCCAACACGATCCGGCCGACTGGACTCTGACATGGCAGCTAAAGAAAGAAGCCACACAACTTTGACCATATTTAGCAATTTTACTGCATCAGGGTACAAAAAACGATCATGGGAGAAGACACTGCCTTAATCAACTTTGCGAGCGTGTAAAGTAATACCGTACAACGCTCATTACGAACCAGCCCAGAGCCTGGCTGTTGGGATAATGAGGCTGGCACGGATGTTAACATACGGTGTCCTTGGAAAAAGCTAGGAATGCGTCAGTATCGCAGAGCTGCAATGTCCAAGAATCACAAGTAATAATTTGAGAATCCCAAAGATGTTTGTTTACATTGGCTATTATTGTAAAATAGTCAAAGTATAACATCATGAACCAAAATAGTGTCAAAACAAAATCTGTTCCACTGTGGCACGTATGTGACAGAAACACATGCACACAAAGTACATCAAAAGGCTCGAACTGTGGGGGACTCAGTATTAAATCATTTCCAGACTTAATATCAGAAGAGAGGTTGTTAATCGAACACTCGTGAACAGATTAGCAGGCAGCTTTTGCAGGGCAGGCCCTCAGCCGATTTCTGTGCCGGTCAGGAAACCATCCACCTCCATCCTCCAAAATGAAGTGGCTTGGTTTTCTCAAAGTGACATGCACCTCGGCAGGACCCACTGCCTCCCTAAAGAGAAACCCTGGGGCGGGCACATGGTTGCAGTTGGTGTCAGAGACTGGCCCACCAGCTGAGAAATTAATCGTTAACTGAAGGACAAAATACAGGTTCCCCATTGTCAAGCTTTGCTTTTTCTCCTCTTCTGCCCCCTTCCTCTTTCTGAAACGCAAAGAAGGTGCCGCATGGAGACAACAAGTAAACAAGATGCTGACAACTTTGACATCTTCTCTCGGGTTTTCTAGCTTATTGTATTCTGGGGAAATAGGATTTTCAAAACACAACTCATTTACTGTAGTCTTCAGTTAAACTAGGATTATGTGTGAATTAACTGAAAAGTACTTAGGTAAATGGCTGCAAGCTTTAGCCTGCAGGAATAACTTCTTCAAGATTTAGAGAGGGAAAACAAGGAAAAAAACAAAACGTGAAACTGCGTCCAGGACTAGGGCTGAAAAGATTTCTAACGTCATCCATGACAGAATTTTTATTTTTAATAGTGTGAAGATGTCGGTCACTGGCCGGAGCCACCTACCTTTCACAAAACTTTAAAAATACTGTAAGTGCTGGAATGTGACACCAGGAATCCGGATTTGTGCATAATTAATCACCTTACTTTGCCACCCACACTGCAGGTTCCCAGACAGGCAGCCTCTCAAGGGCAACATATGTAAATACAGCTTCAGTATGCAAATTTTCCTAATGATTTCCGATTAATGGGATCATTACAATAGCCCTGCCTACTCTATGAAAGGAACCCCGAAAAGTGTCCTGCCTCTCAGAGCTCCTTAGCGATCAGCACGGTTTCCAATAAGTACTCATTTTACTGACTTTACCAATAATGCCTCCGTGCGCTCCGGGTTGCACGATCCCACACTAAGCCTGTCGTTGAGGGCGCGCGTGGGTGTTTTGTGTTTTGTTTTGTTTTGTTCTGACATAGCTTAGCCTCATCTTAAGAGACTGAACCCTACACACGTCTCTTGTCAATGGCAAACTTATTTGCGTTTTTACTTTCTTCAGAAATGCTTTTCTATCTGATGACATCCCGTGGGTCGCGGAGAACGGTGACTTTCCCTCTGCTGTGCAGCACTTGCCCGCGTCGCTGTGGTTTTAGGGTTGCTGAAACCTCCAGGGCGTGGAAGGCTTAGTCAGGGGACACCCTAGGGCCAGGGTACTGGCTCGCCATTAGAATTAGAATAAAGATGCACGTTTGGATTCCTGGGGTCTCCCCCCTCCCCTCCGGCCTCCCCGGCCCTCCCCTCCTCCTCCCCTCGTCCTCCCCTCCTCCTCCCCGGGCCTCTGCTCCGCTCCCCTCCCGCCCGGCGCTTACTGTACTCTATTTACCACCCCAGCTGGGCTCGCGCCCGCCCCGCCCACCCCACGGGGATTGGCTGCGAACGCGGAAGGACCGAGCGCTCGCCCCGCGCCAGCGCCCACCAATGGGGGCGCCCGTGCGGCCTGATGGACGCGCCGCCTTCCACCAATGGGGACGCAGGGAAGCCGGATCGTGTGCCCCCGGCGAGTGCCAATAAAAGCCGCCCCGCCAGGCTCCCCGCTTCATTCTGAGCCGAGCCCGGTGCCGAGCGAAGGAAGCTCCGCAGGCGGCGGCGGCCTGAGCTCCTAAGCGGCCCGCTCCTCCCCGGTCTCTCCTTTCCCCGCGCGCGGTCAGCATGAAAGCCTTCAGTCCAGTGAGGTCCGTTAGGAAAAACAGCCTTTCGGACCACAGCCTGGGCATCTCCCGGAGCAAAACCCCGGTGGACGACCCGATGAGCCTGCTGTACAACATGAACGACTGCTACTCCAAGCTCAAGGAGCTGGTGCCCAGCATCCCCCAGAACAAGAAGGTGAGCAAGATGGAAATCCTGCAGCACGTCATCGACTACATCTTGGACCTGCAGATCGCCCTGGACTCGCACCCCACTATTGTCAGCCTGCACCACCAGCGACCTGGGCAGAGTCAGGCGTCCAGGACGCCGCTGACCACCCTAAACACGGACATCAGCATCCTGTCCTTGCAGGTAAGACCTGCTCCCGGTGCCCCCGCCCGCTGCCACGGCCGCAGTCCGGGACTTACAGATGAGCTAATTAACTTTAAAAAACAAAACAAAAAAAAATCTGCTATAGATGGAGTCGCGCGTGAAATTGCTGATAAGTTCTGACACGTTAATGCGTCTGCCTTTGATTTCTGAATTGCAGCACAAACGTGTTTAATGAAAGTTGCTGTTCTATGGGCTACTGAAAAAAAAACCCCAAACCGCCCTTTCTCCTTAAGATTGTCTCACACCGCCTTTTATCCCCTTTCTCTTGCAGGCTTCTGAATTCCCTTCTGAGTTAATGTCAAATGACAGCAAAGCGCTCTGTGGCTGAATAAATGGTGAGTGTTTGCTCGCGCCTCCCGTCGGTAAACTGCCTCTTGGAGTGTGTGCGCGCGTGTTTTTTCACCGGTGTGTGGGGGGAGGTAGTCGTGTATCTGCAAAATTTGGGGCTTAGTAAGCGAATGTGTACTTGGGTGTCACGCGGAGCGCATTGTCCCCGTGTGCCGCAGACGAAGGGGCTCCCGGCTCTGCTTGCTCGAGCTCGCAGAACATTTCCCTTTAAAAAAGCAAACCCAAACCAAACCCAGTAACTTGTTATGAAGGCGGCTGAGGCAAATGTGTATTGGCTTCTGCCGCGCACGTAGCGCCCTGGCTCTTCTCTCCTGTTGCTCTGGTACTATGAGGTACTAACCTCCATCTAATTAATCTTATCACCACAAATTCCACAGAGATCCTCCTTCCCTAAAACTGGAGCCGTCTGAGGTCCGGCTAGCCCAGCCTTGCTTCGCCGTGCCTCAGACCCTGTGATGTGGGATTCCGACCGCCCTATCTGTTAACTAAAGGGCTGTTTTCAATCAAATAATTGTTACAAGAAGCAGACTGGCGCCTGTGAGCACTGCTGTTGGAGATCCAAATAGGAGATTGCGTTGGGAAGTTTTTCCCTGGAGTCTCTGCTATTTTCATGTTTAATTTTCGCTGTCGAGGCCGAGTGTGTGTGTTGCATCTGGACGCCAGGGTTTGCCCAATCTTTGAGTGTTTGGTGGTTAAATGTTCAAACTGCGGCTTCCTCCCGGCGCCAGTCCGCCCGCCTCTGCCCTTAGGTTCCATTCTCCTAAAACATGCCTCTCCCCCAATCTTTTGCAGGTGTTCATGACTTTTCTTTTTCTTTGCACAACAACAACGAATCCACAGGATCTTTTAAGGCGCTGAACTTCTTATTTTTCAACCATTTCACAAGGAGAACAACAAGTTGAATGGACCTTTTTTAAAAAAAAAAAAAAAATGGAAGGAAAACTAAGAATGCTCATCTTCCCCAGGGTGTTCTCTGACCTGGACTGTGATATTAGTTATTTATGAAAAAGACTTTTAAATGCCCTTTCTGCAGTTGGAAGGTTTTCTTTATATACTATTCCCACCATGGGGAGCGAAAACGTTAAAATCACAAGGAATTTCCCAATTTAAGCAGACTTTGCCTTTTTCCAAAGGTGGAGCGTGAATACCAGAAGGATCCAGTATTCAGTTACTTAAATGAAGTCTTTTGGTCAGAAATTACCTTTTTTGACGCAAGCCTACTGAATGCTGTGTATATATTTATATATAAATATATATATATATTGAGTGAAACCTTGTGAACTCTTTAATTAGAGTTTTCTTGTATAGTGGCAGAGATGTGTATTTCTGCATACAAAGTGTAATGATGTACTTACTCATGCTAAACTTTTTATAAAAGTTTAGTTGTAAACTTAACCCTTTTATACAAAATAAATCGTGTGTTTATTGAATGGTGATTGCCTGCTTTATTTCAGAGGACCAGTGCTTTGATTTTTATTATGCTATGTTATAACTGAACCCAAATAAATACAAGTTCAAATTTATGTAGACTGTATAAGATTATAATAAACATGTCTGAAGTCAATACCTGAACTCTGAATGGTTTTTAAGCTCGCTCGCTCTCCCCACTTCCCCATCCCTCCCGCCACCCCCTAAGCCTTAGAACCTGTGTGCGGAGAGACTCCTTATCAGATGTGTGGTCAGTGCCGGCACCTTGGGGCGAAGGGCTGCTGCTAGCATTTCAGGAGAGCTGACCCCACTGGGAAGGCTGTAAACGGAAGTTTCTCTTAGTCCTGCAGGGAAATATCCGTTCTATGCCTTGGGGCTGAGTTTCAAACCAAGAAATCGCTGTGGCAGTGACTTCTAGGAGTCGGATCATCCAAAATAAAGGTGGAGTCTGGAAGGACTACTTGTCTGAGTAGGTGTTAAGACACTTTTGTTAACTTTTGTTAATCGAAGGGTAAAGTCCCAGAGTTCAGGACATGATTTAAAAGATTTAGGGGAAGGGCAGAACAGACCCCTGGGTGTCCGCTGGTCGCCCGTGGGAATGCAAGCTGTAAGAGGGCCCGAGCTCTCCCAGCCTCCCAAGCTTCCCCTGCGCCTCCCCCACCTGTAGCTCACCCAGCCTCCGGGAGACAGGGCTGGGGCGGAGCCCACTTTCCAAGACAGGTGGCTGTTAGATCGCCCTTCACCCTTGACTGCACCCCTGGACTGCCCAGGGAAGAAGAGGGAGGGAGGGAGGGAGGGAGAGGAGAAGGGCCTTCTAAGTCACAGAAAAAGCACCAGCGCGCTATGTCCTCACCTGGCAGAGCTGGACCCCGCTCTAAAACACGGAGGTCACATGAACACGTGCTCAAACTTCCTAGGTATACGTATGTTCCCAAACTGTGCGTGTGAGGGTGGGGTGGGAGGTGCTGGAGGGCTGGTCCGAGGTGGGTGGGGACCGGAGAAGGGAGGAGCGGAGGACGCGCGGCTGGGCATGGGTGGCTCACCTGGGGCCGCTTTCTCAGGCCCAGCCCGGCAGGTGTTTGGGTGGCGCCACCTGGTCTGCCCTGGCGGCGGTGGCGTTTCCGCCCCGACAGCGAATCCGTCCGTCAAGGGAGCGCGGGCGCAGGTGTGGCGAGCGGCCTCCGGCCGGCGGCCCAGCCTCGCCGCCCCCGCACCCCCCGCGGCGGTGGCGCCCTGAGACCCTCCTGCCTCCAGGGCCGGCGTGGGGAGCCCGGCGGGGCAGCTCTGACGCCCCCCGCGCCACCGCGCCCTGCCCCGCGGCGAGCACGTGCTTTGATCCGGGCCGTCGCTGTTGTCGGTAATCATACCCCCGGGGACGCCGCTCTGCCTGCCGCGCACCTGGGCGGGGCCGGTCACCCCGCGGCAGGCCGCCTTGCAGGCCTGTCACCTGGTGTCTGGCCACCTGTCGTCGGGCCGCCCTGCGCTGGGCGGTGCCGGGAAGCGCGAGGGCCCGTCGCTGCCCGCCCGCCCCCGCCCCGCCCTTTCCTCGGGGGCGACGGGATGCGGCGCAGACCCCGGCCCCTGGTGGCCCCCGGCCTCGGCGACCCGCGCGGGGTCGGCTCGCCTGGGCGAGGGGCTCAAACTCCGACGGGGGGCTTCTGCAGGGGCTCGTGGGCTAAGCCGTGCGGGCGGGACGGGGCCCCTTCGAGCACCTGCGCCGTCCCCGGAAGCCAGAGACCCTCTGCCGCGTTTGGACGACGACCCAGAGCAGCGGCGGCGTCCAGGAGAAGCGGCACCTTTCGGAGGAGACGGCGCGGCGGAGCTCGGGCTGCTCTTCGGGGTCCGGCCGGTGGAGGCCGGGCGCCACCTGCTGGCCGGCACGAGGAAGGCGGCTCGCGAGCGCGGGGTCCCGGGGCGCGGGGAGCCTGAGGGGCGATGAGCCGGGGCGTAGGGGAGAAAACGCCCGGGAGAAACAGCCTTTGGAAAATGGACGTTTGTGAAAGATTGCCTCTCGAATGTGTACAGTCCTTTCCACGTGTGACTCTTACTTCGTCTCTACTACCTCATACCTTAGAAAGGATCCCCTTTTGCAAACTAGTGTCTACTACCAATTCTACACTCGGGGCTGTCTTGGATTTTAATACAAGTATCAGACATCGCCCCCAGGCTCAAAGAGATTATGACTGGTTTGCGGAGAAAAATGAATTGTGAAGTCAAATGAAAGCCGGAGAGTTTTCCCTTCTCTTTTCCTTACATTTATTTTATTTTTCCTGGACGGCTTAATGACATTAACCAGGACCTCCACTGTTGCATTAAAGGAATATGGGGTGAGAGCCGGCATCCTTGTCTTAGTCCAAATCTTGATGAGAATAAGTCAGACTTTCTCCATTATGCATGACCTGACTCTAGGATTTTGTTGTAATATATACTCTTGATCCGTCTTGTGAAGAACCCTTTAATTGTTAGGTGTTTTTTTGTTTTGGGGGGATTTTGAAACACAATTTGGGAGCGACTTTGGTAAAATATTTTTATTCTGTTTACTGATACTATTCTTCCCGAGTGTATTACACTGATTTTTCTGATGTGAACGAGGCTTGCATTTCTGTAATAAATCCTACTTGAACACGACGTATGATTACTTCTCAAGTACGCTGTCGGATTCTGTTAGCCAATATTTTACTTGGAAGTTTTGAGAATAAGATAGAGCCTGTGGTTTCTTTTCTTGTGCTGTCCTTATCTGAGTTTGGAATCAAGGTCAAACTAACCTCAAACAATAGATGTGCAGGTCGGTTTACATTTAATTTTAGTTCTCAAAGCCATGGATAAATCCTCGAAGGTAGGCCAACATGTGGTCTCTCTCCTCTGTAGAAACTGGATTCACAGATGTGAAGGGAGTGACCAAGGGCACACAGCAGGCCGTGGACAGACTCCATCCAGGGTTTTACTTGAATGGTGAAGGGGTTTCTGAGGGCAAAGATGTAGAATAGGAAAGAGCATTCTTGTCGATAAAAACCTGTTTCGTGGAGCTTTTTGTTGTTGTTCAAGGATAATTTTTTACGGGGCTTTTCTCATTGTGGATGTGCAGCTCCAGAACTATCCAAATCCCTGTTGGCCTGGCTCACCGCACACCCTTCCGATTTCTGACACCTTCTGCTCCTGAAAAGCCACCTCCCAGCCCCTGAGTGTCTTTCTGGGTGATGGTTCTGCTCAGGTTTTGAACGTCTGTTTGCTCATAAAGATCATCCAAGACAGAGACAAGATTTGTCGAGAAGCCTAAAAGGTATTTTGTTTGGTGCCAACTACTGAGCGTGAGCAGAACATCAGCATGACGATGCGGGCGCGTCTGGGGGGGCCCCTCCTGAGGGAGGGTGCCAAACCCAGCATGGGGGCATTGGCCCAAGAGGAACTGGAGACAAGATTTCGCTCCCCTGTGAAGCGGGACGCTGGAAGTGAGACCGCTCTCGAAGGCCTGCAACCTGAATTACAGTGTAGACTAAAAAGAAAATGAACCCTCATCCAGGAGGATCATGGGGAGGCCTATCTGTCCCTGGGAGCTCAGGAGGGGAGAAACACCTCCCTTGAGAATTCACAGCCACAGACATGCCCTGCTGGGGAATGGAAATTTAAATGTATACTGCCCTGTTCATTTGAGAAATTCTAGTGCTGATAAATTAATATAAAAATCGTTCCTGGTTGGCGATACCCCTGGGGTGTTTGGCAGGAGCAAATGCAAAACTTCTCCAGAGAGGGAAGCCCTCGATACCGACCACACAAAATTCTCATATTCAATGGCTTGCTGAAAGTAGGCTTACAATTAAACATTTTATAACCTACTGAAAACCAATTTACAGTGAAAGAATCGGTAGATACGACCAAGAGAAAGATTAGATACCAAAGAACTGTAGACTCTAAGGTAAGGGTAACTAAAATGATTTGAGAAAAGAAATCAAAGAACTAATTAAAAACATCAGAAAATCACAAGGTACAGTCACTGAAATTGAAAACTCAATGGAGGGTTAAAACCCAGATTTAAAACTACTGGAGCATTTCTAGATGCTAACAATGAACAGTCTGAAAAGGAAATTAAGAAAACAATTCCAGGGGAGCCTGGCTGTCTCATTCAGGAGAGCACGTGACTCTTGATCTCAGGGTCCTGCATTCAAGCCCCACGCTGGGTGTGGAGCACACTTTAAAAAAAGTAAAAATAAGAAAACAATTCCATTTACAATAGCATCAAAATGAATAAAATACTTAGGAATTAATTTAGCCAAGGAAGTGAAAGACTTGCACACTGAAAACTACAAAATGTTGCAGAAAGAAATTAAAGAAGACATAAATAAATGGAAAAACATCTCGTGCTCATGAACTGGAGATTTTAATACTGTTAAAAATGTCAATCCCACCCAAAGCAATCTACAGATTCAGTGCAATCCCTGTGAAAATCCCAATGACATTTTTTGCAGAAATAGAAAAATTCATCCTAAAATTCACATGGAATCTTAAGGGACCCTGAATAGCAAAAGCTATCTTGAAAAAGAAGAACAAAGATGTAGAACTCACAGTTCCTGGCTTCAAAACTTACTATAAAGCTATGGCAATCAAAGCAATGTGGTACAGTATAGGGACAAACATATTGACACATGGAATAGACTAGAGAACCCAGAAATAAACCCTCACACATGTGGTCAAATGATTTTCAACAAGGATGCCAAGACCATTCAATAGAAAAGCGCTGGCCTTTTCAACAAACTAGAGATCCACATACAAAAGAACAAAGTCAGACCCTTCCCTAACACCTTATACAAAAAATTAACTCAAAAAGCATCCAAGACCTACATGTAATGGCTGAAACTATAAAAGTCTTAGAAGAAAGCAGACAGCATAATCTTCATGACATTGGACTTGGCAATGATTTCTTGGATATGACACCAAAGGCACTGGGAACAAAAATAAAAATTGGACTTCATGAAAATTTACAACCATGCCTCACCGGACACCATCAACAGGGCGGAAAAGCAACCCGGAGAATGCGAGAAAATCTTTGCAAATCATAGATCTGATAAAGGATTAATCGCCAGCATATATGGAGGGCTCCTAAAACTCAACAACAAAAAAACAAACAACCCAATTCAAAAATAGACAAAGGACTTGAATAATATTTCGCCAAAGAAGATATATGAATGGCCAATAAAACATGAAAAGAAGATCCGCATCACTAATCATTAGGGAAATGTAAATCCAAACCATAATGACATTTCACACTCATTAGGATGGCTACTATCAAAAAAATGAAACAAAACAGAATCTAAAACAAAACAGATAATAACAAGCATTGGGAGGATGTGGAGGAGTTGGAAGTCTTGTGCACTCTTAGAATGTAAAATAAGATAGCCGCTGTGGAGAACAGTGTGGCATCACCTCAAAAAAATTAAAAAGTAGAATTACCATATGTTCCAACAATTCTACTTCTGGATATATATCCAAAAGAATTGAGGCAGGGTCTCAAAGAGATATTTTATGTCCATGTTCACGGAAGCATTATTCACAATAGCTAAAACATGGAAGCAACCCCTGTGTCTATCAACAGATGAGTGGATAAGCCATGTGGTGTGGACATACAATGAAATATTAGCCTTAAGCAGGAAGGAAATTCCAACATCGGCTATAAGATGAATTTTGAGGACATGATACGAAGTGAAATAAGCCAGTCACAGAAAGAGAAGTACCATGTGATTCCATTTATATGTGGTACTTAGAGTGTCAAAATCACAGAGAGAGAAAGTACAGGAGTGGGTGCCAGGGGAAGGGGAGAAAGGGGGAGCTTCATGGATGTAGAGTTTCAGTGTTGCAAGATGAAGGAATCCTGGAGACGGATGGTGGTGATGGTTGCACAACAATATGAACATTCTTAACGCCACTGAATCGTCCACTTAAAAATAATTAAGATGGTAAATTTTATGTTATGTGTATTTGACCAGAGAAAAAATTTTTAAGCTACTAGAGAGAGCGTTAATGAACTGGGAGATGGATCTGAGGAAATAACCCAAAATACAGCACAGAGAGATAAAGATCTCACAGAGATGAAATCAAGGTAGGACACAGAGGACGGGATGGGAAAGTCCGACATGTAAGGCAGACTTTACTGAAGGTCGTGCAACAGAGGGGAGTGCATGACAGCAAACAGTTGACTTGAACTTGAACATTAGACATGTCTAAATATCAGACAAGCCTTTAGTCAAGCTAATGTGCCACACATGCATATGTCCTAAAAATGGAAAAGTGCAAGTCCAACAACACAAGTGAAAGTTCACAGATAAAGTAATACAACGGCCTTTACACACACAAATGGGTGGTCTGCTTCATTCATAGTGAGATTAGTACACACGGAAACTACACCAGATACCAGTTCTCACCGAGCAGATGGACAACAGTCCAAACGTGTCCATACATTCTGTTGACAAGACTGTGGGGGGAACCGTCTTGTCCATCGTTCATGATAAATTGGTACGACCCCTATGCAGAGGAACTGGACACCAGCTAGCAAAACTATGTATGCATTTCCTCTTTCACCCAGCTGTCCCGCTCAAGGACTCTATTACAAAGTGACACTTGCAAAATATGAAGCAACTGATGCTCCCAGTTAATAGATTTGGCATTATTTTTAATAGCAAATGACTGGAAACCACTTAAATGTCCATCAGTAGGGGGCTGGTTGGAAAATCTATCGTACATCCATGATGCTGCATTGTGACGAGTAAGAGCTCTCTCCATACGCTCCTGTGGGCTTTCCAGGGCATAATGTCGAGTGGAGAGAGCGTAATGCAGGGCAGTGTATGTAGCAGGCTTTTGTGTCAGAGGGAAGGTATAGAGGCACATGGGTGCCTCAGCCAAGCATCCAACTCTTGATTTCGGCTCAGATCATGATCTCAGGGTCGTGAGATCGAGCCCTGTGTCAGGCTCTGTGCTGAGCAGGGAGCCTGCTTGGGATTCTCTCTCTCCCTCTCCCTCTGCTCCTCCTCCCCCACTTGTGCACCTTCTCTCTTTAAAAAGAAGAGGAAAACTATAACATACACGTAGAGATTCATATCTGTTTATATTTGCAGAGAAGTAAAATGGGAGAATAAACCAATTGAAATGGTTATTGAAGGAGGAGGGATAGAACAGAGGAGAAATGTGATGTCTCTAAATGTATCCTGTTATATAGTTTTGATTATAATGTTAATGTTTTTCTAAAAAAAATTGAAGAAAAAAAGCAATACATAAAATTTTTAAAATAATAGAACAAATGGATCTAATTGTATCTCAAGTTGGTGATATACCCATACCAAGCCAACAATTATCCCAGCCTACTGCCGTGGAACACAGTAGTTTTATTCAACATGCCTGGTGATGTTCTAGGGACAAAAAGAGCTGCAAAGAAATCATAAAGTTCATTTAGTTATCATATTGTCGGTAATAATCTTGGTATTGTTATTTTTAAACTGTTAAGTATATATTGTAAGGTAAGCAAAGAAGGAATTATGTTTAATGGTATTAGGGACCAAGATTTTCATGTAAGAGAAATTAGTTACAAGTAAGAGTTAAAGAAGGAAAAAAACCCAGAAACCTTATATTTGAACTGAAAATACCAATTTAAACTTTTTCTCTTAAAAAATATTTTTCTAATGTTCCACCGAAAATGCCTAGAAGCAATGGTAACTTGCAGTAATAAGAACCCCCTTATACCAGTTTGCATTCTCCAGTACCACCAAACCCTAGAAGTAAGCATGGTTCCTTGGAGAAATGGCTGATTGCCCGTCTAGGACAGGAAGTAAAAATAAAAACAAAAGTAAAGAGGAGACAAAAATAGAATAAAACTCTCTGGGTCCCAGTGAAGGCTTCTAGACCACCAACTCATTTTAAAAATGGATAATTAAAGGGAAATAAAAAGTGTTTGTCCTGGGGGCGCCTAGGTGGCTCAGTCAGTTAAGAGTCTAACTCTTGATTTCAGCCCAGGTCGTGATCTCAGGGTCATGAGATCGAGCCCTAAATCGGGCTCATGTGCTGGACATGGAGCCTGCTTAAGATTCTAACTCTCCCTCTCTCTGTGTCTTTCTAAAAATAAAAAGACAAATAAAATTAAATTTAAAAACCATTTGTCCTGCCTTCCCAGTATAAGCTGTACGTCAGAAAACCATAAGAGAAAGACAAAATTAGCAAACCACCATTCACAGCCCTTCACATCACAATGAACGTAGAACTAAATGTGTGACAACTAATGTAGCTACCGATTCAGGCAGTGGTCATCGATGTTTAGCGAAATCATTAGGTGAAAGACAGGGGACTTTATAATGACATGATCAGGCTGTTTATGAGGAAATGCTTACTTGAACCTCTGAGTTGGTCACTACAAATCCAGACAAAGGAGATGTGTCCCTTCAGAAGGACACAGCATAACTCGTGAAATATTTTTAGGAAAACATTTTTTCCAATAACCCAATTTGAAATAACATAAAGCCTTTCGATCTAATTTCTGGTCTCTGGGAAACAGGGGAGAGCAAGTGAAATGGGGAGCGAGCAGAAGCCCAGAATGGGAGCTTCCGCACAAAGGCCCAGCTTGGTCAACACATCAGTGGCATTAAAGCAGGGCTCATGGGGAGGATGGGACAAGAGCTGTCCTTGATTAAGACAACGTAAGAAACTTAACAGCCAAATGCAAGGAACGGGTCTTGTTCAGCTTCCTAAACTCTAAACAGGCCGTTGTTTTACACAGCTGGAGATGTTTGAACGAACCCTGGGCATTAGATGATATTACAGAATTAGCTCTGTTGATGTGAAGCTGGGGTATTATGTTACACAGGAGAATGACCCTGCCTTTTAAGATGCGCACTCAAGTATTTACAGGTAAGGCGACATGATGCCGAAGAATCGCTCTAACATACTCTGGAAAAAGGAAAGGGGAGTAAGGCAGGTGATCGACGCACAGCAAAACGCTGACGGGCAGGGCTGTCCTCTGTATTAGGAAATGCTCGTGATTGGTAAGTTAGAGAGACAGTCCCTTCTCCAAAGGCTCCGGCCTCCTGCCATGTGGCATCCTCGTTCCCTCCCTTGAGGTTGACCTTGACCTAGTGCAGCTGAACTCTCCTTCCTCACCTGGTTCAGCTGCCTTTGCCCCCATTGAGAAGAGACGCTGCTCTGTGCGCCCAGGGACACCCGGGTCTCACCAAAAGGCAGAAAAGAAAATCTCTACGAGTCCCAGAAATGTCTTCCCATCCTCTCTCCTCCCCATTGTCATGAGCAGAGAACAGTATGTGTATTTCCACATATATGATTATGCCTTCCTTTTAGAATACGGCCTTCGTTTTAAGTAAGCTTCCGCCTAGAGACAATGCTGTGAGATGTATTTTACACATACAGTCTTCTAAGTAAGTTCCATCAGTTCTGGAAGAAAGTTCTCAAAAACTCACACGTTCCTTCAAACTTTTATGTCTCAAAAAAATCCTACAGAAGCACTGCAAGCAAGGAAAAAGGAAAGGCCATTCTTAATGTTCCAATTTTACCAGAATTTGCCAAAGCCTACCGGGAGGAAAAAATATTCCAAAAACGTTAACTGAAACTTTAATCCCCTAAAGTAAAATATTTAAAGGAACAAAAAAAATCTCAAATTTAAATTTAATCCATACCGGTTGAGTCAATCCAATTAAGAGATGTCTTGACTAGGAAAGAACTTTCTGAACAAGTTTGTCAACAGCCCTGGTTCTGTGGCCGACAATGACTTCTGAGAATCATCCTGAAACACGAACGTGGCCTGGAGTACGATCTCTGCAAACTCCATTTGATGAAGAAGCAATTGCAAATCCCAGGGACAAGGGATGTGTCCCACTAGTTCTCATCCCGTATTCCATTGTCTATGAGAACAAACATTCCATCCTCGTAAGCTGCTCTTGCTAAAACAAGGAGACACTTCCTTCCGGGGATCAATCTCTGATGTGTCAAAGGGGTTACATTTATTAATTCATTTATTCCACAAACAATGATCGGATGCCACCTATGTGGCAGACATTAGTCTAAGGGCTGCAGACACAGCAAACCCAACAGACAAGGGTCCCTGCCCTGGGGGAGCCCGCGTTCCAGCAATGAGACATGGATCATGTACAGCAAGTGCATTCTAGCAGATCTGAGGGGGCTAAGTGCTATGAAGAAAAATAAAGTAAGGAAAGGCCAGAGGGGCTGCAGGAGGAGCCAGAGATTGAGTTACTGTCTCTGCACTCCAAGCCCACCCCACCATCCTCAACTCTGGTTTGGAGGCTCTGCGGAAGGGTGGCCCCTGGGTTAGGGTGGCCAGTGGTGGGGGAGGGAGGGCGACGGCAGGCGTGGGGCAGCAGGACCAGATAGAGCTGCTCCTGGGGCTCCCGGAAGCCACCCCCAACATGTCTGCCCCCAGCCCTCCTGTTTGTGGCTTTCAACACCCAGAGAGACTGCTGACCCACTCCCCTCCCAGACTCCAGCTCCAGCGAGCAGCACCTGCTCTTCATGGGATCTGGGGCCCAGGCCCAGGGCACCCCCTCCGGCTCAGAGCCTCTGAGAGTTCATCATCCCGGCCTCCCACTTTGTGTCCTCAGCCCAAGGGTGGAAACGCTCCCCGAAGTAACCACCTCTGTGATACCTGAGAGTTCTTTTTTCGCTTTTTCTGTTACGTAGCTAGTACTTGATACCTAGTTCATAGTTTTATTCTTTCTGCTAAAGTTTGTGACCGGACCTTGACCGGCACACTGGACTCTTCAACCCGTGTCCTCTCCCGTATGACATGAAATCCGCACTGCTCAGAGGACAGATGGAACAGGCTCACCAAGTCTTGGGTTTAAAACAGAATTTTAGTTATGTATTAGTTCTATATTGCTGCATAACAAAGTACCCCAAAATTTAGTATCTTAACACAACAAATATTTATTACCTTGCACAGCTTCTGCGGGTCAGGAATCGGGAGTGGCTTACTTGGGTGGCTCTGACTCAAGGCGCAACCTCGCTGGGGGATCAGCTTCAGACTCACTCACATGGTTGCGGCAAGTCTCTGTTCCTCACCGGCTATTGGCCAAGGGTCTTAAGTTCCTTGACACATGGGCTTCTCCATAGGGCTCTTCACGATGTGGCAGCCAGCTTCCCCCAGAGTGGGACAGAGAAAGAATGTCAGAAGTGACATACCACCATGGTGGGTCACAGACCAACTCTGGGACAGTGGGAGGGACAACAAGGGTGTGGGATGTAGGGTGGGGGCACCAGGAATGGGCGCTTCCTGACGCCATCTTGGAAGTTGGCTACACAGGCTCTTTTTACTAAAAACTTTGGGCTTTGGGGTGGGGTGGGATCAGAGCCAGCCTGAGTGTCCTGATTCCTGTGCTGCTGGAGAAAATCAAGAGACTTCTAGACCTGGGCAGGAGCTATAATCCATAGGTCCTCCAAGTGGGAAATGGCTAACTCCTTATTGCAGGCACCATTTTAGAAGCTCTTTGGAAACATTTGGTGGAAATGGCAGGGATAATTTTGGCTGTGTGACTCCTCCAGGCATATCTTGCTTTGTCACTAAAACTCTTATTTTAGGGATTATGGTGACATTTTCTCTAGCTGTTGAGATGTCTAGATGTCAATGGCTTATATGTGTCTTCTGTGGTTATAGCCAATATATTTCAAACTTATTAACCAGACTACAATTAACTTGGCTTTTTCAACCCAAGAAAAAATAGCATATTGACTAACCACACATCACAGAACTTCATAACTCATTAGATCATTTTTCTTTTCCCAAATATTACTCTCAGTTGATCAAACACCCGGTCATAAATAGAACCTTGAACTGAGACAAATAATATTTCCACTTTCACAATGGCAGGGATAATCGTGGCACATCTGAAAGATTAGATACATAGATGTAAAACCATACTCTTAAATGTTTTGGACTTGAAATGATTATTCTACTAATACATGGAATGGCAAGTTATAATAGTCCAGGATAAAATCCAGGAAGTCCGTCCCTCCGCCTGCCCGCCCGGCTAGAATATGTACGCAGCCTGTCTCGGAGGAAATATTTTAATTACTGGAAAGATTACACACAATCGATAGTGTTCTTTGGATCCACCATAGAAAGTGACACCCTTCAAGTAGTTAAGGAGATAAAAAGATCGAAGTTCTGGAAATGGTAAAGCAGCTCTTGGGCCATTTCCACACATTTATACATAGGATGGTGGTAGTTCTGCTGTAGCATCTACAGAGATAAAGATAGGCGACTTGAATCCTAAATGTTATGTTGATATGCAATCTGAAAATAGTATATATTGAAGATTTTTTATACACTTCCACATTTTCTGTGTAAGGCCTTTACATTCTTAGTTATAGGCAAAGGCCCAAGTTCTCTGAGATTCCATAGCCAAATCATCAGTGAAATAGGAGGAAAGAAAAAAAAAAAAAAAAAAAAACACCACACAAACCTCTTGCTGGAAGCCATATGCAAGAGAGAAATGGTGACAGTGTCTGAAAAGAAAGCCACTTCTATTTTTTACATCTTTTTTCACTATAGTAAGGGTGTAAATTTTAACTGACATTTTCCAACTAAGTAGAAATCATTCTGGGGGGACAAGTGGATGCGATTGCCCACCAAAAGTACATTGAAGTCTTCGATGGTGAGGGAACAGCTCTACTTGATTTCAAAGATCTTCAGCCAAGACGGATTCCTGCCCCAGGCTAACCTCGCAGGAGCCGCCTGGAACCCAGAGCTGAGGTCGAGCCTTCGGGAGGGCAGGAAGCGGCAGGCGCTTCCCCCCCTTCGTGCCACCGGTCCAGTGCCTGCACCAACCGTCAGGACCACCAGAAGCAAAGCGACCGGTCCTTTCAGCTCCAGCGTGCTATCTGGAATTCTCCTGCCCCGAGAAGAACAGTTCTCGAAAATCAGGCTAGGGTGCATGCAGCATATAGCAGAGCTATTTTTCTATCTGTTTTCTGCCATGATAGTACATAGGGGAGTATTTGCCTTCCTGATCCCCATAGCAGTCTGTGGCGGTTTGTATTTTCCAAAAAGGTTGCAAAAATATTTCTGGTCCCACGTGCTCTTCTAGAACCTTGCCACTCCAACAGTAAGGGGTGGAGTCTGGCTCCTGCCCTTGAACCTGGGCTGGACTTCATGAATGCAATGCAAGGGATGTTCTGTGAATTCCAAGGCTAGTTCATAAAGGTCATACAACGTGGCCTGGTTCTCTCTGTCTCTCCCTCCCTCCCTCTCTCTCTTTCCCCCAGACTCAGGACATTCACCCTTAGTATGTAGCTGCCATTTTGTGAGGAAGCACAAGCTGCAGAGAGAGACCATGTGTAGGTGTTACCACCAACACCTGCCATCCCAGCTGACAGCACTCCTGTCAGCCACCAGACACGTGAGTGAGAAAACCCTTGAGAGGCCTCCAGGCCCTCCCACCATCTGACCACAATTGCATGCAAGACCCTGAGTGAGAACACCTGGCTGAGCCCAGTAAACCCCAGAACTGTAAGAAAAATATTACATATATCTGACATAACATATAATTGTTATTGTTTATGCCATTCAGTTTGGGGTGATTTCCTACACAGCAACTGGTAACCAGCACATGGGCCAAAAACATAAGACATTGTGCTGTTTAAGAAGGATTAGTTTTGGGCCCCTGGGTGCAGTCAGTTAAGCGCTGGACTCCTGGTTTCAGCTCAGGTCATGATCTTGGGGTCATGAGATCAGGCCCCGTGTTGGACTCCAAGCTCAGTGAGGAGTCTGCTCAAGTTTCTCTCTCCCTCTCCCTTCACCCTCCCCATGCTTGCACTCTCTCTCTCTCATAGGTAAATAAATCTTGGGGGAAAAAAAAAAGATAAGCTTCAAATATTCTTGTTCATGTAATCTCCTTAAAGGACTTTGAAAAACGAAATATCTGCCCACATTTTTTTAAGTTGCTATCTAAAATTTTTGTTATGCCTTTAAATGGCTGCAAAATAAAATTCCACACAAAATTGTTACATCATTCTCTTAAGTACATCCACTGGAATATCCACACAATTTGATAGCCATGATCACCCATGTTTAAAATAGAAGAACCAGGGGTGCCTGGGTGGCTCATTCGGTTGACCCTCGGCCTTCGGCTCAGGTCATGATCTCAGGGTCCTGGGATCGAGCCCCGCATTGCGCTCCCTGCTCAGTGGGGAGTCTGCTTCTGCCTCTCCCTCTGCCCCTCCCCCTGCTCATGCTCTCTCAAATAAACAAAATCTTTTTTTTAAATGAATAAATCTTTTTTTAAAGATTTATTTATTTATTTGACAGAGAGACAGCAAGAGAGGGAACACAGGCAGGGGGAGTGGGAGGAAGAAGCAGGCTTCCCGTGGAGCTGGGAGCCTGATGCGGGGCTCGATCCCAGGACCCTGGGATCATGACCTGAGCCGAAGGCAGATGCTTAACGACTGAGCCACCCAGGCACCCCTAAATAAACAAAATCTTTAAAAATAATAATAAAGTTAAATACCATTTTACTGTAAAAGAAGTAAAAGAAGAACCATTTCTTCTTTCGGAGTCAGAAATTTCACATTGCTTCTTTTTCTCCCTGACCTAGTGTTTCTAGGCCAAGTCCCCCACAAAGTTTTATTCTAATATATGTTTGCATTTGAAAATTATTTCTCATCCTATTATGCCTTTCTGCAAAAAGAATATATATGCACTTACATATTGAAATTGTAAGTGTTTTTGTTTCTAGTTACCACAAAACATTACTCAACACTTAAAAATTTTTATAAACATTAAGACAATATTTTACAGAAAATAAGATGGCTAAAACTGTTTTTCAGTTATTTTAAGTATCCATGGATGAATATTACTATTGTATAGAATGAGCCAGAGTTCAACATGAATTTTAATCCCTGTTTGTATAGATTTAAGTGCCAAGAAACCTCACTCACATAAAGAAGTAGATGGAGTTGGAAGCAGTTTTGATAGAGAAATGTCATTGATTCTTTCAACCTCGTCCAAGTCACATGCTAGAAATTGCACAGCAATTCAGTCTCAAACTTTATTTTTAGTATTCTATACCATGACAACTCGGTTACATCTAGCTTCCATTTTATTGGTAGCAAAGAACTGGAAATCACTTGGCTTGAACATTTTCTGGGCAAATAAATGTTCTGGGGACTGACAGGAGGAGGAGAGGGCTCAGCCAGGCTTCCCTTTCTCATCCACTTTCACCTCTGCCTCTAGGGGGTGACCCTGGGCTTCCCCAGCCTCAAGGGCCTCTGAGGCCCCCTGCACACCAACTCTCTTCTCTTCTGGGGCCCACTGGCAAACGTGGGATACAGCCTGTGTCTCTGCTTTCTAGACTTGAGTATGTGTTGGACCCATCCACTGCTGTCATCCCCCTTTCTGGGCTCCTTGTCCTTGCAGGGTGACGTGTCAGGACGGAGAGGGAAGAGCTTCATGTGATCCTTCTCCCATTCTTAACTGGTATTGAAGTCACTACGTAGCAGGAAGTGCAAGTTCTTAGACTGACCAAAACGGATGTCTTATACTCTAAAGACGAACGTTGGGTGGAAATCATTTAGACAGGAACAGCATAATTTTTTGAATATGCTCAGTGACAGATTTTCTTTACTGAAATTTCCAGAAGTCATCTGGAGGAAAGGCCTCAATTAAGCAAGGCTCTTTACAGGGTGTTCTATGGAATACTGTCCTGCTCGATGCTCAAGGGAAACAGAGGGTGGGGTTGGATGTGTTTGGAAGAGATTGCACACCATTCTCTCTCCTTGGAGTTTCCAAATACACATTGAAAGTTTTAATAAATTATGTAACAAAGAAACCCATTTGACTGGATTTTCTAAAGTCATCTGACCACCAATCCAGTTTTTTGTGTTATACTTACTAATATCCTCACATAACCAGCCTTCTACAAACATTCAAGGGCAAGGCTAAAGTCCGTGACAAATTTGGTGACAGATTTTGGTCAGAAACTGTTCAGCTGGGTCCTGGATGTGGTGAAGCCAACAGACCTCATTTAACTCTCCACTTTATAAGGCATCCTGTGGACCTTGAGCATATGTGCATGACAGGATGGATGGATTTTTGACCTCCGGTTTGAACCATCCCACAGATGGCAGAGAGACAAAGCAATGCACTCTTTATTTGGATTTTGACATGTGTGCTTTGGGGGATGTTGGGAATGTTGTAATTTTCCAGTGCAAACTTTGACATTTTTTTTCTGGGTCACAGAGAAAACACCACCTCTCATCACCAATTACTGTTTTCCTCAAATCCATGCTATTTTTGTCCAGTCTCCTTTGAAAGACCAGAACAAATACTAAGCCTTTGATTTCTCCTCTTGTCATTCAAATTCATGGTACAGATTTTTTTTTAAAGTCTTACCTTGTGTTCAAGTCGTCCTCCAGGACATGTGAGTTGCTCTCAAAAGTCAACTCTTCTCCCAGCACTTGTCCCGTTGCTAGAATCACAGCTCTTACCTCTTTCATGACCGTGTCACTGACTTTACTTGAATGGTCATCGATATCATCTGTACCCTGTTTAATCTTCAGGGTCACACTCTTGCTTTTGATGTCATTTATGCCCAATCAATCTCTTCTTATGTATTTACAATTTACATGAAAAATTGGCTTCACATGTTCGTTGATATTCTTCACTTCAACTAGTGGTCAGTTCTTTTTAGTCCAGTGCATAGTAATGCATTCTTCTGTCTGTTAAGGCTGCTGGAAAAAGATTGTTTAGACAACGTTGAGATTAGTGCTGCTACAAGTCGAAACAAGTTGCGACATGCTGGAAAACACTTGGACCCTTAACTTAAAAATTTATAAATTAAAGGTGTTAGACTCAAATCTTTTCAGATCTCTTTGGAGAACTTTACGCTTCTGTATGTTGCTAAGCTCAGGACTCTTCTATTTCCATAAGTAATATGATAGCATTCTTTTTTTAAGATTTTATTTATTTATTTGTCAGAGAGAGAGAGAGAGCACAAGCAGGGGGAGTGGGAGAGGGAGAAGCAGGCTCCCCGCTGAGCAATGAGCCTGATGTAGGACTCGGTCCCAGGACCCTGGGATCATGACCTGAGCCAGAGGCAGACGCTTAACCGACTGAGCCACCCAGGCATCCCAATATCACAGCATTAATTTTTTAATTCTAAAATTTTTGAGAAATTTTCAATTATTTTTCAATTTAATGCAGTTCTTTCTGTAATAAATTCTGTTCCCTTGCTACACACCAAGCTCCAGTTTGACTCTTGTCCCAGTGCCCTCCTTTCTATGGTGGTGGCTGCAGGCATGGAGGCACGAATGAACACTCCCTTGGCTTGTGAAAAGTTTCTCAGCTTTAAGGGAAACCCCAAACAACTGCATTTCAATAGAAGATATTGTGTCAGGAAGGGTCAGCACTCAGCCTGTGAGGAAGAGAAGAGCATGCACCTAAGCATGGACGAAGTGAGGACAAACCCACAAAAATAAGGATCTCTGAATTTAGTTTTCTGAAGATCTTTATAATACTGAGGAAAATCTAGGTAAGTGGACAACTTTAGCTAAGAAATCGATTTGAACAGGAGTAAATTGGGGCCATAATTTGAAGGGTCTTGAGCATCCATGGAAGGTCACTAGATTGGATACTTGGGGCGGGAGAGGCATCACCACTGTTGAGCAGGAAATGATGAATTCCATGATTTTAGAGGCTTCATCGGTATTTGTGTGCAGATAATGAAGAAGGGAAGAGGTGGGACGCAGGTGGTGGTGGGGACAAGATGCAAGGTGAAGGGACCCTAAAGGGACAGTCTGGAGAGACACTACAGAGAATAGCTAAGAGCTCAGTGACAGATGGGCTGAGGGGATGGGAGAGACAGGAGGCAAAGATAACTCATTCTGAGCCTGAGTAGGAGATCATTATGGCACCAAAGAGAAGGAGGAAAACATGGCAGGGAGAGTTGGTTTGGGGGACATTTCTGTGTTAGACCAGCATGGGAGATGACTGCCCTCATCTGGGTGGAGAGTTCTGCTGGTGCTGGAGGAAGGGGAGGTCTGGAATTCTCAGGATTGCTGGGCACATACGCGATCTCCTGGCCACATCCATCACAAGGCCGATGGATGCCTTGGATCACAGCTATTTTCTCCTTGCCTCATTCCAAAATGAAAGGTCCCAGTTTTGGTCTGTTTCCAAAGGGCAATTTCTTGTGCTGTCACTCACTGTTGACACTTGATCCCAGCTCCTAATATGTTTGTTAAGATTTCATGATCGTGGGGGGCGGAGCAAGATGGCGGAGGAGTAGGAGACCTGGATTTCGTCTCCTCTCAGGAATTCAGCTGGATAGGGATCAAACCATTCTGAACACCTACAAACTCAACAGGAGATCGAAGAGAAGAAGAGCAACAACTCTCTCATCAGAAAAGCGACCACTTTCTGGAAGGTAGGACGTGCGGAGAAGTGAATCCGAGGCAATATTCGGGAGGACAGACGGCGGGGGAGGGGCCTCCGTCGGCCGCTTCTGGCAAGTGATAGAACCACGGAGCACAAAATCGGGACTTTTAAAAGTCTGCTCCGCGGAGGGACCTCACTCTGGTGGCTAAGCGGGGGGTGGAACCCTCCGGGACAGTGTGGTCTCAGGACCCTCAGGGTCACAGGAAGACCGGGGGTGCCTGAGGGCGGCAGAGCTCCCAGGGATCGGAGCCGGGAAGCCGGCTGCAGAGGCGGAGCCCAGGCGCGGGCTCTCAGCTCGGGGTGGCCATTGACCGTGATCCGCGGCCCAGTCGGGCCCCTGCTCCTCCAGCAGGGACCCAACAAGCGGCAGATCCGGGGAGACTCACCTTCCTCCCCCGGGAGGAGCCGCGCGGGAGTGCACCGCAGGGATCTGCTGGGTTTGGAGACTCCACCCGGGGTCGGGGGCCGGAGATAGAAACGCGCGGTCACAGGCCGGGCGAGCACGGAGTGCGGCCAGAGACTGGGGAGCCTGGAGTGACTGACGGCTTTTCTTTGGGGGCTCACTGAGGAACGGGGCCCCGAGTTCTCGGCTCCTCTGGGCGGAGATTGGGAGGCCGCCATTCTCACTCTCCGCCTCCAGAGCTGGACGGAAAGCTCGCAGGGAACAAAAGCCCCGGAGAGCAAACGCGAGCAGATGACTTAGGCGGGAGGGGGCAAGGGCGGGGCACTTCCGCCTCCAGCAGAGACATTTGGAAACCACGGCAACAGGCCCCTCCCCAGAAGATCAGCGAGAACAGCCGGCCAAGACCAAGTTCACCGATCAATGAGAATGGCAGAACTCCCTTGCTAGGGGACTACTGCACGTAGAATTCATGGCTTTTTTACCATGATTCTTTAGTCTTTTAAAGTTTTTTTTTTAACTTTTTTTCTTTTTTTTCTTTTTGAATTTTTCTTTTTCCCTTTTTCAACCAACATCTTATCAATCCCTTTTTTTAAAAAAAACATTTTTATTTTTCATTTTTAGAGTCATATTCTATCCCTTCATAGTAGTTACCCATATTTTTGGCTTATATATATAAGTTGTTCTCTCTTTAAAATTTTGAGATAGTTTCTTCTAACAGATTAAAATATACCCTAAATCTCTAGTATATGGTGTTTTCTATTCCCCTGCCTAATCACATCCTCTCCCTTTTTTTTTTCTTTTTCTTTTTTCTTTTTTTAAATCCTCTTCTTTCTTTTTTCAAACAACTTCTTATCAATTCCTTTTATAAAATTTTTTATAATTTCCATTTTTACAGTCATATTCCATCCCTTCATCATATCAACCCTTATTTTTGTACATATATAAGTTTTTCTTTCTTTAAAATTTTGGGAGGCACTTTTTTCTAAAAGAACAAAATACACCCCAAATCTAGTGAGTGGCACTGATCTATATACCAGCCTGATCATATTTGATCACATTCTGGTTTTTTTGTTGTTGTTGTTGTTTTGTTTTGTTTGTTTTTGTTTTTATCTTTATCTTTATCTTTTTTTTCTTTTTCTTTTTTCTCTTTTTCCCTTTCTTATCCCACTGCTTCAGGTATTTTCTGATTTGTTTAGAGTATATTTTCTGGGGACGTGGTTACTCTGCTAGCATTTTGTTCTCTCATTAATCTATTCTCCTCTGCACAAAATGACAAGACAGAAAAAATCACCTCAACAAAAAGAACAAGAGGTACTACCGACTGCCAGGGACCTACTCAATACGGACATTAGTACGATGTCAGATCTAGAGTTCAGAATCATCACTTTAAAGATACTAGCTGGGCTTGAAAAAAATATGGAAGTTATTAGAGAAACCCTTTCTGGAGAAGTAAAAGCTAAAATCCAACCAAGTAGAAATCAAAAAGGCTATTAATGAGGTGCAATCAAAAATAGGGGCGCTAAGTGCTAGAATAAATGATGCAGAAGAGAGAATCAGTAATATAGAAGATGAAATGATGGAAAATAAAGAAGCTGAGAAAAAGAGATAAACAACTACTGGATCAGGAGGGCAGAATTCGAGAGACAAGCGATACCATAAAATGAAACAACATTAGAATAATTGGGATCCCAGAAGAAGAAGAGAGAGGGGGGCAGAAGGTATAATGGAGCAAATTATAGCAGAGAACTTCCCTAATTTGGGGAAAGAAACAAGCATGAAAATCCAGGAAGCACAGAGAACCCCTCTCAAAATCAATAAAAATAGGTCAACACCCCGACATCTAATAGTAAAACTTACGAGTCTCATAGACAAAGAGAAAATCCTGAAAGCAGCTCGGGAGAAGAGAGATGTAACCTACAAGGGTAGAAACATTAGATTGGCAACAGACCTATCCACAGAGACCTGGCAGGCCAGAAAGGACTGGCAGGATATATTCAGAGCACTAAATGAGAAAGATATGCAGCCAAGAATACTCTATCCAGCTAGGCTGTCATTAAAAATTGAAGGAGAGATAAAAAGCTTCCAGGACAAACAAAAACTAAAGGAATTTGCAAACACAAAACCAGCCCTACAGGAAATCTTGAAAGGGGTCCCTAAGCAAAGAGAGAGCCTAAAAGCAACATAGACCAGAAAGGAACACAGACAATATACGGTAACAGTCACCTTACAGGCAATACAATGGCACTAAATTCCTATCTTTCAATAGTTACCCTGAATGTAAATGGGCTAAATGCCCCAATCAAAAGACACAGGCTAACAGACTGGATTAAAAAACAAGACCCATCGATATGCTGTCTGCAAGAGACTCATTTTAGAACCAAAGACACCCCCAGATTGAAAGTGAAGGGGTGGAAAACCATTTACCATGCTAATGGACACCAAAAGAAAGCTAGGGTGGCAATCCTTATATCAGACAAATTAGATTTCAAACCAAAGACTGTAATAAGAGATGAGGAAGGACACTATATCCTACTTAAAGGATCTATCCAACAAGAAGATCTAACAATTGTAAATATCTATGCCCCTAACATGGGAGCAGCCAATTATATAAGGCAATTAATAACAAAAGCAAAGAAACACATCGACAACAATACAATAATAGTGGGGGACTTTAACATCCCCCTCACTGAAATGGACAGATCATCTAAGCAAAAGATCAACAAGGAAATAAAGACTTTAAATGACACACTGGACCAAATGGACTTCACAGACATATTCAGAACATTCCACCCCAAAGCAACGGAATACACATTCTTCTCTAGTGCCCATGGAACATTCTCCAGAATAGATCACATCCTAGGTCATAAATCAGGTCTCAACCGGTACCAAAAGATTGGGATCATTCCCTGCCTATTTTCAGACCACAATGCTTTGAAACTAGAACTCAATCACAAGAGGAAAGTCGGAAAGAACTCAAATACATGGAGGCTAAAGAGCATCCTACTGAAGAATGAATGGGTCAACCAGGAAATTAAAGAAGAATTAAAAAAATACATGGAAACCAATGAAAATGAAAACACAACTGTTCAAAATCTTAGGGATGCAGCAAAGGCAGTCCTAAGAGGAAAGTATATAGCAATACAAGCCTTTCTCAAGAAACAAGAAAGGTCTCAAGTACACAACCTAACCCTACACCTAAAGGAGCTGGAGAAAGAACAGCAAATAAAGCCCAAACCCAGCAGGAGAAGAGAAATAATAAAGATCAGAGCAGAAATCAATGAAATAGAAACTAAAAGAACAGTAGAACAGATCAACGAAACTAGGAGCTGGTTCTTTGAAAGAATTAACAAGATTGATAAACCCCTGGCCAGACTTATCAAAAAGAGAAGAGAAATGACCCAAATCAACAAAATCATGAATGAAAGAGGAGAGATCACAACCAACACCAAAGAAATACAAACAATTATAAGAACATATTATGAGCAACTCTATGGCAGCAAATTAGATAACCTGGAAGAGATGGATGCATTCCTAGAGATGTATCAACTACCAAAACTGAACCAGGATGAAATAGAAAACCTGAACAGACCTATAACCACTAAGGAAATTGAAGCAGTCATCAAAAATCTCCCAAAAAACAAAAGCCCAGGGCCAGATGGCTTCCCAGGGGAATTCTACCAAACATTTCAAGAAGAATTAATACCTATTCTTCTGAAACTGTTCCAAAAAATAGAAACGGAAGGAAAACTTCCAAACTCATTTTATGAGGCCAGCATTACCTTGATCCCAAAACCAGACAAAGACCCCATCAAAAAGGAGAATTACAGACCAATATCCCTGATGAACATGGATGCAAAAATTCTCACCAAAATACTAGCCAATAGGATCCAACAGTACATTAAAAGGATTATTCACCATGACCAAGTGGGATTTATCCCTGGGCTGCAAGGTTGGTTCAACATCCGCAAATCAATCAATGTGATACAATACATTAACAAAAGAAAGAACAAGAATCATATGATCCTCTCAATAGATGCAGAAAAAGCTTTTGACAAAGTACAGCATCCTTTCTTGATCAAAACTCTTCAGAGTATAGGGATCGAGGGTACATACCTCAATATCATAAAAGCCATCTATGAAAAACCTACAGCGAATATTATTCTCAATGGGGAAAAACTGAGAGCTTTCCCCCTAAGGTCAGGAACGCGGCAGGGATGTCCACGATCACCACTGCTATTCAACATAGTATTGGAAGTCCTAGCCACAGCAATCAGACAACAAAAAGAAATCAAAGGCATCCAAATTGGCAAAGAAGAAGTCAAACTCTCACTCTTTGCAGATGATATGATACTTTATGTGGAAAACCCAAAAGACTCCACCCCAAAATTGCTAGAACTCATACGGGAATTCAGTAAAGTGGCAGGATATAAAATCAAGGCACAGAAGTCAGTGGCATTCCTATACACCAACAACAAGACAGAAGAAAGAGAAATTAAGGAGTCGATCCCATTTACAATTGCACCCAAAACCATAAGATACCTAGGAATAAATCTAACCAAAGAGGCAAAGGATCTGTACTCAGAAAACTATAAAATACTCATGAAAGAAATGGAGGAAGACACAAAGAAATGGAAAAACGTTCCATGCTCATGGATTGGAAGAATAAATATTGTGAAGATGTCAATGCTACCTAGAGCAATCTACACATTCAATGCAATCCCTATGAAAATACCATCGACTTTTTTCAAAGAAATGGAACAAATAATCCTAAAATTTGTATGGAACCAGAAAAGACCCCGCATAGCCAGAGGAATGTTGAAAAAGAAAAGCAAAGCCGGCGGCATCACAATTCCGGACTTCAAGCTCTATTACAAAGCTGTCATCATCAAGACAGCATGGTACTGGCACAAAAACAGACACATAGATCAATGGAACAGAATAGAGAGCCCAGAAATGGACCCTCAACTCTATGGTCAACTCATCTTTGACAAAGCAGGAAAGAATGTCCAATGGAACAAAGACAGTCTCTTCAACAAATGGTGTTGGGAAAATTGGATAGCCACATGCAGAAGAATGAAACTGGACCATTTCCTTACACCACACACAAAAATAGACTCCAAATGGTTGAAAGACCTCAATGTGAGACAGGAGTCCATCAACATCCTAAAGGAGAACACAGACAGCAACCTCTTTGACCTCAGCCGAAGCAACTTCTTCCTAGAAACATCGCCAAAGGCAAGGGAAGCAAGGGCAAAAATGAACTATTGGGACTTCATCAAGATAAAAGGCTTTTGCAAAGCAAAGGAAACAGTCAACAAAACCAAAAGACAACCGACAGAATGGGAGAAGATATTTGCAAATGACATATCAGATAAAGGACTAGTATCCAAAATCTATAAAGAACTCATCAAACTCAACACTTCCAAAGAACAAAGAATCCAATCAAGAAATGGGCAGAAGACATGAACAGACATTTTCCAAAGAAGACATCCAAATGGCCAACAGACACATGAAAAAGTGCTCAACATCACTCGGCATCAGGGAAATCCAAATCAAAACCTCAATGAGATACCACCTCATACCAGTCAGAATGGCTAAAATTAACAAGTCAGGAAACGACAGATGTTGGCGGGGATGCGGAGAAAGGGGAACCCTCCTACACTGTTGGTGGGAATGCAAGCTGGTGCAGCCACTCTGGAAAACTGTATGGAGGTTCCTCAAAAAGTTGAAAATAGAGCTACCATATGATCCAGCAATTGCACTACTGGGTATTTACCCCAAAGATACAAAAGTAGGGATCCGAAAGGGTACGTGCACCCCGATGTTTATAGCAGCAATGTCCACAATAGCCAAACTGTGGAAAGAGCCAAGATGTCCATCGACAGATGACTGGATAAAGAAGATGTGGTATATATATACAATGGAATATTATGCAGCCATCAAAAGGAATGAGATCTTGCCATTTGCAACGACGTGGATGGAACTGGAGGGTATTATGTTGAGTGAAATAAGTCAAACAGAGAAAGACATGTATCATATGATCTCACTGATATGAGGAATTCTTAATCGCAGGAAACAAACGGAGGGTTGCTGGAGTGGGGGGTGGGGTGGGAGGGATGGGGTGACTGGGTGATAGACACTGGGGAGGGTATGGAGGGTATGTGCTCTGGTAAGCGCTGTGAATTGTGCAAGACTGTTGAATCTCAGATCTGTACTTCTGAAACAAATAATGCAATATATGTTAAGAAAAAAAAAGAAGAAGAAGAAGGTAGTGGGAGGGGAAGAATGAAGCGGGGGAAATCGGAGGGGTAGACGAACCATGAGAGACGATGGACTCTGAAAAACAAACAGGGTTCTAGAGGGGAGGGGGTTGGGAGGATGGGTTAGCCTGGTGGTGGGTATTGAGGAGGGCACATTCTGCATGGAGCACTGGGTGTTATGCACAAACAATGAATCATGGAACACTTCATCTAAAACTAATGATGTAATGTATGGGGATTAACATAAGAATAAAAAAAAAAACAAAAAAACAGTTGACCCTTGTACAACACAGGTTTGAACAGCAAGGGTCCACTTGTATGCAGATTTTTTTCAACAAATACAGTACAGTGCTGTAAAAAAAAAAAAAAAAAGATTTCATGATCGTCACAGCAGTCTAGACATAGACGTACCCAGGGGAGGTTTAGAGATAATAACAAACCTAGGAGAGTCTTTGCTGTTTGCACTATTCTTCTGATTATAAAAAACTCCATGTTTTTTCTAGAAATAACTCAAACCTAGAAATTTGTACATAAAAAGTCCAAACTCCTGCACATGTATACCAGGAGACATGTAAAACGCATTCATACAAACACTGCAATAAAAATTGGAAACAACCCAATACCCAATTAGGTAAATAGGGAAGTCATACATATTTATGTAATAGAATACTATTCTTCAGTGACAATTAATTATAACTATGTACAGCAGTACAGATAAACCTCATAGTGTTCAATGAAAAAAGCAAGTCAGGGGTAAATATTAAGTATGATTTTATTTATATGAGATCAAAAGCAGGCAAAATTGTTCCAGGAGACATACACAGGTGGTAAAATCATAAAGGTAAGCAAGGAGAGGATGATTCAAGCAAGGGAATGGTACTTTGGGCGTACTTCCAGAAGAGACACACAAAAGACTTCTAAGATAATGGCAGTTTCTATTTCTTAACCTTACTGTGGTTAAATTGATATTATTGATATTTGCTTTATTATTGTGGCATAATAAGAAATATATGTATATTTGATCTTTGACCTAGGTTCCCGACAGAGCTCCTAAATCTCTTGGAATTTCCTGGGGGAGAGGCACATCTTGTTCTAATCAGACAACTCTCGGTGGGTTCCTGGATGGCTTCAGGATGGGGCCAGTCACCAGAAAGACCAAGGCATGATTAGAAGCGTGGAACTTTTAGCCCCATCTCCCATCCTCCAGGGAGGCACGAGGGGCTGGAGATCTAATTCTGGAAGATACAGTGGCTGCTTTGAAGTTTGAAGTGGGTCTACAGGTCCTAGAGGAAAGATCACCTTGTTTCCAGCGATGAGGACCACCTGCAAGAAGGGTCCTGATTGGTGGAGCAGGTCCAGGATGAGCCATTTTCTTGATCTAATGCTAAAGCCAAGTCTGTCTGGAACCCACACCCTGTGACCACCGTCTTCCCTGTACTCCGTCAGGCCTCTGGGGGTGGCAGATAAATCCATTAGCCTGGACAGAAAGGCGGACCTTCCATCTCGGGTGCAGAGGCGTGGTCTTTGGAAGCCCCTAGCAGCAGAGTGATGGCACGAGCATTTCCAGCAGTTGGGAAGTCAGCCAGACCTGAAGAGCAGGCAGCTGGGGGACAGTTTCTACTCGTCGTGAACATTAGCACTTAAGAGGTCTAATAACAAAGAGCTGGTTTCTGCTAGCCAGAAAGCGATCCAGAGGAGGAAGATTGTTATGAACTGAATGTTTGTGTAACCTCAAAATTCATTTAATGGGATTAGTGCCCTTATACAAGTCACAAGAGAGCTCACTTCCTCCCCGCTCTCCCCCATGTGAGGATACAAGGCGCAGTCGGTGTCTGCAGGCCAGGAGAGGGCTCCACCAGAACCTGACCAGGCTGGCTCCCTGATCCTGGACTTCCAGCCCCAGAACTGAGACATAAATTCTGTTGTTCCTAAGCCACCAGTCTGTGGTACTTGGTTATAGCAGCCCAAGCTAAGACAAAGATCAAAGGAAGCTAAAAGTAAGTGGAAGCAAACCATTTTGGGTAGCCCAGAAACAGTTGTAGTGATACGACCACTTCATAATTTCCCTGTGGGTAAATCCGAGAGGGCTGGACTGGATGACCACAGCGTTTTCGCTCTGGGTGCTGAGTGTCTGCAACCTGAGTTCACATACATCCTTGGAGAGGCACATGGATAGCTGGGGACACATTCAATGGCTTTGGTGTCAGACCTGAGTTCAGATTTTTGCTCTAACACATAACAACAAGACACTGGGCAAGGTTTTTAACTTTTCTCAGCTTTAGTTCCCCCGTTTGTAAGATAGGAGAAACATCCACCCCTAAATATTATTGCAAAGATCAGAGAGCTACCGTGTGCAAGGAGCCAACACATAGTAAACTCTGGGGAAGTGACACCGGCTACCAAAGGAGGAAATCCTCTTTCCTCCATCATTTCTATATTTACTAAATGAAGAAACTAAGGCAGACAAGTAAATGGCCATCTGACAAATAAGTAGCAGAGCCAGGCCCATCATCACTGAAGCCTTGCGACTCAGTTCTGTGTTCCTTCACCAGTGACGGATTGACCAACTGACTCCCTAATTCAGTGATGGGCTCAAACAAAGCAGCTATCTGGTAAGGTAGAATTTTAATACATGCACACGCATATGCACATGCGTGTACGCACACACACGCACGCACGCCCGCACACACATGCACACGCACGCACACGCACACGCACACGCACACACAGAACCAGTTTAAATATTTCACCTTGGTCATTTACACCAAATGAACGGAGTTCAGTTCAGGAGATCCCGTCAGCGAGGACGGTATAGCCAGACAGGGGACTCGTTCTGAGATACGCAAGGATTCGCAGGTCCAGGATGACCTGCAGGTCTGGACTGCACTTTACTGCCCAGCATCAAGGCAGCCGTGGTTCGGGGGAACAGCACAGAGGAAGGACAGAGAGCTTCTTTGGGAAACCTGAGATTCATTCAGCTGAACGTGAAGACTCAGGTATGTTTACTACTCTCCACTGACGTTCTCTCTGGTGAGGGAATGGAAAACAGAAGCATCACAGACCCATGCAGCGCCCACTGAGGGGTTACTGGGGGAAGAGAGGTAGGCAGTGTGGTGTGTGATGGGAAAATCATGAAATTTGGAGGCAGAAAACCAGGGTTGGTGTTTTTGTTCTGTTTACTTGCTGGGTGACCCTGGGGGTAGGGTCAAGGGCTGGATGGGCCTCAAACCCCCAAATCTTCAGTTTTCTGAAAAAACTAAGATAATAATACTAATAATGCCAATATTTTAGGAAACAGTTATAAAAATATAATGCATATAAATCTATGTAAAAGCTATAACTTCCTGCATTGCAGTCTCTGCATCTGTAAAATAGGGATGATAACAGGATCTACTTTATCGGCTGGTTAGAATGTAATGAGTTAGCCCATGTGAAGTACTTATAACAGTATCTGGCTCAAGTAAGCACTCACATTATTAGGCAGATAATTATACAAAACTATACTGTCACCGAACCACCATCTCAATGCACTGTCTTTCCACTATTATTGATGTATCTACTGGCTTCTCGCAATTAGTGACTAGTTGTCATTATGAAATACAGCTTTATGAGTCCAGCTTTGCCTATTTTCCTTTCTTTTCTTAGGAGGCAGTGGCCAGAATCATTAAAAAAAAAAAAAAACTACTGCAGTAATGATTTTTAAATAGACATATATTACTTACCTATTAACATTTATTAAGCATTAATTCTGATAATAGGATATAAAGAAAAATACATATAGTGGTATTTAGGATTATAATCTAACACAGAATATTGATAATAGACATATGGAAGAGCAAATGTATGAAAGCCATATAACAATAAGACTGCAAATAAAATGAATATTTTCAACATAATGTGCAGACTTTAATGTAGTGGTCTAATCCATGAATAATAATAATAAAAAGACCTTTTCAAAGAAGTCAATAAATTTTTAACCAAAAATCCAACATTCTTCTAAAATAATTAGTAGGAACAAAGGTGTTTGATGCTAATCAATTTTTTCTCTATAAATGTAATTTACATGGCTATAGATTTTTTTTTTTTTTAAGATTTTATTTATTTATTTGACAGAGACACAGCGCGAGAGAGGGAACACAAGCAGGGGGAGTGGGAGAGGGAGAAGCAGGCTTCCCGCCGAGCAGGGAGCCCGATGCGGGGCTCGATCCCAGGACCCTGGGACCATGACCTGAGCCGAAGGCAGACGCCCAACGACTGAGCCACCCAGGCGCCCCTAGATTTTTTTTTAGATCTTTATCTTTCTAAAACAAAACAGAAAGCTGTCTGAGAGACCCCAAATCCTATTTTGAAACAAATAGACAATGATGATGATACAGCAAAGAAAGCTAAAATTAAAATCTATCTTGAAAAATGTGAGAATTGATTCATCCCTAATTAGCTAAAGAACAATAAAGACATAGCATGAAGAGTGGGCATTCCGGAGCCATGCTGCGTGGCTTGAATTGTAGCTTCACCACTTAGTAGCCGTGTGACCTTGGGAAATGAATCTCTCTGTCACTCAGTTTCTCATTTGCAAATTGAAAATAATAGTAATTACTTCATGAAGTTATGGTGAAGATTAAATTAGTTAATATGTGTAGAGGTCTTAGAACATTGTCAGGTGCATGTGTGTTCAATAAATGTAAGCTATTTTTATTATAATAAATGCATAACAATATTTTAAATATCTAAAATGAATATAGGAGGACTAATAACTGATAACACAAATACTTGGCATAAAATGTTGACTTTTGGAGGTCAGTGAAATATACATCACCACCAGCTCATTGCTATTGCTAAAGTGCAATCCAGCATGACCATGCCATATACTAAAGTAATATTGTCCTTTAAGAATCCAAACAGGACTCCATCAACTGTAGGATGTATCCTTACTTTAGGAAAGGCTAAAGAAAAATGCTGCCGGTTGTCAAAACATTTCAGAAAAGTCAAAAAGTGAAAAAACGTGCATCTTGGAACCGAGGATGTACTGGTAAGAAAAAACTGGAAAGTGGTCAACAGAGTTAGACTGCGGAGAGTTCATTTAAAGACAAAATTGTGGACATGAAGTCTAATTCCCACTGACTTCTAAGGGCAGGGGCGCTATTTCTCGGGCAGGAGTGGTCGCTAGCAGGGGTTTTGCGTCTTTGTGAACCAGCAGCCCCCCCCCCTCCCCCCGCCTGGGGCCAGGAGCCTCCCAGCACCACAAGCTACCACCTCTCACTACAAGGAAAAGCAACCGAGAGTGGCTGTTGCCCCTGTTCCAGGAGGAAGAGATTTCAAAGAATCGATAGCAACAGAAAGTCAGGCAGATTCTGGATGGTTTCAGAGTCTTTGGATAGAAAAGCATTTCTAGGGGAGTTGTGAAACTTCATTCTTTTCCCATTCTTACCTTGCGAAATTCTTCCTGCAGCCTGTTCCACATCAGAAATCTTGTTAAGTTTCTTGGGTGCACAGAAAGAACCGGCTAATTGGAAACCACCCTGCCCTAAAATCCTTCTTCTAGGTTAGGTGTTCTGATTTTAACAGACTTCCCTACCAGAAAGAAAACTGCATACAAAGTAAAATTTAAAAGAGAGGTCAACAAAAAGAAGGAACTGCTGTTAAAGTGGAAAACAAGATGAGTCATGGTGTTTAATCTGCCGCAGATAATCCACGTCAAGTATCTAAGTAGAAAAGGCTCCTGCACGCTCCCCAAAATGTTCGCTCTTCCTGCAGGGCATGCAGTTCACACCCTAGCATCCCCGGCAGTTCACAGCCACCACAGGACTCAGGAAGGCCAGTGGAAGGGGTATACACCACCTCCCTGCGGGACCATGCACACGGCTGGTGTGCGGTCCTCTACGCTCTCTGCTCCCCTCTGTGCTCACGGAATGCGTGAGATGGGCCCGAGGACTCTGAAGCCTTGGAGCCTTGTGAGGCCACAGATGAAGGAGCATGGGTCTCCAAGTCTTTGTGTCAATTTAGAGGACAGTGACTGTCACAGGAATAAGAAATAAACTTCAATGGTATTAAGTCAATGAGATTGGGCGGTTGTTAAGAGCGGTTAGCCTATCTTACTAAAGAAATTTTCAAGCAACACACAATGGCCTGCTCATATATAAAATATTCACTATAGAATCCCAGAATAACATGCTCATTCTTGGTCAAACTTAGAGTGATCAACCTGAGATAAATGACAGAGAGCAATGAGGGGTGGTCAGTGAAAATAATAAATAATGCTACTAAACGAAAGGTTGGAAGACTGAGCTATAGATAAGGTGAACCTACATACCAAGTTCTCTGAGACGGCCTGATATTAAATGTTCTCCTAATAATGATGTACCCCCATTGGGCTCAGAGAAAACATGCTCATGCTAAGTCATACTCGGAATTTTTTCAACGTCCTAAAGTAAAACATAAAGTGAAGCATTTTAATCTGACTGCACAATTATATTAATTTTGAAGATGAGCATCTCCACAAAGTACCAAACAAAGAGCTTAAAGTGCAGAGAGGATTACAAACACATCCCCTCGGGACACAGGGCCTAGCACTCTCAAGTGATAGCGCTTATCAGGTTGCGCTGTGGATATCCCTCCACGGGAGTTTTTAGCAAAGCCTGGTATAAATGTCCTGACAGACTCCCAGAGTCCCAGACAGAAAAGCTTACAGCCGCCAGACAGGTAGCAGGGCGGGGATAAAGTGATAGGGAACCCTGGCGGCCTGTAAGGAACTATAGCACAGAGCCACAGGGTTAAGGCATTCCAATTCAGCATTTTTAAGACACAGTGTAGGATCTGTGGGCAGACTCTCCAAGTTTACGGTAGACTTTATTCACTCACTTGACAAGTACTGACTCGAGGTCCACTGGCTATCTGAAATCCAAGATTTGGTCTAAAAGCTGTCTTGAGGTTCTGTCCCATTCTGCTAAGGAATGCTTTATGGTAAAATAGGATAAATATATGACAATATATAAAAAAAAAGAACTTAAGAAAAAAAAGCGAAAAGAAGTCAGGTTAAAGGTAGAGGAAGAAAAACACAAAGAACTCAAAAAGAAAATAACTTTTTAAAGAACCCAGAGTTTAATGTGCATTAACTATAACAATATACATTGTATCCGTTCTCAGAAACATGCTAGCTAAAAACGTGCTAGTGTCAGGAGCTATAATTTTAAAAGTAACAATCTAACTTTTTATTACATATTTGACCAAGAAGATGCTAGAAGATAGAAATGTCGGGTTTTGTGAAGTTCATTGACATGCTTTTTGCTATACATTTGGGCTTTTATCTAGAATTTCATAAACAGAAAACTTCATTAAAACTAATTCAAATTTTACAACTACTAGGAAAGAAAACTGGTAGAGGTGAACAAATCTCTCTTCTCCAGCGACTGGGTAGCAGGATTACTGAGTGGTAGGTAGTATCTTCTTGACCCCCTTAGGTTTGGTGAGGAAGCCGACCGTGAGAAGCTAACCGAATTGTCACGAGAAATGGTCTACGGGCAAGGTACTAAGATCTAGAGCCCTTGTTGCCTTGAAAGAAAACAAGGTAAATAAGTATAAAATGTTAGAATTAGAAAATGATAGTGGGTAATCAAGACGATCTTAGTTATTTCAAACAGCTTAATTTGAATAATATGGAGCATGTAATTCTGTATTTGTTTTAATAGTAAAAGGTCATTTATTCAAATTTTAATAATTTGGTTTCATATATTATTTCACATTTTGTTAAATCTTGGCAAAACTAAGAAAGGGCTCCTGATGTCTATCACTGATATAAGTAGCACTACAAAAACCATATTCAGACTCAGAAAATTCAAGACTTAAGTGTGTTCTCTGTAAACAAATGACTGCTGATTACACTCCATAGGCACATTCAGAATACTGTGTGCTTGAAAACAGTCACACCGCCTTTTATCACACAGATTGTGTAATTCACATTTCTGCCAACTTTGGTCTTCAGTGAGATCAAATCACTGACATTTTCATGGACTTTTTCAACAGTCATACTACTAAGAGTCTGGAAATAATTGCTCTTCCTTCTCCAGGACCCCTTTATGTTCTTATAAATTCTTTATTTTCTTGATGCCTCACTGTAACGGGAAATTCAGGGTGGAGCTAATCATACAAGCCACCCAAGCCCCATTCGAGAAGCTCTGCTCCGAGTTCGAGTAAGGCTGAATTAATGAAACCTTTCAGCCACCACAGGGGGACCTGGGCACAGAGGACTCAGGACGGTGTAAACCAAGACTGTGCTTTACTAGTAATTTTACTTAAAAAGTTTTGGCTGTGTAGAGGACAGCAGTTCGTTTCTAGTGATGGTTTTAGATGTTTCTTACTTAACTCTGTTTCTTAAAGCAGTAAGAATATACTCTAATTGGTGAGAATTGTGTCTAAAAACTGGCTTAAAACTAGTTGAATTTGAAAACTAATTTTTTACGTACCTTAGTTTAAATTGGATCCTCTGAAGATGTATCTATTTCAAGGGCCGCATTTTCTTCCTAAACATGAAAGGGTTTAAAATTACGTAAGATTTTAACTTCTCTTTCTAGTTAATCAGTCTCAACCAAGGATTCTCAACCTTTCTGAAGTGCTGAACCATTAAAAGACCATCCAGTGCAGGCTCACTGTTATATATAAATTTCTATTTTTCAATTAATTTTCCATAATTATGGCCTAGGCTTGAAATTATGGGGTAGGGAAGGGTAGGGGGCACCACCACCAGGAAATTAAAAATACAATCATTTCAAATAGCCCACCCCAGGCTAGCCAGCCCTCACCCATACCCCCAAGCAAGGAATTTTCCCCGCCTGCTTCTTCCCTTCTGCCGAGTGTCAGCGTTAAGTCTAAAAGGGCAGGTAGGGATTAAGGGAGCCTAGATGTTCAGTCTCAAGTGTTTGCCAAAATTAATTTTATCGCACCTTCCCTTTTACCCCCTTTTCCCTCAGTGTCACTCACCCACAAAGTGAAGGGGACAGTGACCTCTAGTTCCCTCTTTTCCGGGTAGTTGTGTTGATTTACTCAAGAGTGAGCCAGGAATTCAGGGATTTTTAAACTCTGGGATACTTCTAAATAGGCTGAGAATTCCTGGTATAACCAAAAATTATCTAGTCTTAAAACCTTTTAAGTTTAGTATTTTAGCCAGAAGAATAAAGAATTTAATTTCATTCAAACAGTATTTTCTAATGGTTAGTATTTATAAGAAAAAAAAAATCATGATTACAAATGTATTTTACTGAAGCACTACAACATGCAAATGATCCTCAAGTTGAGAATTTTAGCAAATAAATTTCTAAAATTACTTGGCTAGGCAATTAAAATTATTGACTGCTATCTAAAACTCACATAAATAAAATATCACACAAAAACAGATTTTCCCGTCAGTTTTGGAAATGTTGGTTCAGTTACGAATGCTTAAATTTCCCAGAATTTGAGAGCTGACCTTACATGTTCAGCACTGTGAAAATCATATCAATTGAGAGATGTCAATAGCTTCCTTCCATTTCCAGTCTCCCCTGCAGGAGGGCTGTACTCCTATGCACCACTCCACATGTCCAAGGTGAATGACTGGGCTTAATGTTCTGCTATGTGAACACAACTATCTGTGGCTTATGGTGGAGGCAGAATGGTTTATGAAATATGGTAAGACTCTAAGTGACACAGAATCGAAGGGACTAGCAAGATTAAAGCACCAATTTTCTTTTCTATCATTTTCCACCCAGCTTAAAGCAGAGTTTTGTATATGTGAGGATCAGACTGAGCTATACAGTATAAATAGACACACATACACGCACACATAGACACAGAGGTTCAAAGGAATGATGGTCTGACTCAACAAGCCATCTGGTTTGTCAATTTCTGTTAACAGTATGAGAAGAAAACGTTTCCACAATGCTCATATAACAAATGAAGTCGATATCCTCCCAGGATCTGGACGAGCTACTTCTTGTAGCTACAGAAATGCACGGTGGAGCGCTGTGCCATCGGGCATGGATGCCACGGCACCATTCAGGTGCGGGGACCTAGGAGCCATGCTCTCTCCAAAGGACTACGGGCAGCTCAGCACACGTCTGCCCCGTGAACCTGAACATCCTTCACAAACTGTACACACATACGACAAAACCCACACACAAAGTACTCTTTTATTTGTAATCAAAATGTCAGTCATCATCACTGTAGTGAATAAAAATTCATGAGTCAGAATAACATGCAACTTTTTTATTGTTTTCTAAATCTATTTGTACACTTAATACTCTAGTATTAACTTCACAAACAGCGTAAAGAATGTACGACACTGGTATCAGGCTGCACCTACTCACCGGAGAAAGAACAAAATATCACCTCTGAAATAATTACTAATTATACAATATTGTGAACTAAAGCACTGTAAATACTAAAATGTTAACATTGCAATATATAATGTCAATAACATCCTGCCTTTTTTTAATTGGTTAAAACCATTTGTTAAAGTCATGCGAAATAAACACTTTAAGGAAATGTTAGATTATACTCAAACATCAAGGCAATGAAACCCAAAACAGCAACTATTTAGTGCAATGACTAGTCCACTAAATAATTTATTCAGTGTATTAATAAAAATCTATTAAGTGAAAACCATCACAAATGTAACACTAAATTTGGGTAATTGCACATTCTACGATCTCACCATCTACGATCTTATCTGTGACTGAGTATATACTGCCAAAATTAATTCTACATAAATAGGCTAAGTTAAAACAACAACAACAAAATTCAATGCATGATGATGGGGTCCACTTCTAGTCCATACGATACTTATATGTGATCATTCTCTTAACCCTGCTAACAATAAATGGAAAGTCTCACCAGTTTTATCTGCTTTTTACCCTTGCTTTGTTATAGTTTAAAACATTTTAAAGAAGTATATCCTTTCTTATGGTCCTCCCGAGGTTAGCATGTTAGTTTTGGAATAGATGAAGTAGATAGATATACTCTACTCTGGTATAGAAGACAATAATTTAGTTTTACCTAATTAAATATTTCCTTGTCATCTGTCAAGTGACACTGACCTTTCTGATGTAATTATTTCCTTATTCTCTTGGTCCATGAATATTTATTAGAACCTATTATTACCCATGTCTCCCTGATTCTCCAGAGAAAGAATTCACGTTTTTCCCTCTCATTGCTAGGCTAAGAAAAGTTGGGCATACCATTTAAAAGAGTCACAGAAGAGACCAGCATGGGTTCTCAAGCTGGTGGATGGTGCTTATAGCCAGGTCTGGGATTTGGAGACGAGCCCACAGGCCACTCTCCTAGCAGCTCAAAAAGGTCTTGTCACTGGGGCTCTATTTTGAGCACTGTTCATTCATCTTCTTATCAATTTTTAAAGCCCTTGTTAAACAATATGTCTATTATATACAACACTGGTTTTCAATTTATAGAGCATTTAGTCTCTAGGCTACTCCATAACCTACAAATTCTTATCTTCTACCCTCTAAGAGCAAAATTTGCTTCTGGTTCATCTAACACCATGTCTTCCTTTGAATATTTGATGAATGAATGTTGTACAAAAGGGGTGTCTAGCTTTCCATTTTCTTTGGCAAATCACACCCTTTCTATCTAATAATATTTCTGACCTCTCTTTATACTTAGATCTTGTCTCAAAAAATTTTATGGGGTTGTGTGCCAATGAAAGTTCCAATAACAACGAGTTTTTAAGCTTCTAATTACAAGGACAGTGGAGGCTGACTGATCAACCACCCTTTCTTATACTTTCCACTGTTGTATAGTGTATGCTTTTTTTACCAAAGACTTTCCCATTTGTTAATTATTTGTGAATGAAATACAAAGATGACATGCATGGATGGTTTCACTATAAACTCAGGTCAATTCTGTCATAGGGGTAGAGTAGTACTATTCTGCTTTTGCGTATTTCTCTTAAAGAATGCTCTCTCTTTCCTCTCCGAAGCCTGCACTATCAGAAGAGGCCACCGCGTGAAGCTCTGAAGAATCCTTGGAGAGCCTTGTGTAACTTGAACGCTGGCCTCGCTTATGCGTCATGCTTTTTAGGTTTTCATTCTGAATAGCAGCTGGGTTGGAACTGGAACCAGGCCTCAGAATGACTTGCGAAGTCTCCCTCATTCCTTCCATTTCATCAAAATTCTGATTGGATCTGTTAGCTGGTGCACTGTTGTTGTTCAGAGTCAGAGTACTGGGTGTTCGATTCAGATTATAGGCTTTTTGACATGCTGGCCAGTTTTCTTCAGGACTGCTGGCGATCAAGCTACATTCGGAAGGGCTTTTCTTGTCTTCAGAACAAATGGACATCCGCGCTATAACTGGATCTTGCAGGCCACTCAAGCTATGTGGTATTCCCCGTTTTCCACTGTGGCTATCATCTTCAAGCTCAATGAGATTTGCCTTTTCAAGCTGGGAATCATCAGCCCCTTCATTGTGAAGAGAGTGATTGGGAGAACTTTCGCTGGATCTCACTCCTGAATCAGATGAGTCCTTTTTGTCAAGGAGGGCATCTGACAAATATTCTTTTGCTTTAATGAAGGTTCTGATCGGCTCAGCACTGTGTTCTGGAGACTTTGATACTCTCTCTACTTTCCCTTCAATTTTTTTATCTTTATCATCTTTGAGCAGTGGAGTATTATCTGATTCTTCTGTCCCAGATTCATCCTCATCACTTGGAAGTTTTTGATAGTGCAGTCCACCTCCCTTAAGCTTCAAATCTGTCTGGAAGAGGCTTGACCTTTCTGAGGACTTCTTGCCTGGGAGAAGCTTACTGCCTGACTGATCAGATTTCTCATCTTCTTCAGTAATAGGATCCAGGGGTGAGGCATCATTAGTGGAAACCCCTGATGAAGAATAATCTATAACATCTCCCCTCTTCATTAAAAATGACTTCCTCCCATCCTCTTGCTTTGGTTCACTATCCTTCCCTTTCTCCGGTTCTAGATTAGAATGAATAGAGCCCCCTGATGAACTCTGGCCCATATAGTATGTGCTATGTGGAGAAGATCTGCCACTAATTGTTGTGGAACCTGTACCCCCTTCTAACTGAGACATCTGAGCAATATATTCTCTATAGGCATCTCTATACTCGGCCTGCACCTTATCAGTAAGCTTTGAAATTTCAATACTGGAATCCTGGGAATTGAGACTCGAAAGACTTGGGGTTCTGCGAGTTTGTGACTGTGAAGACAGAAAAAAATAAATTTAAAAATGCAAATAAGCAAAAAAAAAAAAAAAAGGCATAATAAATATCAACTTAGGAAATATATATGTACACTCAGAATTTTTAAAGTCCTCAAAATACCAAATTCTTTTAAAATAATTCTACATAAGACAGTTTAATGAATGCTGTGAACTTACGGATAATTTTACTGTTATTAGAAAGCTTTATATAAATTTTAATAAAGTTAGTTTATTATTATTTAAAAGTATAATTAAAGGTTGTATTAACAAATAATCTTAGCACCTATGTTTATCACTTTAAACTTTTAGCTTTTATTTAAGGTAAAAGTCACCTTCATTGATAAAATATAAAAATTCCTCTTAGAAAAGACAAAGAAGATTAGAGTTAAGATATATCTCAAAAACAAAACAGTCAAGTTTTCAATGTATGTTAAAAAGAACCTTTCTCTGATGAGCACTGGTTATTGGAGTTAAAAAAAATAGTTTTAAATAGAAAAAAAAGAAGTATTCACTAAATATCTTTAAAAAAAAAAAAAGAACCTTTCTCAACCTGTACGACACAAGTTTCAATTGGGAAAATGTACTCTAAATGTCAAAAAATAATAATAATAATTTAAAAGGAATAAAGTATAGGGTGCAACAGAAAAGACAAATACAGGATCCAAATCAACAGAAATGGAAGCCATGAGGCCAACAGTCAGGTCCTAGTAAACAGAGAAATTAAGTATTTTTAAAAGTTTGATTTCCAATGTGAAGTTTTAGGATTAGAGTTGCTTTAGATCTCAGAAAAGCTGGTAAGGGAGGAGTAAAGAATACAGATTAGGAAAAAGAGGAGGGAAATGGAAGAAAAAGAACCAAGGAGTCTAAGAAGGGATAAGAGTAAAGGCTGAATGAAGCAAAGAAGCAGAAATAAGGCCAAGAGTCTTCCTCCCACAGGAAGAAAACGACCCATCTCCTTGAGAAGGTCTCCTGCAAGTGGATTCGGACTGTACGGATAGCGCCATCTCCGCTCTCAAATGCAGTGTGTACACACCACTTCGGGGACCCAGGAGGTCTAAACAACTCTCATCAGAGCATCACAGGACAATACCAGTGCCTCTCACTCTCATCCCCAGTGTGTCCAGTGGGGCTTCCAGAGGTCCACGGTGTGTGAGGTCACAAGAGATTTAATGCAGAAGCAGATATGGGGCAGTGGGTCTGGTTGCCTTCTATTGAGCCAGGCACCAAAGAGATTTGCAAAGCAATCCCATTTTCACTAAAGTTTGTCTTGTTTTGGAAGATACTGCCATTTCTCATAAAAATGTTATTTATGTTAACACATAAGTGGTTTATTTTTAAATAAATTAGTAAGTATTTCTAAAGTTTCTCAGTTTTTATTTCTAATGTAATATACAGATACAACTTACATAAACAAAAGCTCTCTGGGGTCTTCAATCATTTTTAAAAGTGCAAGGGGACTCTGAGATTACAAGACTGTTGGAGAGCTGCTGCATGGATGGGAAGGCTAGGAGTTCCCAGGTCACGGGAGGAAATACCAAGTGTGGAAAAGCAGAGAAGGAGGATTTCTTATGTAATGCTAAAAGGAATCCCAGGGAAAAGAAAGGAAGCACTGCTGCAGAAACACAGGGACAAAAGGGTCAAGTGTGAACTTATCTTCTCATAAAAGGGAATTTTTATCTCAGTCAGTACCCAATGATAAAATAGTTTCCCAACATAAAGAAAAAGGTACTTGGTAATATAAAAAGATACTGACAACAAAAAAATGTTTTTAGTACCAAGCCAAACCAAACTGCCTTAAAAATGGTAGACCTACCAGGTGCTGCTTTTCCTAAATACTGCTCCCTGTCAGCACAGTTTCTCTCTGCAGCTACTTACTGCGTTTCCTCCTTGGCTTGTCTCCTCTCTTTTCTGCATCCTACTCTGTTTTTCCCTAGTTTATTTTTCTTATTCTCTCCTTACTCCTTCTCATGTGTCTCTCACTTTCTTCTTTATTCCTGATCCTCCCCAGGCTCCTGTCTGCTAAGAACATCCAAAGAAGAAAGTCATCCATATCTAGTATCAGATAACAGAAATAAAATGAATATCCATGAATACTGGGTATAGGTACTGAAAACCAGATTATGCTGCTCAAAGGGATAATATATGGTAAATTTCCAAAATGGATGTATCTTAGCCACTGATGAATGTATTTAACAAGAAAATAGCAAGTGACGCCTGAACTCTGCTAACCAGCCTAACCAAAGCAGCCCAGTTCCCATTGCCTCTCTGTGCCATTACCCTAGTTTATTGCTTTGACAGTTCTTGCCAATTTCCAAAAAGATCTTATTTTTTTGCTTTGTTTTACTCACTGTCCTCTTCAGAAAAATACAGTTCCTTAAGAATAGGGAGCCCTCTGTCTTGTCCACTGAAGTATTCATTAAGTATTTTCTGAATGACTACATAAATGCACCAACATATTCTCAGTGAATTAAAATCGCCCTACTCCTCTTCAGTAATATGAAAAATGACATTTAATAAATACCTGCCAACTTAGATTACTGTGACGTGGGGCACCTTCATCTAGGCCAAGTGTATTCAGTTCTTCAAAGCTAAAGTTCAGTGTGTAGGGAGTTTGATTGGAAAGCTCGGTATGAGGCAATTCGTTGTGTGAAGAGCGACGAGCAGATTCACCATGAGGAACTGGGCCACTGTTGTTTTCACTAAGTAAACGTGGGTCTTCAGGGACCACTTGGTTTTCTGCATTTCTCATTTCTAGTACCTTAACAGAAGAAAAAAAATAACATTAATATCCACACTGAGCAATCACATTTTAGAAGCTTTAGAAAATATTTTTAAAAATAAAACATTATAGTTATTACAATGAAAATGAGAAAGCAGACTTCTTGTGAGTTTCTAATGAATTTGAAATATATCTGCTTATCTTTCATTTCAATTATACTAAAAGAAGGAATGGCAAAACCATCATATACGTATTGCACTCTAATTTGACCATTATCTTATTATTACTTTAGTTTAAAATTTAACTGGAGAACAAAACAGAATGCAACTGTAGTGTGTCAAAGAGAACCAGAGCTGGACAGTGGCTAATGTGGTGAAAGCAGATTCTAATCAGAAACTACTCCAACGGGCGAAAAGAGACCTCAGGATAGAATTGGCCTCAATCCAAAAAGCAGCATGGACGAGAAAGCATTTATAGCAAGCAGTGGGGTGGGGGTCAGTGGGTAGAAAATTGCTAAGAGGAAACATCAAGGTTAAGGGGGAATTCTGACTGAACCAACTTGACAGGATTCTCGCTGAAGGCAGGCCAGAGTGATCAGATATCATCTGTGGGGTTGGTGGGGAATGAGGAGTTTGATCACGGACGAAGGATGATCAGATAGTGAGGGTGGGGGTTGTTCCTAAACTGACTTAACATGATGATCCTTGCTAAAACTGGGCGATGCAGGCCTGACAAGGATAGACACCAAGGTCGAGGCCTAGAGGCTTAGGGAGCCTGACTAGAGGCAGTTCAAAGAGAAAGCCTTCGTCAATGAAAGCATGGAGAATCAGCAGGTCACCTCTTCCCCAAATCTCCAAGTGAAATGTCCAAAGGAAAGGTTACCACGTGCTGCTATGTATGTTCTGCATAACATAATGGACAAGGGTCGTACTTAAGTGTAAAATGCATTTGTTACATGTTTTTTAAAAATACAGAAAAAACAGCAGTTTGGACCAGTAATGATTAGCACTTGCCTCATACAATATTATACATAATTCTATAAACATAAAATATCTTACTGTGCTTCTAAAAAGATGCCAGTCCCCAAAATTCATACTCATCTCTTTCTTCAGTTCATCAATGTTACACTGAGCTAACACACGGCCATTTATGTTTGCCTGAATAAAAATAAAGGCAAGTATAAAGACACACAAAACAGGAGGTATCTGAATTATTAGTGATTAAAAAGTACATTTATATTTAGTACTAAGAAAGTCATTACTGACTAGAAAATATTGACCTAAACAAGTTTACTACCCTATGTAATAATATCGTAAGCATGCTGACTTTGAACAACATCAGCCACTCCGTATTTTCCCAAGTGTCGTAAACACAAAAGTAAAACAAATCACTCTTCAGGGACCAACCAAAGAGGTAACCCTCCAAACTATTTCCAAAGCTCCCTACACACTGCCATGAACAATGAACAAAACCGTTAGTTTTTCTCCTCTAATCTTGTAAAATATGAACAGGAACGAAGCTCCCGGGAGGGGGCAAAGACGTCTGTCCTTGTAAGTATGTCAGTCACAGACAAAGTTCTAAATGAAGTAAACTCTGACAAGCTTGTTTATCAGTTATATTAGATAACTTCAGCCAAAGAATGTCCACCCACTAATTTCCCAATTTATTAAATTCACCAAAAATGACTGTATCACTATTGGGTCTCTGTAATTCTAATTTCTGCCAAAGAAGAACAGATGGAATTTTCTTTATTAATAATAGGTGGCTTGATGATTTTACAAAATACACAACCTGGCTTTATTAACTGTGGCAAAATGATGGAATACTTCTGTTTAAAACTGATGGAATGTTCAGTCTCCAAGTTAATTCTGAAGACATGAATGTACAGAGCAGTCCTGGGACAGAGGTCCTGCTGCAGAAATGCAAGGCAGTTCGCCACACTTAAGAGACCAGGCGCTAGGATGGGCCTCGGAAGCCAGGGCTGCTGGCAGAGCTGAGTGGGAAGAAGATGCTGTCATAACGGAAACAAAACTGCCAAGGATTCAAGTTGGAGGCCTCACCCTCTCCTGACACTACCCAAGCTGCCTGGAGGAGTCAGGTTTGCACCTCAGAAAGGCAGTGCTTGATGCTTTTGCAAACAGGGATTAGCACTAGCCAGAGCTGTGAGGAAACTGACGTAAACGTAGTTTATGTTTCCTAAATGTAGACTGAGATTAGTAAAATGGTATCATACATGCTCATAATTCTTCACAAAACTTTTTAGATGCCATTCTTTAAAGTATGCAAACATTAGAGGCTTGTTATTAATGTTTACTTTACTATAGTTCTCTGCTAGAAAAAAACATAAAAAGCGTATTTAGTGGAAATATCTACTATAACAGGGACGCAGCCTTGCGTAACATGGGAAGCCTTCACTCAATCCCAGGCATTACTGTCCAACTTCGTGGTAGCTACTAGAAGGGCAAGAACAGGACCCAGGAAGAAATAAACTTCCTCAAACGTGTTAACCAAACCTATGAGGTTCATCAAATGGGACACACTCTTAAGTCCTATTAAGACACAAAAGTAACAGTTTGGGGAAAATGAAGTGTGGTTTACTCTGATAATTATTAAGTCACAAATAAGTAATATAATCAAAGAAAATAACATATAAAAAGGCTTCAAATGTTCTATGCTGCATACTGGAGACATGAATTATCATTACTCTAACTGACGCTCCATAGAGCTTTGTATTTCTCATCAAGGCATTTCTACTTACATTAGGTCATTTAAAAAATAACATTGTAATACAGCTACTTTTCTTTTATCCATTTATAAACTAAGAAATAATAGGGCAATTTTAGGATACAAAATAATAAGAATCATGTTTCCATTTGGAGCTTTCCTATTTCAACAGAGCATCCATCTTTGAGAAGCTAAAAACGGAGTGTTCGTTGTCCACGGAGCCCCATCACCCACACCCTCAGTCCTGCTTCCAGTCGGCAGGTAAATTTGTACATCACCTTTTTGATGGTTGCACAATACTGAGGCAGCATACTCTGGTCCAGCCCTTCTATTTGTTTCAGTTTCTCACATACTGCATCCACATTCATTGAATTCAGTGGTATCACTGCTCCTGAGGCTGAGCCTGACCCCTAGATGAGCCATGGAAAAATACACGTATGAATAGCTTTTAATGCCAGGTGTACACAGCACATGACAGAGAAACATTCACAGAGTTGCACTGTGAAGTACTCTGATTAATAACAAATTTTCAAACTAAAGCTAAAAACAGTAAATGTGTGTAGTATGGGAAATGCCATTAGGGAATAGATTTAGCTACTGTTTTCCTTTAAGGAGTAGCTTGTATTATAGCAAATAATCCCTGATCACAACCACTTTTCTAAGAAGATGGAACATTCCATGGATCAAGCCTAGGCTAACCTCTCAAATGTTTGCAGCCTGACTGCGGAAGAGTAGGGTATAGCCCTTAAGGAGGAGTTAAAAAAAAAAAGGAACAAGGAGGGAAAATTGTTTAAATGTCTCTACATACTACCTTAATAACATGACAGCTAAAGTTTTCAGATCTTGATCATATTTTATATCCAAGGAATTTAAAATTTCCCTTTAAGAATCTATACAATAAGCATATAAAATATAAAACAACAATATTACTTCTTAACACATATAAAAGTAATATAATCCATTAAAATTTGGTCTCATTTAAAAGAAAAATCACAATAATAAATAATCTAGTATTTATTTAGAAGAAAAACGTTTTCTGAATGTGGTGACATACTAAAGAAGTATTTGCCCTGTGGTCCATTATACATGGATCGCCTCAATTACAGATGTGGACACTGAGGTCTAAAGAGGTTAAGTTTTGGCTTCAAAGTCACAGAATAAATAGCTGGTTAGTAGATGTGGGCCAGAACCCTAACTTATCAGGTCTTAACAACTTCATACTTTCCTTTTTGAAAAGTTTAAAGGAACTATAACCATAATGGAGAGAAGACAAACGAACTAGCACAGCAGATAAAGACAACGTTCCAAATGATCTGCCCTGTTTACCATTCAATCTAATCTTAAAATAAATAATATTTGTCCTATCCTCAAGGATGTGTAAATTTTTATTTTCTATCTTTTACCATTATCAGGACAAAAGTACACTATAACACAGCCAAAACGGCCTAGTAGCCAGTTGTTAAACTTTATTTGTAATGTGAAAGCATAAGTGATACTGTCTTTATGAACTGATAAGTAAACATATACACAAGTAGTATATACACAGCATACATCTGCATTACATATAAATACAGCTAGGGAATGAGACCATATTGAACAGGGAGTTGGAGTATTAATTTTATGACAGGGAGTCTCAGCAAGTTAGCAAGTATGAGACAGGCCCACAAAAGTTTTAAAATTAATGACTCGGAATATCCTGCACCAAAATGTTTATTCACAGTTTGTTTTTAATTAAATATAAATTTTAAATATGCCATATGATATATGGTCCGAGGTACAATGTTTCAAAAATACTAACAGCAAAACACTAGTATTTCCATAGTTTAGTTTTCATATCTCTATACACAGTTCGATTTTCTGCCTGAATGAGTATAGCCAATATTCAAAATATAATTCCCCAGTATCTACAATGGAAATTTCAAATCCTTTGTATGAATTTTTAATAACCATACTTGTTTTATCTCCCTTTCCTTTTAAACAGCTTTATTGAGTTATAATTCACATACCCTACAATTCTCCCTTTTAAAGTGTATGATTCAATGGCTTTAGTATATTTGCATAGTTGTAAAACCATCACCACAATTCATTTTAGGGACATTTTCACATCCCTAAAATGAAATGCCTGTATCCATTAGCGGTCATTTTCCATCCCTCCAACACCCATGCCCAGCCCCTGTCCGCTAGGAATCTTTCTGTCTCTAGATTGGCCTATTCTGGACATTTTATATAAAGGGAGCCATACAACATGTGACCTTTTGTGTCTGGCTTCCTTCCCTTAGAATAATGTCAAGGTTCACCCATGTGATAGTATGTACTAGCACTTCATTTTTTTTTATTGTTGAATAATATTTATTTTTTAAATGATCTTTAATACTGCCTTCTAAATATTCTTATTCCTCAACCTGTCTCTTCTCTCTGGATACATTTCTACTTTAGATATTCTTGGTTCAAAAATAACAAATGAACAGTTTGATCACCAAAATAAATAATTATCATACTGGATTATAACTTATTCTATATAGAATGAGTCTATACTGATATAAAGAAATGACTGAATAAGTGAAAATAAATAATTGAATAAATGATTGAGGAATAAAAGACAGCTTTTCCTTATAGAGTTGGATTAATAAATGTGGAAAGAAACAGAAAATTACCATTAAGAAAACATTACAGTAACAGTGGTTGCACATAAGATAACATCAACGTGTACTAAAATTAATGGGCAAAAGTATAAGCAGAAACAGGTTATTTGCAGAGTGTTAAAGTATCTCTCCCAAGATATTTATTCATTACAAAGGAAAAAATAAAACTTCACAAGTGTTGAAATCTGGCAGACGCCACCTTAACCAAGTGATTAAGGTTGGCATTACCAGAGGTAAGACTGTGGCCCAGCACCAACCCTCTAATAGGATGCGCTGAGAAGGGCATTGCATCATTCCTATGGGTCTCTTACCAGGGATATATAACCTCCAGAAGACAAACCCAAGCAGAGGAACAATCTGCAAAACACCTGACCAGTATTCTTAAAAGTGGTAATTAAGGTCATGAAAGAAAAGGAAGGACCAAGGAATTGTCACAGCCAGAGAACTCTAAGAAATAATTAGCAACAAACACAACTGAATTAGATCTTGGATCAGAAAAATGACATTAGTGAAAAAACTGGTGAAATTCAAGTAAAGTCTACAGTTAGTCAAGAGAATTGTACCACTTTAATTTCTGCTCTTGAACAATAAATATACTACAGTTAGGAAAGATGTTAACATTAAAGGAATACTATTTTTGTACCTTTTCTTTAAGTCTAAAATTATTTTAAAGTAAAAAGGTTTTTTTCTTAATCCCCCAAAAACTTTATTTCTGACTGTGCTTTTAAAAAGGAAAAGTATAATAGACATGGAGCAAATTAATTCTGCCAGCTTAGGGGGAAATATAAACTTTTAGAGTATCTTATTTCCACAGGGAATCTGGAAACTCAGCAACAGACACCTGCTGATAGATACTACTCCTGTCCTTTCAAAGAGAAAGCTCCATATGATTTTACTTTTATGAGTCTTTAAAACTTGCACTTTATCAATTATTTTAAAACTTAATTTCTCAAAAAAACCCCACAATTTATCATTGGGGATTATGTAGAAAATATATATTCCCTGAATGACTTTTAGAAGCTTTATAAGACAGACACACACATGAACAGAAGATCCCTGTAATTCCATCAAAGCTATAGTCTGACTCTTGATTAGATTTAAGTAGGGCTTTATCAAGATAGAGTAAATTATCTATAAGTTAAAATATTTTACAATATGCTTCTATGAGCAGGAGAAATGGTAATTACCTGCCAGGTCGTTGCTAAAGTAATCACATACAATACAATTATTTTGAAACCAAATCAATCTTAGTAACCAAAATAATTATTTTTTGGATGGAAATCTCATCAAAGGAAGGAGAAAGAGTACAAAAGTTATAAGGAAAAAGCTTACTTAATAATTCAACAGGTAAATTAATAGAAAACTAATCATGTTACTTTGACAATACAAAGGATGGTAATACTTTCAAGTTTATCATGCATTCTTACTTGAAATATACCTGCTATAGGTCTAGAACAGATCATTTCAGCAAATATCACAATTTATTTTTAAAAAATTTCTAATGTGGATATTTGAATAAAGAAGATGTTAGTTTGTTTAAATTGTTAAGTATAAACTTCAAAATGCACACAAATCAGAATTTCTTCAGGAAAAAGCAAAGATAACAAAACAGACTAGAATTACCTTGATGTAACTATATTGTTTTAAATTGTAAGTAGATTAAAACTACACTCTGAAACATTATCATTTTGGTAAATTTATTAAATAAGCTTAGAATTGATTAGCCAGAATGAGTGCCATGCAAAGGCTGAAAGCAGCTATTAAGATAAACCCAAGGCACTGAAATAAGCACAGATTTATCAACAGCCCAGCGTGAAAGTGCCAAAGATTGCTTCTAATAGTCTAATAAGAAAAGTGAGTAAGATTTCACTGAAAATTTCTGTACCTGTCTTTGTTTGTTAAACCCAGAGTCACACGGCTTTAAAGAAGGAATAAAACAGAATGAAGGACACGAGCTTAAGTAAAACATCAAACAGGCACATAAAATAAACATAGGCAGCACGCCTGTCATTCCTCAGACTTTCCGTAACTTTAAACACACCACCCTCTGCGGCAGCACAAAGCAAGGAACGCTCACACGCGCGCGCACACACACACACACACACACACAGTAGTTTAATGGCATTAACATGGGCTTGGTAACTTTACAATTGTACTCTCAAAATTCATAGTCTTCCCATTAAACGAATGACTCATAGGCCATACATTCAACAAGAAAACTGGGTAAATAAAACTTGCTCTGAAAAGTCAGCATTCCTACCACATACCAACGTAAAATTGATATTTAAATATTCTGATTTTAAAACACTACAACTGAAGTTAACCAATTTAATAATAAGACTTAAGCACTTGGAATTCACATGATCACTTCATAAAATGAAATATTATCTAGCCACACTATACTTAATGCTCAGAAATACACTTTTCAAACTCGGGTTTTGTTTCATTGGGCATTTGGCACATGACAGATGCACTAAAACACCATTTGAAAAGAAAGGCCTTAAGAGCCTTACAGCTTTATGCTGTAAGGCGAAAAATATCTGCATACCATGATTAACATAATTATTTTAGTGATGTAGATTTTTAAAAACTCGCATTCAAAGCAGATGCCACTGCTGTTACTTACTTTTCTGTACCCATTAGGTTGGTGGCAAAAAATGTTAAGTAGTTAAAATAATCTACAGATGACTGACAATATTGATTCAAAGTTAATTTCCAACATTGTTTTAATAAAGGACAGGGCTTTGCTAGCCTAATGTCAGATGTTCTCCTTCTGACCTACTCAATATCTGCAATACCTAATGGAAACCTTTCTTTCTAATTTACCTACCAGCCTTATAAATAGGATTTTCAGAAAGTTACTATGTATCTATCTATATATCTGTGAAGACTTGAAAAAAACATCAAAAAGGAGTCCTAATGAAATTACAGCTTAGTTTAAGATACCCCAAACACAAAAGAAAGCTATTGTTAACCTAGTTGGAAAATATAACTTATTCTTCAAATTACATGAGAAATAATAATGAGGTCAAAGTTGACAGATGAGGCTTAACCTACATTTTAAGGGCAATCTTAAAAAAACAAAAGTACTAAAAACTGCAATAAATGTGATTTTTTATTTTTTTAACTTCTAATTGTACTCTAGTATCTCAGTGATCTCATTACTGCAGTATATTTCTGTGGAAATCTCTATCAATTCTGTGGCAGTTTACTAATTGCTTAGGGAAAAACGTTTTCTTGAGTTTAAGTCTGGCACAGAGACTTTCAAGCCCAAAGTGAATACAATTTTCCACTATATTATTAAAGTAAAAATAAGTTGAATACTTTTCCATACGAGACAGAATAATAAAAACGTACTTCTAATATACTTTAGAAAGTGTGAATGACCCTGAGAAAAGCCACTGAGAGGTGGCAGCGAGTACCTGTCCGGATCCTACACTCTAAACAAAACCTAAAACAAGCCCATTCCTTACCCAAGGCATCTTTAACTTTCTCGTCCAATTCTGCTCCTGAACAATGAGAGACAGCTTGATTTGGACATACATTTGTTCAAAAACAGGTTAAAAGTTCTAAGCCAGTGGTGGAAATAAAAATTATCTACAGTAGAGCCCCATCTTTTTTTACTTTTTTTTTTTTCTTTTTACTTACTTAGTTACTCTGCCAATTGGATCCGGTTTAATGAAAACCAAGACCTTTATTTTTAATACCTTTATTAATTCAGTAATTTTCATTGATCTCTAACAGCACACTGGAATTAAGGATACTGTCATTAACACTGTCTTTGCACTTCTGAAGTTCTTCACAATGACACTGGGTATTAATTCTTTTCATGTCTTTTTTTAAATTAATTTTTTTTATTTTTTTAAAAGATTTTATTTATTTATTTGCCAGACAGAGAGCACAAGCAGGGGGAGCAGCAGGCAGAGGGAGAAGCAGACTCCCCGCTGAGCAGGGAGCCTGATGTGGGACTCTAGGACCCTGAAATCATGACCTGAGCCGAAGGCAGACGCTTATCTGACTGAGCCACCCAGGCATCCCAATTTTTCATGCCTTTTCAAAGTGGTATGTAAGTGATCTAAATACAGCTGCCTAAAGGTATCAAGTAAACCCTGAGGCACAGAAGCCTGAGAAAGAATGATTTGGGAGCCCGGATAATTCCCTTGGCAGCCTTTGAACCCCCAAGCTCGATATGGACAGGAGTTTCATCAGTTTTGTTTACTGTGATATCCTACTAGGATGGTGCCTGGTAGACACTCAGTAAATTTGTTGTGCCAGTGAGTGATCACACAGGCACCTGGAGAACTCAGTGCTAAATAATTTAAGAAAGGATAAGAAGGAAAGAAATGCTGATTCGTTCCTGCTTTTGAAGGACTGCTTTTCAGTGAAAAATAGTTTCCACCATGAGCAGCAGACCTTAAATAAAAGCTGACTCCAGTACTCCTAAGAGCAACTCTGAAGGACCATAACAAAATGCCGCTGAGGCGCCCTGGCCTGAGACAAGTCCTCCCCATGGGGTCCTCCCCTTCATGGTCACAGAATGCTCGGACGCCACTACTTCTAGTGGGACCTGGACTGAAAGAATTCCCTGGAAAGCTGTCAACATTTTAAAGTATTTGGAGCATTCAAATAACCTAGAAATCCTTCTCAATTCTAAGAAAACAAGCCAACTGACACCTTTTGGGCCAGAGAAGCCTCAACAGATAAAAGGCTGAGTTAATCTACACTGACTAGTGTATTTGTACACTACTCCTACCAATGAGACAGAGGAAATTTAACATGAAACAGTTTTGGTTTCTGAGTCTTCAAAGCTCCATGAAATCTGGCCTTTGGTGTAGTAATAATAATAATAATAGAGTCCTTAAAGTGTCCTAAGGCTGAGTAGTCCTTACATCAGACCTATGTGGTAGGTCTGCTTTTTCCAGATGAAGTTGAGTATCCAAGAGGTTAAGTAATTTGTCCAAGGCAAAGAGCTAACCACCAGGGTCTATTTGACTTAAGATCAAATACCTGGCTAAGCCACACTTAGTATTAACAGGAGCAAAGAAGGCAGCATCGTCTGAGGAATGGGCTGCGACATGGGCATGTGGATTCCAGTCCCACATCTGGCACTCCCCTCCTGTGAACCGCAGGCAAGTCTCACAGACCCAGTCCTGAATGATATTCTGTACTGTGGAGCTAAATGAGGCCACGGGTCCTAGTGTTCCTGAGGATCCTTAAGAGGGAAGGCAAGTCCAGGGTGGGGGCCACACTTGTGCTTTTACTGGTTTTATGAACTAGAGTTCTGATTAATATTTCATTTCTGAAAGAAACTTCTCTGCTTTGAAAGTTTGAAAACTACTGGTCCTTTCTAGCTCTAATCTTCTGGGAAACATATCTTGGGTCCAATGTTAATTTTCTTCCCCAGTTTTAGAAGATCTGGCATATATTTTCTATAATATAAAATTATTTTTTTAAGTTAGCACAGAGTCTTGTATTTCACATCTTCACTTCTGTGAAACACTTGGACATATCTATAACTTATCTGGTAAGTCCTTGGCTGGCCTTCACAAGCTATAATCATTACAATGTTCCTTAATGTGAGAAAAACCAATTGTTTCATTAGGATCTACTTTATAAAGGTTTATCAGAATTCCTTGTGGTAAAAAAAGATGGGACCATTTATGTTGAAAATAACAGCTGGTTAACTCTTTATGGTCTTGCTCTATTGGCAGTGTTGTTATTTTTACTCATTACTGGGTCTGTAATGACTAGACAATTTATCCAAAAGCATTTGTGTGGTTCCTGACTTACCTATAAGCAGCTCTTGTCATCAACTGTTGCATACAGGAGGACAGTTGAATAAGCAGATGGACTCAACCCATAGTCCTGTTATCTCAGAAATATGAAACTTTCTACTACAGGACTGTAAAGCCGTATAAGCCACAAAGGGCTAAATAATTTTTATATTAACTACTTCTATGTTGGTTCACCCAAAAAGATCCTGGACAATGTTCCCATGTACAGGTACTTCACATTTCCACCACTGCTTTTGATTTGGCTTTGAACTAAGTTGTCTATTTTTACTAGTCTTCTACCAAACAAATTTTACATGCTATTGTCATTGTTAATTTCTTAAAAGCAAAGAAAGCTTGGTAAGCACTTATTATTCATTAAGCCAATCACAAAACTATCTTTTAATATTAAAAGAAGAGCAAACAGTACGGTTATTTTACTAAACAAAGGCACTAATAATATATGCAGAGCACCTTTACTCTTTGTTACTGGGTTTCTAAACACATCACAAGAATTACATTATTTCCCCTTCCCCAAAAACTCGTTTTAAATTCGCTTAATGCTCCTTCGCTGGTCCCTGAAAGAAACTACAGATATCTTTTAATTACAAGTGTTTGTTCACATACTCAAGCATAGGAATAGCTACTATTTTAGCATGTCTGTGTCGTTAAGACCATCAAATTCTTCACAGTCTCTGCTTTTCATCAAAAGTTTGCTAAGGAATTTTAGCTTAGAGAATTACATTACATGCATGAATGTATGTATGAAGGGTTCTCTGACTAAACTAAAAGTCATTCTTGCATATCATGGCAATGATCCACGCATTAAAGATTCGCCCAACACCCAAACAGAATTATTATGGTTTATTGTGTCTATTATTCCTGGATAATTGGAGTCACTCAAACACTTCAGCTGAAATGTTATATGACTTAAAAAGAATCATCAACTCCTCAATGAAAACACCAAAATGGTTCTCCCTCTCTCTTACTAACATTAACTCAAAGAAAATTAAAGCTAAAAAACTACTGCCTACCCAAATGCATGTTTTAAGTTAAAAGTTACAGATAAGCTCAGGATGTAATATTTCCCCCACAGTAATTCTAACCGTCATGCCACACTTCAGCAGAACTCTAGATTAAACTGATCATGTCCACGTGGGCATAACATTCTGTAAATAAATCAACAGAAGTTAAAATATAAATTGGATTCCTAAATTCCACATTGAGTAAATGAACATTTTAAGGCTCACCACATTAAACATATTTATTAAACACAAAGTCCTGAATAATAAATATACGAAGTGATTTCCTATACAATTTTTTTTTAAGAAACCCACTTTAAGGTGTTGGCCCAAAAAGGTTTAAATAATTCCCTTTACATAATGAACTACCTCTGTTTATCTTGAAATTTTATTTTAATAAAAATACAGAAGAAAAATAGTACTACATTCACACTAAGGTTTCATAAACTGTGGACACCCAGATTAAGAATGAGTCACTACAGATGCATTTTGGTCTATACCATCTAGCTTATAATGTCCTTTTGTGGTCTCAAGGGTGATTCTGGATACTTTCAAAAGTATCCCACATGTGCAGTACCAACTGTAGGCTTAAGAAAAATAATCAAAGGTGAAAATATTGCTCAACACTAAGGAACAAATACCACCAACTGACTGCTCCTGATGGCTGCTAGAAAAATCCCGTCCTTCTTGGACAATAAAAAAAGAGCCCATCCCATATCATTGAAAAAGGGGAAAAACAGGAGGAAATAAAGGGTAAAGTTAAACATTAGCTTTTAAATTAATCCGTGAACTACAAGGATTAGTATCAGCTACTCTACACTAGCGGCCATCACAACACAGATGCAGTTAGGGGACTGCTGTCACCACAACTAAGACACTTGTTACTGCTGCAGAAGCGATGACAGGCTCGTGTTCCCACCACAAGACTACTCCGTTACCCGCAAGGAGTCTGTGGGTGAAGGAAGCCCCTCAGCAGCATCCTCCTTGATAACCTCCTAACAACACAAAACAAGAGTGTGGGTGAAAGGTGAGTGGGGCCAAACTAAGATGATGAATGAACACGATGCTAACATGATCAGAGACAACACTGAAACCTGGACATGAAAAGAGTTTCCCTTAGTGACATTTAAATTTGAAATAACAGTTTAAGTTCTATAGCTTTGACCTTCTAATTTATAAAAATATATTAACAGGAAATTTATTTTTTAAATTGTTAAACTAAGCTGACCATCAGGAACACGTAATATTTTACAATGTATTTTGTTTCGGATTAGATTCAATCATACATTTGAGTAATTCCCTTATCCTATTTAATTTCTGCCGTTAGATTAAAATGCTCTTCCAATATATCCTCGAATTTTTATACCATAGGGCTAACACATATATATATATATTTTTTATATATATATACACACACACACACAGATACCATGTATGTATGTTTTTGTAAAAAGATATTAGAAATTAGCAGATGTAAAGGTTTAGTTTTTAAAGTTTTGGTAACAGACACTGCACTATAAGCCAGAAACTCTCGTTGTAAACAACTCAACATTTATTCACTGAGGCCACTAGTCATTTTCCTTCCATAGACATTCATCAGAAATGAAAACAAAACACATTTTATGTTAGTAATAGCTTATGTGTCTTAAAACTATTTATAAAATAAGTTGCATTCTTTTGCTACAGGAAGAAAATAACCAAACTTCTACTGCTGTCTATGTGTCTTATTAGATTAATACTTTAGTTACCCTTTTTTATACTTACTAGGCCATTGCTCTGATCTCTGGGCAAATTCGTTTTTACTGATGGACGTGAGATGAGGTGTTGGGAGCCGCCAGGGTAATACCTTGGCGTGTAAAGGTAGGGGGCAAAGAATGGCTATGGAAAAAACACGTAACAAAAGAAGGGGATAAACAATTACACAAATCAAAATGTGATGAGATTTATCAAATGAAACTAACCAATAAAATACAACTCCAAATTTTTAATAATGCAAGTGACAAAACAAAAGAAAAAGAGCCTTACTCATAGTCTGTAAGATATCAAACCCAAATTTAAGACCCAGTATTTAAATTTTCAGATTGTTGATTTAATATAAGGTTTTTTAAGCAACTAAAGTTTTACACCTTACAATGTGACAAGAGTTTCTCCTTAACATTTTTATGGGCTTACCATGTACCAGTTCCTAAGTGATTTATAAATATTAACTCACAATCTCTTAAAAAAAAAAAAAGGCAGAATGGACTCTTAATAGAATACTATTCTTTACAAAAAAAGATTAGCCTTAAGCAAGACCAAAAAAAGTCTCAATATATATGAGAACACCCCAGTATGGATTCCAGGAATATTTTTACTCTAAGTTCCTAGAGCTTACTTTATATCCTATACCCTAGAGTGTATCTCCTAAATAAGATGTATTTTTTTTTCATGGGGAATCCATTGTTTAGCGAGATTTATAACTACAGCATTTATTTGTAGCCAACATCACATAAACAGGAGATATCAGATTATATGGGCTAAACATAAAGATTAAAACTCATTAAGCTTCATTACACTGAAATAACATCTTCCCCTACCTTTTTACTGCTGCCATTTAAGAAAATTATTCCCCTTTTAACTTTCAGACTAAAAACCTCAAATAACTAGAACAAAAAATAACTAGACCTAAAAACGTGAGAAAATTTTAAGTGTTTTTAAAATGATAAAATGCCATTAAAGCATCACATCAGCCTATATGGTATGGTAAATTAAAAAAATAAATAAATTTCTTGGTTTCAAAACCTCAACTGTCATCTACTGATCAATGAGCCATTTTATGTTAAATTATAGCAGATTTTAAGACTGCTAAATAAAACCCTGCATTTCAACACTGTCTACCACACAGTTAAATTTTACAAGGATGGAATACATTATAAAATGCTATTGTTCCACCTTTTTCTCCTTGTCTGAGTAAAAGAGTAGAATAACATTCATACGACCTCTATGAATAGTGCCCCTAATTACAGTTGAGCTTGAACAACACAGGGGTTAGGAGTGCTGACACCGCCCCCCCATCGTGTAGTTGAAAATCTGTCAAAATAACTTTTGACTTCCCCAAAACTTAACTACTAATAGCCTACTGGCGACTGGAAGCCTTACTGAAAACATAAACATTCTGAATGCACATATTTTGTAGGTTATATGTACTATCTGCTGTATTCTTACAATAAAGTAAGCTAGATCTAGAACAGAAAATATTAAGAAAATCATAAGGAAGAGAAAACACACAGTACTGTACTGTATTTATTTTAAAAAATGCTGTGTATAAGTGGACCCACAGAGCTCAAACCTGTGTTGTTCAAGGGTCAACTGTACTTACATGGCCAACATTTTTCAAAACCTGAAAATTTAATTTAAATTCTGGAATTCCTTCATTGCCACATTTATTCTAAACTTTGCTTTCTTCCTAGCTCACAGGGTATTTACTTAGGCATGCAGTTGGCTTCTGTGACCACTAGCCCCTACATTTTCCTCAAATTAGACTAAAGAGGGAGAAAACATAAATAAGAAACTGTAATGGACCTTAGTGTACAGTTCCAGAAAGTATAATACTAGGGCTCATGCTCCATTACCCTGTAGAAAATATTAATACTTAAGAACAGTAGGATGGGTGTAGCTCAGGCCACTAAAGTTGATAAGGTCTGTATACCACCGATCATTGTACTTTCATCTTTTTCAGTAGAAAGATCATATTTATACTAAGTAAACAATTATGCATGACTGCAGATAACTTGAAATATAACTCTAGAAATGGGCTACAGTGCTATTATTTGGCAATAACGTCTAAATCCTACAAGCAGTATCTTCTATCATAATCTCACATTTAAAAGCTGTAACACATACTAAATATAGGTTTACTGAATACTGTGGAAATTTAAGTTTTGAGTTAAATCATTGTTCTAAATGCCAATATAATTATGCAAAATATAACAAACGGAACATTTGTTTATGAACAAATAGAGAAACAGCTCCCTTTGTAGCATAGGATAGTCGCTGATGACCCTGTGGAATTCACTTTCTTATAAAAGCAAAACACATCTCTGACATTCAAGACTCAATTGAGATCTAGAACCCATTAAAGTTAAAAATTCTTTTGATTTAAAAAAAATCATACATTTTAAATTCAAACTTAACATTTTTCCTATTTTAAAGCTAACATGCAGTTTCAAAACAATAACAGAATCCATAGCAGAAAACTTCTGATATTTCCCCCAAACAAATTCTTAGAATGAAAGATTCCTAGCACTTTCTTACTCTGTTGTAGAACGGATGCTGAGGTCCTGTCATCCCACTGTAATAGCTGCTATGAGGCTGTGGTGACACGACCCCACCTCCAAATGGTCCATTGAAGGAAGTGGAAGAAGAACAGACAGATGGAGGCTGACTGTAGCCTGACGGTGGTCTCGGTGGAGCTTCGTGTAAAGGCAGTGGAGGATACGCAAGTCCTCCGATATTAATCTGGTCTCTCGCAGCACGAACATCTAAAAGATTAAATGGTACCCCAGAAGGCAAATTAGTCTAGCTATCACTTCCTCCTTTAGTTATCAGATAGAAACATGTTTTTTTTCACTCTTGCCAAGGATTCCAACTGACTTAAAGGAGACAGGAAATCCTGACTCATAAAATCTCGTCCACAGACATTCTAGTGAGAAAATCCAACTACTTTGCATAAAAGCTTTTGTCACCATTTGAAAAGTCACCAACATCTGGATTCTTCTCTTCAGTTACCAGAACAATAATTTTTTCTCTGACTTTCTAAGGTATTTGTGCTATTCTAACAATGGTTATGATCCATAAAGTGTTACCATTAATAATTCACAGTGGTCTAATAATACAATGATTACTAAACAGTGGGTTTGCAAACTATATGATTTATCCTTCTCTGAAAAAAACAATTCCATAGCCACAAACTCACACTTTGATATCAGCCTTCTAACTGGTACCCAAAAAAGAATGTCGTGGTTTTAAGCTCGCTCTTCCTAACTCCCAGAAAACTCAACAGTGGGTCAGCAGTGCCACACAAAAGATACCGTGTTTCAGTAAAGGTTTTGTGTGTGTGTGTGTGTGTGTGTGTGTGTGTGTCTATGGCGATGCTTCAAGAATAAATGAAATTATTCCAAAGCTTTACTGTCACTGTCCTTAAGTTCCAGTCCACAAATTTAAGTTAAAATTTAGAAAGCAATATAAAGATATGTTTGCCCCTTTGGACAGAGACCCCTATTAAGATTAGTCACAGAAAAATTACAATGGACTGACATCTTAAAGTGGTGACTATATCTTAAAAGGAATCTGATTCCAAAGAAGTCAGGTGTGTGGGTCAAGAAACATTATAATAAAGTGGTTTAACAAGTAACATTTTCTTAATAGTCTCTAAAGGAAGTCAAGATTCCTAATCCTCAATTTCATTAATTGTCCTGTGTAGTGCTTGGTTCAGTATTTCCTGGGTTTTCACGGAGCAAGACAAACTTAATATAGCTAAGTTAGAAATGGGAAACATTCTGAAGACTTCAGATAAGACAAATTAAATTTACTACTAATACTTACCTGCAATAATTTCCCGTAGCTTGGGGTCTAGGTTTACAGTGCACGGCAAAAAGGTTTTTACATCTCGAGCCACAAGAACTGGGGTCCTTGAAGACAAAAACACTTCAAAGTTTCTTATATCTCCATCTATTTCAAGCAGTGGCTCAACATCTTTAGTTGTTGGAATATTCTTTGATATTCTTTAAACAAGAAACAAATGAAAAAGGTCATTAATGTCACTATTAGAAAGGAAAATTCTATATGTACCTTAAAATTTATTTATAAAAATAAGTAACATATTATACATCTTTTTTTATTAATGTACAGCTTATATATACTTTATTAATTATACATCTTGTTCTCATTAAAAATGTTAAGGAAAAAAAATTGGTACACTACAAAATTACTAAGATAACAAGTGTGAGGTCAGAATTATAATGCCTTTGACCAAAGGCAGGACTGGAGCTAGGAAACAGGAAGGAGAGTAGCGTATTCCAGGCACTTCACATGTTGGCGAGGACCTCTCAGGGAAAATTAAATGAGTTATCATTTTACACTCGAGGAGAGTGAGCCTCAGACAAATAAGGCGTCCTGCCTAAAGACACACAACTGCACAAGAGAAGCTGACTGGCTCCAAACTCCATGCTTATCATGAGATACCATGGTTCTTGCCTTTGCAAAGAAGAGAATAAACAATCATTTTTATTTTTTTTAACAATAATTTTTAAATAAATTACATAAACTAGAAAAAAGTTAGCACAGGTTTTTCCTTTTTCAAAAAAGGTTATATTCTCTATTTCTTCACTGCTCAGACCCAATCCTGGGCTGCTAGCCAAATATTAAAAGCCATCTGAGGGAAAATCCAGAGAACAAAATTAGCAAACAAGAAAAGAATAGTGTGCTGGTGAGAAGATAAGGACAGCAATTTTGTCTTCATGAATTTCAGGGAGTCCCTCTTACGGACTCACTCACATATGTACAAAACGGAAAAGCCGTCCGAAATGGGATTACTTCTTAATAAACTAGAATGACATTCAAACTGATTATTAATATAGTTTAAATGATATGAAAAACTTGGAGAACAGTTACAAAGAATCATTTGCCAAAGTGGCCAAAATTTTAGAGCTTAAATAGTTAAAAAGGTAGTTCATCTGTTTCAGAAGTTTAACATAAAATACTAAGAAGAGAAGCTAGAAAGATTTAGATAAAAACACACAGCTGACAAGTCACATGAAACAAATTAACTGAATTTTAATGCCAGCTCTGCTTAAACTTGAATGTGAACAGTGTTCTCAATATGATGAACAATACTTCTGTTCACAAGCCAACAGTCTACTGCTGCTTTCCAGACTGAAGTCTCGATTCTAACATTTTGAGCTCAATACATTAAGCTCTTCTACTGAAAGAGATATTTATGTAAATGATAATCTTTTGGCAGTGGGCCACTAAAATCATATGTGTCTTTATTTTTCAGATATTTTCCCAAAGGTTAGTATTTAAAGAATTTAAGTAACTTCACTTTTCAATTAAGACTGAATTTAAATTTCTAGTATTACAAATCATGTGAATTAAAGTTGCCAGCAGTTAAATGGTCCACAGAAAGCATTATAAAACCTCAGGCATCAATGAGCTCTTAGTAGGTTTAAATGCAATTTCTTTCTATGCTACCAATCTAGCAGTACTTGTTAATGCCAACATCAATGTAAGTTAAAAGCATTTTGATTATAAATGACAGTGGTTTATAGAAAGTCCATATTAATTCCTTGGCAGAAATTACATAAGCCATTCAAATCACTTCCATTCAAAATGAGGGCTTAAATTACAGGGAAAAAAACTTCCTATTTTAAATCAAAATATAAACAGATTCGAAAAGCATAATTTATGAAGAAGGCATTACTTAACATACTTTATCTAAAAGTAGCCACCTAATAATGTCATTATTTAATCACTGGAGGTTAAAGATAAATTTTCTTTAAAAATTTAAACAGGGAAAACTCTTAACTGCCTCAGAATTTTTTACCTTAAAACCAATTTAACCCCTCATAGACCCAAATACTTGCTATCACAGTGAATGCCCATTTGTTAAATAATGTTCTATGCATTCTGGAAAGAGATGGAACATACAGACAGAAAACAGCTACTCTGCACTGTAGCCAATGGGTGAGGAACAAAAGATGAAGTGCACATCTGTGGAAACACAACCAAACACCCTCAACACCTTCGGAGCTAACTATGCTCTCTTGTTCTGTCTTGACCCAATTAATGCCTACTTATCCTTCATCTCAGCCCAACTCCCCCTCTTCAAGGAAGTCTTCCCCAAGAGCAGGCCCTCATAGCACATACACTTTCTTGCATACCACATATCACTACTGGATAATTATTTTATTAATGTCTACTCCCCCTCTAGACGAGAAGTTTCCTTAAAGCTGGGAACAAGTTTGGTTTTGTTCACTATTGTATCTCCAGTGCCTTGTGAGTATTGTCACATTACTTTTGCTTAATAAATATTTGTAGAGTGAATACACACAAAAAATGCACTGTTCCCAAAGAACCCTATTCTTTTACAATAATTTTCGCTTTCATTACCCTTTCTGATATTGAAAAAAAAATTATGCTTGGAAAAGTGTAGGTTGATCCACTTTCAGTTAATTTTTGTACATGGTGTGAGATAGGGGTCCAACCTCATTCTTTCACATGTGGAAATCTAGTTGGCCCAGCACCATTTGTGGAAGAGACTATTCTTTCCCCCATGAAATGGACTTGGCACCCTTCTCAAAGCTCAACTGTCCAGAGATGTATGAGTTAATTTCTGAACTCTCAATTCGATTCCATTGGTCTATATACCTATCCTTAGCCCAGTGCCTCATTGTTTTAATTACTGTAGTTTTGTAATAAGTTTTGAAATTGAGAAACAGTAGCCCTCCAACTTTATTCTTCTTTTTAAAGATTGTTTTTGCTATTTGGGATCCCTCACAATTTCATATGAATCTGAAGATCAGGTTTCTATTTCTGGGGAAAAAAAAAAAGGCTATTGGAATTTTGGTAGGGATTGCACTGAATCTGTAGATCACTTTGGGTAGTACTGACATCTTAATATTTACTCTTCCTGTCGATGAACATGAGATATATTTTCATTTACTTAGATTTTTTTTTTAGATCTTCTTTAATTTAGCAATTTATAGTTTTCAATGTACAAGTCTTTAACCTAATTGGTCAAATTTATTCCTGGGCATTTTATTCTTTTAAATGCTATAGTAAATAGAATTGCTTTCTTAATTTCCTTTCAGATTGTTCACTGCGGGGGTATAGAAACACAACTTATTTTTGTGTTGATCTGTAGCCTGCAACTTTGCTGAATTTATCAGCTCTAGCAGCTTTCTTGTGGATTCCTTGGGATTTTCTGTATACAGGATCATGTCATTTGCGATGGGAGATAGTTTTATTTCTTCCTTTCCAACTGGGATCCTTTTACTTCTGCTTCTTGTCGAACTGCACTCACTAGAACTTCCAGTAGAATAGTGAACAGCAGTGGTGAAAGTGGGTGTCTTAGTCAACTCGGGCTGCTATAACAAAACACCAAAGACTGCATAGCTTAAACAACATTTACTTCTCACAGTTTGTGGAGTCTGGAAGTCTAAGATCAGAGTGACAGCTCAGACAGGTTCTGATGAGAACCCTCTCCCTGGTTTGCAGCTAGCTCTCTGGTCCTTCTCATAAGGATACTAATCCCATCCTAAGGACTCTACCCTAATGACCTCATCTGAACCTACTTACGTCCCAAAGTCCCCATCTCTGATACGATCACATAGAGGAGAAAGGCTTCAGCGTATGAATTTTGGAGGGATACATGTAGTCCATAGAGCAGGAATCCTTGTCATGTTCTGTCTTAGTGGGGAAACTTGCAGTGTTTCACCATTGAGAATGAAGTTAGCTGTGGGTCTTTTACAAATGCCCTTTTTCATGTTGAATAAGTTCCCATGTATTCTCAGTTTTCTGAGTGTTTTTATCATGAAAGGATGCTGGATTTTGTCAAAGGGCTTTTCTGCACTGAGTATTCTCTTGCAATCCTTTTTATTTCTGTATGATTGGTGGTAATGTCTCCACTTTCTTTTATTCTTTGTCAGTCTAATAAAAGGTTTGCCAAACTTGTTGATCTTTTTCAAAGAAACAACGTGTGGTTTTGTCAGTTCTCACTACTGTTACTCTATTCTCTATTTATCTCAGCTTTAATCTTTATGATTTCATTCCTTCTGCGAGCTTTGAAATTTTTAAAATTTAGTTTTTTCCTAGTTCCTCAAGGTCTAAAGTTAGGATATTTAGGTCTTTATAATCCAATATATATATTGGATTTATAGCTATACATTTCCCACTGAGCACTGCCTTTGCTGCATCCCTTAAATTTTAATCACCCCTACAATTCTTATAAAAGTACCTTGATAACAATTCGTGAATCACCTTCATATTATGTTGGAAAGGCCATTAGCCTAGGGAGTCAGAAAAATAGACATTTTCCTTAGCAATAGCTAAAGTAAAGTTATAACGTAGTAAGAGCTAAAACTGCCCACATGCAGAAGGCTGTGTTGAGTGTACAACAACACTCAATGGAGCAAAGAACTTGTTAGAAGTGAAAACAAAGAGACATCCCCATGCAGTGGTCAGAGCTGACTCTCAAGACAACAGTGCACAGTGTCAAGTGTTCTCAGTAACACTACTTTCCAAAGCTTACAAAAGTAATCTTGCATTTTAAAGGCATCCTATTCAGTAACTAAACTAGGAAACAACAAAGCATTTGTATATGTGGCAGAGTGAATACATAATCACGCCAAACCTTCAGGTTTGTTTCTGGTTTCAAGTATTTAATGTGTTTGATTTATGTGCTTAAGGATGGTCCAATTAGGGTTATATAATACAAACCATAAAAGTACTTGTCTGTTTCCAAATAAACCATTGGCAAAGCTAAACAATGTATTCTTTTCCCAGAGAGCTTATTCTACATGTAAAAAAAATTATTTCCCTCTGAATGTGTATATATCCAAGAAGATCTATATTTCCTACTTGGTCAAAACACTAGGACCAAAGATTACTTTTTTACACTGGAGGAAACATGTAGTAATGTAATAAAAAAATGTTTTAAATGCTCAATACACGAACTCAGTAGACTATCATTAAGACCACAATTTGCCTATCAGCAGCTGGGTTTCAGCTAGACCTCACAAGGGCAGCAGAAGATATGACTTTGGAGGCAGAGATACCCCTACATCCAGGACCTCACGTGACACGGCTCCCCCTTTTTCCAGTTATGTTCACATTTCTGAATTATAAGTCAGTGCTGCGGGCCATGTCTTGTTCATATGTTTCAGTTGTTCTTGCTTCTGGCTTTGAGCATGAAAAATAAACTAGGACTAGAAATAATAGGAAAATTTTATGACCATAAAAATCTCCTTCTTGGGATTAAGAGTACACTTATTGTGACGAGCACTGAGTAATGTAGAGAGGTGTTGCATCACTATATTGTACACCTGAAACTAATATAATATTGTACATTAATTATACTGGAATTTAAAAAATTTTTTATACATTTTTAAAAGCATTGAATTATTTTGACACAGAAGCATTTACACTCGAAAAGAAATGCAGCTTAATAATCTCTAGTGATGATTCAATTCAATCCAGTAATGAACAACAGTGTGTTCAACTGCTGAGAAAACTTAGTATACCAAAGTCTGGGGTAAAAAAATCTCCCTTTGCAGCTTCTATATAAATTTATTACATATTTACATGTTAGATGCTTTCCATTAAAGGCAGTCATTTCTAGGAATACAATACCTACACTGCCACTTGAAATGCAACTTGGATGGATCCTGAGAGCATAGAACAGAGGCAATGGCTTTCCTTAAATCCAGATTTGACCATCTAAGTCAGAACAAGGCTGTAATATTTGACAATTAAAATTAAAAAAAAAAATTAAAAGCAATGAGGGGTGCCTGGGTGGCTCAGTCAGTTAAGTGTCTGCCTTCGGCTCAGGTCATGATCTCAGGGCCCTGGGATCGAGCCCCCAGGGCAGGCTTCTTACCCAGTCCCTGCTCAGTGGGGAGTCTGCTTGTCCCTCCTCCTCTGCACCCCCTCCCCACCCCGCTCGTGCATGCATGAGCTCTCTCAAATAAATAAAATCTTTTAAAAAAATAAAAACAAAGGCTGGGTCACTTGTTAACTGTCACTGGGTCAATTACCTCTCTTTGATTCCAGTTTCCTTATTTCAGAGGGCTGAAGCAGATCTCTCAGATCCTGTCCATAGCCCTGTAGATGCTTCCCACATACCCTGCCATGTGGGAGATGCTCTTTCAAAGTAATGAAGGAAAGCACTCCTTCCACATCTGAGCTCCCTTGGTCTTTGGTGTAAAAATGACACCGGAAGCATAACTTCACTTGGCTTTAAGGTTGCAATTTTGGTAACTACAGGGGTTAGAAAGGATCAACAGACAGGAAGGGTAAGATATGAAAGACCAAAGAGGTATCTGCCTAGGTTCACCTACACTACTGATAAGGCACTGCCTTCATTCATGCGTGTTGTGGAAAATGTTCTGAGGAATGCATCCCTTTTCTTACATACAGTCCAATAGGAAAAATATATTTGAAGGTTATAAAGAGTTGAGAAGAAAATTTTAAAAGAACTAGCATTTGTAGCCTACGGCCTGCCATTCTCTAAGCCAGGTGTTTGATCTAGTTTTCTATCTCCTAACATTCCAGGAGATACCATTTCAATTTTTAAAATGAGAAAACTGAGGCTCGGAGATAAGCACCCAGCCTGACATTACCTCAGATGTAGGTGGCCCAGCTGGAACCTATCTGGCCTGATTCAAAAGCCTGTGCCTTGTTCCCTCCACCGGTTCAAACTGGATGCCACAGACATGGTTCAAAGTTCTTAATTAATGATTTACATATTTTTAACTACTTAAAATATAATAAAATAGAACGCTGTTACATATTAAATTTTAACACACTCAAGAAGACCAACATATAAGCCTCTTGTACCAGGTCATCTTGGCTTTTTGTTTTAATTTTTTGTGGACTTCGAATTAAAGTTTCTCCTCCATCTTCATGTGTATATTTAAATTCTTTCATTTTTTTAATCCAATTTTTCTGTTCATAAAATTAGGCAAGCAAGTGCACTACTCCACCCTATGTGCCTGAGTGCAGAGTGTAATAAACAGAAAATCACAATGTTAATTCACAACATGACCCAGGACCTTGTCAGAGAAGCAGCACCCAACAAACACTTCAACCAATTATAAGAAATGTGAGCAACTGTAAGATAATGCTGGTGATTGACCTATGAAGCCAAATTAATTGAAAACATCCTGCCACTACAAAGCAGGTTAAAAAAATTGGTAACATTTGTATCTACTTAGGATTTAGAATTTTCTTTTTTTTCTTCTAATTTTATTTACTTGAGAGAGAGAGAGCGCACACACACAAGCAGGGGGAGGGGCAGAGGGAGCGGAAAAAGCAGGCTCCCAGCTCCATCCCAGGACCCTGAGATCATGACCTGAGCCGAAGGCAGACGCTTAACCACTGATCCACCCAGGCTCCCCAGGATTTACAATAGTCTTAATATTACCAAAACTAAGTAGGGAAACAAAGAGATGTTTAAACCAATGTAAGATTGCAAGGATCGTCCACATGTTTCAATTTTAATATTCTGCAGCACAGCTCATTTTTCTTACTAACTAAATTTATTAGGTAAGTTATAATTTGAATCAATTAATTTATATTCATTCTGCTTTATTTACTGGGATTATGCATAAGATTTGATTTGCAAAAAGGTTTCCACTAAGGGGAAAAAGCCTAAAAAACAATGTACTAAAGCACGATGCCTACCCAGTTGCTACCACGCAAGAGATCAGATAATAACAACTCAGACAGTAAGATAATAGTTTCAAGGTAAAGTTATGAGAGAAGACTGCAGTAAAGAGGCTAAGAGAGGTAAAATAATTCACAACTGACTCAATATGAAAATAGTATCTATCATAAAGACTATTGTTTTATATCGAGTTTGTACTATGATGTATTAAAAAATATTCTGATGAAAGTAAATGAGATCCACGTTTCAAGGCTGTTGGAGGTACTAATAGTATTGTGAGGTGCTACCAAGCAGTAAGAGATATTCATGTTATTGTTTCATTTTAGAAATTTAAAAAATTGTTCCATTAACCATATAGAAGAAGCAAATGTTTTGCAATAAAACTCTGAAAAGCAGGTGTAGAGAATGGAGGCTCTGAAATCAAAGTCTGCCTATGAATATGTCTCAGATTAAAGGAAAACCTTTATTAGACAAGCTGTTTTGAAGACTGTCTATTAAGTATAGAACCCAAGATCTAACAATGATTAGAATTTATATTTTTTCATCCAAATACAAATTTTTAAGTAGATCAATTTTAAACACTCCTCTTTTTCATGTCCACCCTTTCCCCAAAAGCTAATTTAAAAGTATTTTAGCAGGAAAAGGCACTATTTAAACTTAATAAAAAGACTATGCCATTATGATCAGATAACCATTCATTTGCCTATGATCATGATTCTCAGTGCTTATGGATGTCCTGTGAAGCCATTAAAAAAAAGGAAATTAAACTTTAAAATTTAAAATATTCATATTTAAACTCAGTGTTCTCCTCGTTTTTCTGCTATGGAAAGGGAAAAGCAAAATGCATTAGATCTTATTTCGTGGCTGAACACGCTAATCATAATGTCTCTGGTGAAATACTCCCATCTTGTGGACTTCTCCGGTATTGCTAACAGAAGCCGCTTGTAGCTTGGCTTTACAGCAGCATCTCCCCTTATCTTAGTGTTTCAATTACGTAGCATTCTTGTTTTTTATTCTCATATTTCGAGGAGTCTTAAAAATATTTTGATTTGAAATTCTGAAATCATGAACTTCTGTTGAAGAAAATAATTTCAGGCAAAAAACCTGATCTCTGAAAGTCTCTCTATATAGAATCTACATATAGAGAGAACATACATGTATGTGTGTGTACACACATATATATACTCTAAATATATATAAATATTTATAGTTTGGTGGAAAATTTGAATTCTTCAATAATCAGAATGGTTTTTTTTAAATATAAACGTGCATAATACTCTTACTGTATTATAAAATAAACTGTAAACCTTCATCGGTAATATTTTTTGTTTCACATATTAAAACATATAGAGAAATTAATTTTTCTACTTCTGTGTTTTCAAATAACCTTAACTAATATGCTTCAATTTTTCATGTTGGAATTAGAAACACACAACTTTGGAATATTTAAAATTCTTTATTCTACATTATCATAAAATTACTGGACATGGCATCATGAGTTTAAATGAGAAAATACTTTAAAAATCAATTTTATCCTATTTAAAGCAAAAGAAAAGTTATTGAAAAGCTACCTAAAAAAAATTACAGCCACTTAGTGCATATAAAAATGATATAAAGTTAAACAGACGGACCAGCTGTTTAAGTGCCAAATATCACAACTGATTTTAAGCATTCCCTACAAAACCTACTGCAGTTACCAGACACAATTAGAACTGAATAAAGCACTTACTTGGGGTTTTACATAAGTTGGTAAGAAGTTTGCATTTTTTTAATAGAAAAGATATTCAATCCTCTGGAAAAAATTCTATCTGACCATTGATACATAATAACATTCCCATTGACTATAATATCTAATTCTAAATATTTATTTGAAAAATGAATAGAATATATCTGGAAATAATAAAATTAGTATAGTTATGTATTTCTAATGTCTCAGACCTACTGCCCCACTGTGTCGTGACAGACCATCTCTCCTGGCTTCCAGAAATAGGCCTGGGGAACGTCCAACAGTTACAGCTGTGTGATCTTAGGTAACTGCCACTCTGCCTCCCAGACTTAATATTAAATAAAATAATCTATGTAAAGTGCTTAATCCAATGTATAACATATATTGAAGGCTCAACTAATACTAACTAGTATTTTATTAGCATGTACCCAGGACATAACAGACTCTATAAATATTTGCTTGATGAATGAACCCAATGAAAATGTTTAGCATGACAAAAATGGAGTCCAGCTCATTTATAAGGTCTTTTTATTTTATTTTTTTTTAAGATTTTATTTATTTATTTGACAGAGAGAGACACAGCGAGAGACGGAACACAAGCAGGGGGAGTGGGAGAGGGAGAAGCAGGCTTCCCGCAGAGCAGGGAGCCCGATGCGGGGGGCTCAATCCCAGAACCCTGGGATCATGATCTGAGCCGAAGGCAGATGCTTAGCGCCTGAGCCACCCAGGCGCCCCTATAAGGCCTTTTTAAACAATACTGTCAACTGCCTGTAAGTAGGACCTGAAGTGGGAGGGACCTGTCTAAAAGTGTGCCAATATCAAAAATTGACAAGGCAAGAAACAGCAAATGTTGGAGAGGTTGTGGAGAAAGAGGAACCCTCTTACACTGTTGGTGGGAATGCAAGTTCATACAGCCACTTTGGAAAACAGTGTGGAGGTGCCTCAAAAAATTAAAAATAGAGCTACCCTATGACCCAGCAATTGCACTATTGTATTTACCCCAAAGACACAGATGTAGTGAAAAGAAGGGCCATATGCACCCCATTGTTCATAGCAGCAATGTCCACAATAGCCAAACTATGGAAAGAGACAAGATGCCCTTCAACAGACGAAGGGATAAAGAAGATGTGGTCCACATATACAATGGAATATTACTCAGCCATCAGAAAGGATGAATACCCAACTTTTACATCAACATGGATGGGACTGGAGGAGATTATGCTAAGTGAAATAAGTCAGCAGAGAAAGTCAATTATCATATGGTTTCACTTATTTGTGGAACATAAGGAATAGCATGGAGGACATTAGGAGAGGGAAGGGAAAAATGAAGGGGGGAAATCGGAGGGAGAGATGAACCATGAGAGACTATGGACTCTGAGAAACAAACTGAGGGTTTTAGAGGGGAGGGGGGTGGGGGGATGGGTTAGCCTGGTGATGGGTATTAAGGAGGGCACGTACTGCATGGAGCACTGGGTGTTATATGCAAACAATGAATCGTGGATCACTACATCAAAAACTAATGATGTAATGTATGGTGACTAACATAACAAAACAAAAAATAAAAGTGTGCCAATACGAAGCAATTCCAAACCACGGCATTCATAAAAGGATTACAAATGCAAGAAACCTTAGAAATGTGGCTGAACTCAGAGTTCAGGGAAATGTCTATGAAAACTTTGCTTCGATTTTAGTATCACCCAACAAAAGGTGAAAACTAGTAGGTGTTAACTGAAATGGTAATCACCATTCAATTGTGTGTACTGAGAACTTACTAAATGCCTGACCCAGGGATATACTGGTATAAAAACAAGGAAACATTTTACCCACATTTAGAACCAAAGAACAAGTATCTGTATGAATAGTATTCTCAAGATAAAATGTGGCTTCTCATTCACCACCCTCCCCCAATCCATGCTTTCCTCAATCTGAATGTCATCATATTTCTTTAGTTTCAGAAATAATCACTACTGCCTACTCTATACCAAAAATATCTAGAAGCGAGGAATTCAGCAAGGTTTAAGGAAGTTACAGTCCATGGAGTTAACAGTCTAGTTCAGGAAACAAATATTAAAGAAAGAGCAATGAGAATATTTAAAGAAGGGTAACTATGATAAGCACCATGAAGGAAAATACCAGCATACAATGAATACATCTAGTAAAATCTTGGAGAATGGGGTATGCCTGGTCACAAAACGCTTCTTGAGGTTGTGGTATTTAAGATGTGAATGAGGTGGCGGGGGCAGGATGGGGGCCACAGAGAAGTGCAGGTGGAAAGGTGAAAAGAGGGAGAAAAAGAAAAAAAAAAAAAAAAAAGCAAGAGGGAGCAGGCATGAGAATGGGCTGCAGAGCCAGGCTAGGACTGTTTAGAACTCCAGGTAAACCTGATTCCTCTATATCAAATTTTGACCAATTATTTCTCTTTATCCTTAGAGCCCAAGTTGACATACAACAGCCATCATTTCCATCTTATAGTACTCATAAATCAAATTCAGTATTACTCTACAAGCAACCCATTAGTTGCTCTCTACACCTATCAGTTAATGCAATGGAAACCACCTTTCATTCACTCTCAACCAGGGGTTTAAATGTGAGGATTAGGGGACAAGCCATGCAGCTGGCAAGTCTAAGTGAAAGGCGGCTATTTAAAAATGATTCAAAAAGTAGCCTTCTAAATCCAACATTTTACTAGAAAATAAAGAATAAAATGACCTTAAGAAACAAACTATTACAACAGGAAAATATACACATGGAAATTAGTCATTCTGGAGATGTTTAGAATAACTAGTTTTCTTCGGTACACTGCAACAAGACTATAGAGGATATTGTTCATTTCTTAGCTTTTTCACATTCATCTCTATGACCCATTCTCGATCACTCATTTCATCTTTACTGTGGGATCCCCACCTACTTTCTGCACAACTTTTCATTTACCCTGATTTTTCCAAGATTATCCCTTTACCAGCACAGGATTCTCAAAATATGCTCCCTTATGTCAACAGAATTCCCTAACTCCGGCCAAGTTACACTGATGCAACCAAATACTAGGCACCTTAGAGCATATAGGGTATGGACACAATTTTTTCAAGACCTTGCAGTAGATATCCTTTTTACTCAGGATAAAAAGCCAAAACCCTTACAATTATCCTCCATGTCCCATACTCCCCTGACCTCCCTGACCTCATCGCCTACCTCCTCCCCTTTACTGAGTCCTCTAGCCACATCAAATCCCTTGTTGTTGCTATTACTGGTACATTCCAGGTACTCTCTGGTCTTAGGACCTTTGTCCATACCGTTCCCTCTGCCTAGACATCTGCTTGGCTAATTCTCTCATTTCCTTTAAGTCTTTGCTCAACTTTTCCCTTCTCAACGAGAACTACCCTGAATACAGTATTTATAGTATATGTATTAAGGGAAAGTGTGTTTTGGGAAAAAAGATGGAAACAATAATCATATATAAGACAGTGATTTAATAAATGTTGAATGGTGACAACACCAACACATACTGAGAAGTCACATCATATCAAAAAGACAGAATTTTCATTAAGATTCTAAACTACATATAAAAGGCACCAAAACAACATGCATGAAACAGTATTTGGCATAAGTATTTCTATCTAAATTAGGAGAAATATCCTTAGTACAAAGGCTGTACTTTGTACTACAAAGGAGATGAGACAACTTCTTCACAAATCTAAACTAACTAGTCCAGCTTTTCATGCTATTGAAATTCATGACTTAAATCCACATGCAAGAGAAATAAACCTGTTCATAATTTGGGTCACATGATGGGGGGAGGGGCAACAAATATTGCCCAGAACATGAAGTAAAGAGGAAGGAGGTCAGTCAGAGCTAAGGGAGGCATGAGATAACCAGAAATAAGCAAATTAAACTCAGGAAAATTTTGGCTGAATATCAAGTAAGAACATCATAAGATATGAGGTTTTATTATGAAAAATGTCAAGTACAGAAATACCACTACTTAGAAAATTTAAAGATACTGAATTGAGCATAAATGTTATAAGTCAGATGTCTATAGTGCCTATTCAGCAAACAGCTATTTCAGTGAAGTGGAACATGGTTACCATTCTAAGGCTCTCTCAAAACTTATTCAACTGTTTGTAAGTATGGCATTATCCTTATCACAAAACTATTATGACCATATCATCCTGAGTAAATGACTGCTTGAGCAGTGTCAAAACAGAAATTTAAAACATTATCTTCATGAAAACTACTTAAATTGATCTTTTAAAAACCTCTATCGTTGTTTAAAATGCTTACTGAAAAATACCAGAAATAAAGTTTTATACTAAAATATTTCAATGGTTGTCTAAAACGTCGTAATAAAAAGTAGACACAAAATCTTTATCTATAGTTTTTATTTTACTCCCTTTCTTCTTACTAAATGTATGTTAACAAAAAAAAAACCCTCAAATGATCTAGACAAAAGCTTTTAGCTCAACACATAATTGCAAGAAAATTACAATAATTGTGCCAATTAAAATAATCTTGAATGAACAGTATGTCATCTTAATGTTCCGATGGTTTATAGAGGGATCTACTTAATTAGCTGAAATTGCTTTCCAGTGTTAGTATCAAATGTCATTTGTTAAAAGTTGAACAATTTAGAAAATAATTTAACAAAGCAATTTTACCAAACACCAAGAACCAACATTTTCTTTTTCAGCTGAATAAAGCAAGCAGATGTGTCATCAAGTTGCTATAAAAATAAATGAGGCTTTTTATGGATTAAAAAATAAATTTTACTACTAGCGTTAAAAATACTATTTTCTGATTGTTTTTATCAAATCAGATTTCTTTAATAAAATAAATGAATATCAATTATATACTCTGCTTTTGTCTGCTGTAAATAAAACTTTTTATTATTCAAATGACAAGCAATGGAATCAAAGAACTCAACTATGGTTAACCAGAAATAGTCATCTAAATTATTCTAACATATTCCAATATATGTTCTTTCAATATGCTGATCAAATTGTCTTCCCATAGTTTTTCATTGCAAATCATCTTACATTCAATTATTAAGTCAATCCCTTAATGAATTCTTAAAGATTCTTACTACATTGTCTTTTTCTCTCTTCCTTAGACTAGCTATAAAATATTCTTTGTAAGTATTTGTAGGCATATAAATCACACTTCTTTCTCAAAAAAAAAAAAAAAATCTAGGGGCACCTGGGTGGCTCAGTCAGTTAAGTGTCTGCCTTTGGCTCAGGTCATGATCCCAGAGTCCTGGGATGGAGGCCCACACAGGGCTCCCTGCTCGGCAAGGAGTCTGATTCTCCCTCTGCCCTTTACCCTGCTCATGCTCTCTCTCTCATTCTCTTTCTTTCTCTCTCTCTCTCAAGTAAATAAATAAAATCTTTAAAAAAAATCTAAAAATCCCCCTGAATCCAACCCATTAATGGATGGCAGGCCCAGCAAGTGCTAAAGTCTAAAATAATGGATTAATTTAATGGCAAAACAAAGTTCTGATTATCTCATATCTCCAATACAGAGTATTCTATATGTACTTGAACAAAATATCAAAATATTCCCCCTACAAAACTTCACTCCAAGTTATTTTTATTAATATGATGAAAAATACCCCATCAAAAACATTTCTTTGGCAACTGTTCTATTTCATAAACAAGATGAAAGAATTACTACTGTCTTTAAGCTATAGGTGATATATTCTTTTGTAAGATACATTTTAATTCATAAAAATGTAAATTTTTGAATATTTTCTTGAACATTAGAAAGTCATACAGTTTGACAGTCAAGCAATTTTCTACCAGTAAAGAACAGTAGTTTCAGCCTGAGAAGTGTTTTACCATTCAGAAAGCAATGTTTCAGCCTGAGGCTGATGAAACTTGTTAAATGGCTAACTGTTTGAGCTATCACATTTTTACTTTCCTCCGATCGTTTCAAGTGTGTATGTTTTACCTTCAGTCTGAATGTAAGTTCCTCAACACTCAAGTATTTAGGGACAAAAGATATGTTGTATGAAAGTTACCCTCTAATGGTTTAGACAAAAGGGTGTGTGTGTGTGTGTGTGTGTGTGTGTGTGTGTGTAGAGAAAGGTTTAGAAAAAAGGGTGTGTGTGTGTATGTGTGTGGAGAAAACCAGCCAGCACAGGAGACAGTATGAAACTAATGACAGAGCAATTGAGACAGAACCTTAACTTCAGATAAACTGCATAAAGGGCACATGGGGTTCTCTGTACTGTGCTTACTCTTGCAAATTTTCTAAGTTTGAAAGTATTTTCAAACGGAAAACAATTTTATTTAAAAAACATGTAAGTTCCTCAAGGGCATAACATACTTGTTATATTTGTCCCTCTATGCACCCCAACTCCTGGGCCAGCCCTGCAACACTGGAAAGCATAAAGGACAACCATATAAGCCTTGGCTCATAGTAAAAACTCATGTTGAGTAAAGAAAATTAACTAGAATGGATAAACAAAAATCAAGGGAAGCTATGAGTCTCTATCCCCTACTCATCTTGGTTTCTTGAAAAGAAGAGGCAAGATTTTAGGAAAACATGTTCAAATGACAGATCTAAAATGAGATCAAATTACTCCTCATCCTTTTGTATCTTTGTCTTCCTGCCACTATCCCAGCAAAGATTAAATAGGAAACTCCAAAACTAGTACTTTCTAATTTAAAGTACTACCCAACAGTAAGTTAAAAGCTCTGTTTCACACAAACATGCTCAGCATCTTCTATATAATTTAACAACGTGCGGGAATAAGAAATTCTCTGCAAAGAAATGGGATACTGTGGTTTCACCTGGATAATCTACTAACCCAAGAGTTGCAGATTCTAATCATACTTGACCTCCTTGATGGACTGTCCATCTTATTTTCTTCCTGTAGGGTCTGACATGGCTAACTTGACTTCCTGGCAATTTGTAGATTTCAGTAGTTCTTAACACACTAATGAGCATTGCCCCTTCTGCATCCATTTGTTTCATACTTTTTAGAGATACTGGTACTGACATTAGAATCAATCAATCAACCAACCAAGTGTGGTTTGTGATTCACCCTGCCACCATGAAACAAAACACTGGGTTTTGTGGGGTTTTTTTAAGCTTTCAGTAGAGCTATGTTTATATACATGATTCTCAACTACATGTAGCATGCGTGTAAAGGTTACTGAAATCATATGTGTTTACTAAGAAGTACAGTTCTTGGATGCATTTAGCTTAAACTATGTCCTTAAGTAAAAATGTTAGCAAAGCAACAAATAATTATTATTCAATATTTGCATCTCCTTTCTCCCAAGGGAAAAATACTAGTTCCCCCAAATATCTATTTATTTATTCATTTACTCTATCCTACAATATGCTTAAAAGGATTTCAAAGGTATAATCGCAATACTATCACCAACAACAAGCTCAAGATTTCTTTGCAGTTAATTCTGTCCTCAGGATATATTCTACTAAGAATAAAGAGTCAGAGTACTAAGTTCAAAGGTGATTGAATTAATTATTTTCTCTGTGTGGTTATGTTATCAATTTTATATACAGTTAGGATCATTTCTTTCTGTTTTTATATGATACTAGGATTTGCTTTTTTCCATCCTCTTTATTTTGGAATATGACTGAGAGTCCAACCACATGAAAATGGACAGAGATGCCTCATCTCCCATCTCTGCATCCACGACAGGCAAGCATTCTCACCAGGTTCTGGTTTACCCTTCCTAGAAGTTTGTTTTCTATTTTGACAAAAAAAAAAAAAAGAATACCTACCTATTTATATATAAATGTTCTATTTCTCCTTCTTTCTTATACAAACACTATCATGCTGTACACTTGTTCATACTTCGCTATTTTCACTTAATATATCCTGGAAATTCCTCCATATCAATCACAGAGTTTTTTTCCTCATTCTTTTCTACAGTTACAAAATATTAGCGTAGATATGCTAAAATCTATTCAACCAATGTTCCTATACATGTACGTTTAAGTTGCATGGTTTTGTATTTGTGGAGGTGTATATTCAGAGTAAATTTCTACAAGTGGAATTGCTGGATTGAAAGTAAATATACATGTACTTGTTCACTACTGTATCTCCAGCATCCAGCAGCAGAACCACAAATAATAAACACTATTTTTGTTGGATTGAACTGAAATATGAAGTTTTTTGAGGACTTTAAAAACCTTGTATTCATTTTCACAACTTTCCTGCTTCTGTCTCCTGGGGACCCAGACTTTGACCACTTCCCACCTTCTTCACAGAACATATAGAGGGCCTAGTGCCTGGGGCTTTAAGCGCACAGCCCTTGAAATGCAAAAAGCTGATTAGTGTTTCTGTAATCTTGAGACACAGTGTACTTCTAAGCAATATACTCAACTAAAGGAAGGTAAAGAGCCTGACCTGAGTCCTCTTCTGTACCAAAACCACAGATTGACATGGGCTATATTTACTCTGTTAAAAGCCCGGGGCAGGGGGGGCAGGGAGGAAAACTAAAAGACATAATCACTAACAGGTTATCTTAAATAGAGAAAGCTGATGTTTTTACAAAGGCAAAGAAAAATTGTAGAAAAAAATAATATAGCAATGTCTGCTTAATAGGTTAGTTGTCATTGGAGTAAAGAAGACAATTTATATTAAACATCTTATATCTTAAATAGAGTATTACTATCTTATAATATTCTAGAAAGAAATGGAGAACACAGAATTGTAAAAACTCCAGACACTTCATTTTCATCATAAACGTTCAGTGTCTTAAGTATTCCAGACAAGGCTACAGCTGAAGAAAATTTAGATGACACTACCATGTTGTGAGAAGCGGCACCCTCTGCCCATGGACTCTGGAGCAGGTACCCAGCTCTAGCACTTAGTGGCTGTGAGACATTAGGACATGACTCACCTTCTCTGGGCTTCAATTTTCTCATGTGTAAAATAAGAATAATAACACTTACTTATTACTACTTAATAATAACAATAGATGGTGAGAATAAAAGGTGTTAAAACAAAGTGTTTAGAACAGTGACGGGCACCTAAGTAGTTTACGGACTCTGAGAGACCTGAATGGAAAGAGCTCTACTACTTAAGAGCTAAGTGACTTGGGGAAGTGACCTAAACTTTCTGAACCACAATCTTCCTTGTTAATAACATGGAACTGTTCTAACCACCGAGCTTTCTAAAGCTGCAAGAGAACTAAGGCACTGGCAGACTCTGGTGCTTGAGGAAGAAAGGTTGGAGATACACATGCCAAAAGGAGAAAACACTAATGATGAGCAACCCCTCCTCCTTAAATGAGGACCCCTGTGAGACAAGCAGCTCTCCTGTTGCCATGATTTCAAATTTCTTGAAACCAAATGTATTACTCTAACAACAATACCAGTTCAGACAGACTCTAAGAGTCCTGTTTATAGTTCCTAAATGAAGGCTTAGTTTTTTCTCAGACATATTTTTATTTACACAAATAATAATTGCTCAAGGATGAGGTGAAGTGCCAAAGGACTACCTGTCCATGCTAATTAGCACTTTGTGTAAAAACTATACCACGTGAAAAATAAAACCTATTATATTGGTATGAATTATAATTAAGAAGTTAAAACATTTAAAAAGCTAAATTTTAACTGTTTAATAATAACTATGCTCATCTAGCAAACATTCATAACTTTACACACGTGTTATGACGTAAAACTTATTCATGAAATAAAACTATTTTTCTACACAACCAAGAGAAAAATCAATCGTGTATCTTACAAGAAAAAAGATAATTTCTAAAATATCAAAGAGCAGATGAAATTCAGTGCCACTTCTCTACAGCAGGCAGTAATTATGCATCACTGCCATCTACTGGAACACCTACTTGACACAGCACACAGTTTAAATAACTTTAGTATAAATTAAACAGCAAAATCAAGAACAGTGCCTATCTGTAGACTATTACGACACCATTCTCTGTAATTCTAAAGCCTAGGATTAAATAAAATACATACATGAAAAATGGCGAGGGGTGCCTGGGTGGTCCAGTTGGTTAAGCGACCGACTCTTGATTTCAGCTCAGGTCATGATCTCAGGGTCATGATATCTATCCCCGCACTGGGCTCCACGCTCAGCACGGAATCTGCTTGACATTCCTCTCCCTCTCCCTCCCCCACTCTCTTTTTTTTCTCTCTCTCTAAATAAAATCTTTTAAAAATATGGGGCTTGAAAAATAAGGAAAACTGTATGCTGACAGTACTCTGGAAAAAATTCTTGTGATCTTAAAAGTTTTAATATATGAACTATATACTAAATGCTTTGTTAGAGTTAGTATTTCATTTATATGTTAAAATAATTATTTCAGTTATACCGAGTTTTACAAAATTGTATAATTTCTTGGTACTATCTTTTTTCTAAGAGATGTTTATTTAGAGCAGCAATTGAACTCTTTGAAGGTATTAAGTATTCTGGCAAACAAAAAGGATTATAATTTCATTTGTGAATTTGATAAGAAATTGTCAACTCTTAAAACTTTACATACTTGATATTTCACTGAACCTTAACTGTGTATCTTTCAAGAAAAAATTTAATTAATTTCTTACCAGAAGAAAAAATTTTAAAAGTACTTCAAATGACTGACCTTAAAGGAACAATAAATTCCTTTATTGCTTAATGCAAAAGATGTTTTCCAGCTTATATTCAGTTTCAAAAGTCCTCCAGATACAAAACTGAAAATATCTGTACTAATGATTTAAAAAATTTAACCTCCTTGGGGCGCCTGGGTGGCTCAGATGGTTAAGCGTCTGCCTTTGGCTCAGGTCATGATCCCAGAGTCCTGGGATCAAGCCCCACACTGGGCTGCTGGCTCAGCGGGGAGCCTCTTTCTCCCTCTCCCTCTGCCTCTTCTCCTGCTCATGCTCTCTCTCTCTCCCCCTGTATCTCTGTGTCTCAAATGGATAAATAAATAAATAAATAAATAATTTGATCTCCTTAATATTCTAAGTAAAGACACTTAGAATAAAAAATAAGATGGAAAAAATAATAACATTTCAAGATTTGCATTTTGTATGTATAAATACACAAAACTAATAGGACTATTAATTAAACTTTTTTTTACCATGTAAGTTACCCTGAAAAGGGAAGACTATATCCAACTAAAGAGGTAAATTTTACATAAGATATTTACCTGTGCTAATACAACTCCAAAATTATAATGGAATTAATGAGAATGGTTAGTTGAATCCAGAAGTATACATTTCATGCATATTATTTTGTATTCATTTTGTTTTATATGCATTAACTTTTTTCTGAAAAGTCAACTCAATCTAAGATAAAGTTAAATATCAAGAGGTCAAAGTACCTTTCATAGATGGTTTTTAATGTCATTTGATCTGGAATACCTTCAGTCTCTTCCAAATATAATATGAGCCATGAAGTTCGGTATGGCCACTGCTCAGTAAGGTTGATCCAGCTAGCAAGCCTGTCCCAGTTGAAACTAATCTGATTGGCTCTCAGTAATCGTCCTTTAAAAAATATAAAAAACATTTTAAAATTAATAGATGTGTAATATTATAGTAAGCAAAGCATTTAGCATATTGACAATTTAAATATTTAAAAGTTGCAATTTTATTTACACTACAAATTCAAACCTACTATTTATATGGCTTCTATAATTCAAAGAGCTGTACTGGAAAAAGGCTAGGGATTAAACACAATTCTGTTTAAGTCTAAAGTAATTTTTTTGTGTCATCTGCTACTAGTGTTATATACTGCCATATACATGCAGGCAAAAATCTTTCAGAACTATGTGTCAGCCAGTCTTAACACTGCCCACAATCAGACAGCAGAACATCAATGCACCCATGATGGACCCCATCCTCTAAAGTACCATTCTAAGTTGATAAGGAAATGATATAGTGCATCAGAAGGTGATCAGTTCTATGAAGTAAATTAATAAAGCAAGGAGTGTCGAAGAAGGAAGTGTAATTTTATATAAGGTAACAAAGGAAGGTCCCATTGAAAAGCTGACATTTAAGCAAAGACTTAAAAGGAGATGAGAAAGCCCATTATGCATCTCTCCAAAGAAAGATCATTACATGGCAGGAACATGTTAGGCATTTTCAGGGAACAGCAAAGAGGTCAGTAAGGGATGGAAGAGGAGAGTAGAAGATGAGGTCAGAGGTAGGGAAAGAGGTAAAGAGAGAGACATCACGTCAAAAAGGGGCTTGTAAGAAACTGTAAGGACTTAAGATTTTTATGTTCAGCAAAATGGGAAGATAATAGAGTTCTGAGCAGAAAAATAACATGATTGGCATGTATTTCAAAAGGTCACTGTAGCTGCCACATGGAGAACAGACCACAGAGGAAAAGTAGGAGCAGGGAGATATCAGGCTACTGCTATAATTAATACAGTTGAGACATAATGATACAAAGGATAAGGGTAGTATGTTACAAATCATGAAAAATGGTCAAATTCTGGATATAGTCTAAACATAGAACTGAAGAATGCACTAGAGGGGCTCCTGGGTGGTTGAGTTGGTTAAGCGACTGCCTTCGGCTCAGGTCATGATCTCAGGGTCCTGGGATCGAGCCCCGCATCGGGCTCTCTGCTCAGCAGGAAGCCTGCTTCTCCCTCTCCCATTCCCCCTGCTTGTGTTCCCTCTCTTGCTCTCTCTCTGTCAATTAAATAAATAAAATCTTAAAAAAAAAAAAAAAGAATGCACTACAGATTGGAGGCAGTATATGAAAAAAAGATACCAATGTTTTTTTGCCCAAGGAACTGGGAAAAGAGTTGGATTAACTGAGATGGGAGACTATAAGTGGATTAAGTTTGGGGCAGAAGATCTTAAGTTCAGTTTTGGACCTGGTATGTATCAGACATATATTAGACACCACTAGATATCAAGTAGGCAACTGGAGAGCAACAAGGCTGAAGATATACATTTGAGAATCTTTTGCATGTAGATGGTATGCAACCCTTTGGGACTAAATGAGATCACCAAAGGAGCTGGTTCAGATCGAAAAGGAAAGAGACAATGACTGCACCAGGGGCATTCCGACACTAAATGGTAAGGGTAGATGAGGTTTTTATGGTACTTATTGTTACATGACTTTATATGTTTCTGTCTTTACCAATAGGGCAAGAACTTTATCTTGTTTACTGCTTATCTCACAATACCCAGACTGATATCTGGCATATCTAGACAGTCACCATATATTTGTTAAATGCATACAAAGATATTGATAATATGCTAGAACATTTCCATTGTAGAACATAATCAATTTAATACAGTTTGAGACCTCACTTAAAGGGATTTAATTACCAAAAATATTGTACATATACTAGATACAACTTCACTTGCAATTTAGTTCATAGCATGTACCCCAACCTTAGTCTAAAAGCAAATTCCAGTGTAACTATCATAACAGTGTTAACACTAGTCAATATTACAAAGTACCATTCAATACAATGCACAGAAACATACACTTATATACTAAATTTATATTTATATGTATTTATATTTATATGTAAGCATTAACATAGTGAAGAGCTGAATTCTATGCATGGAATTCAGGCACAGGGCAATAATCTTCAATTTTATTGTCAATATTTTTATTTAAAATATTATTTGAAAACGAAAACAACAGCAGCATATAAAATTTGAATTTCAACATTGTTTTAAAGATTTTATTTATTTATTTGAGAGGGGGAGAGAGAGAGAGAGAGAGCGAGTAAGAGTGCAAGAGCAGGGCGAGAGAGATGCAGACTCCCCACCAAGGAGGGAGCCTGATGCGGGGCTTGATCTCCAGACCCTGGGATCATGACCTGATCCAAAGGCAGATGCCTAACCGACTGAGCCACTCAGGTGCCCCCAAATTTCAACATTTTAAATTATAATTAAGACATCCATGTTCATGGATTGGAACACTCTATTGACATTTTAACCCAAGTCATCTATAGACTCAATGAAATCTCTGTCAAAACTCCCAATGACATTTTTTGCAGAAATAGAAAAACCCATTCTAAAATTCATATGGAATCTCATGTGACACTGAATAGCCAAAATAATCCTGAAAAAGAAGAACAAAACCGGAGGACTCCCACTTCCTTATTTCAAAACTGACTACAAAGCTACAGTAATCAAAACAGTATAGACTGGCATAAACATAGGCATATAGATCAACAGAACAGAATAGAGAGCCGAAATAAATCCTCATGTGTATGGTCAAATGATTTTTGACAAGGGTGCCAAGACCATTAGATGGGGAAAGGACAGTCTTTTCAATAAATGGTACTGGGGAAACTGGAGATCCACATGCTAAAGAATGAAGTTGAACCCCTACCTAACACCATAAATAAAAATTAACTCAAAATGGATCAAGTTACCTAAATGTAACTTAAAACAATAAAATGTAACTTAAAACTTAGAAGAAAACATAGGACAAAAACTTCTCAACACTGGATTTGGCAGTACTTTCTTGAATATGACACCAAAGCCACACAAACAACAACAACAAACAGACAAACTGAAATTCAAGAAAATTTTAAAATTTTGTACACCCAACACACTATCCACAAAGTAAAAATGCAACCCACAGAATGAGGGAAAATATTTGCAAATCATTTATCTGATAAGGGATTAATATCCACAATATACAGAGAACTTCTAAAACTCAACAATAAAAAACCCAAACAACCCAATCCAAAAATGGACAAAGGACTTGAATAAACATTTCTCCAAAGAAGATATAGGAATGGCAATTAGCATAAGAAAAGATGCTCAACATCACTAATCATTAGGGAAATACAAATCCAATCTTCAATGAGATACTACTTCTCACCTATTAGGATGGCTACTATCAAAAAATAAATAAAAAGAAAAAAGCGTTGGTGAGGATGTAGAGAAATTGGAACCTTTGTGCATTGTTGGTGGGAATGTAAAATGGTGCAGCCATGGAAAACAGAATTAGGTTCCTCAAAAAATTAAAAATAGAAATACCATGTGACCCAGCAATTCCATTTCTGAGTATATATCCAAAAGAACTGAAAGCACGGTCTTGGAAAATATTAAGATACACTCATGTTCATAGCATCATTATTCACAATAGCTAAAACATTGAAGCAACCCACATGTCCATCAATAGATGAATGGATAAGCCAAAATATGGTATATACACAACGGAATAGTATTCATTCTTTAAAAGGAAGGAAATTCTACATGCTACAACATGGTGAACCTTGAAGACATTATGTTAAGTGAAATAAGCCAGTCACAAAAAGATAAATATTATATGATTCCACTTTTATGAGGTACTTAGTGTAGTAATATTCTGTAGAACAGAAAGTAGAATAGTGGTTACAAGGCGCTGAGGAAGGGGAGAAGGGGGAGTAATTATGTAACAGGTACAGAGTTTCAGTTTTACAAGATGGGAAGAATTATGGGGCTGGATGGTGGTGATGGGTGCACAACAGTGTGAATGCATTTAATATCACCAAACTATACCCTTCAATACGGTTAAGATAGTAAATTTTGTTATGTGTTATTTTACTTAACCCAATAAAAAAGAAAAAATCTATCATTTGAAAACTAAAACAGTGTACAAAATCTGAATGCCAACATTTTAAATTTTAAGTTATTTATACTCAGTCATACAAATTAGCATAAAATTATCTTTATACAAAGAGAAAAATTAAACCTGAGGTGAAATAAAAGATTTTTTAAATCATCAAGTTTTAAAAATAACAGTGTACAACTGATGGTTGATTTTCATTGTCAAAACTAATATAGGTTTTTTTTTTTTTTAAAAGATTTTATTTATTTATTTGACAGAGACACAGCGAGAGAGGGAACACAAGCAGGGGGAGTGGGAGAGGGAGAAGCAGGCTTCCCGCCGAGCAGGGAGCCCGATGCGGGGCTTGATCCCAGGACCCTGGGATCATGACCTGAGCCGAAGGCAGACGCTTAACGACTGAGCCACACAGGTGCCCCAAAACTAATATAGGTTTTATTAGATACACTTAAGGCAAATAAAAGTGGTATACAGCAGTATAAACAAAAGAACACAGTACATCCTTTTGTTTCTGAAAGTGAATTGCTTTGCTAATGTGTTCAAGTTTATTATCTACCACAAGATAGTAAGAAACAAAAGCTACCTGTCACAGAAACAATATTAAGTAATCTTCTCATGGTCTGAGGACTTATGTCACTGAACCAGTCCTCGGTAACCAGCAGTTTTGTAAGATCAAAGGACATCTGCCGAGTAATGGTCCGCTGCATCTGCCTTCTTCGGTAAGTATCCTGAAAGAGTTTAAGAACAATGAGAGTGAACCAATACTCCAAGTCTGAGAACTTAAGGCTTTTTGAGAAGCTAATATATGTTTATGATGACAACAAAAATAATCTAAAATTTTAGTCAAAGAGGAAGATTACATACTAATAATAGTCATTATTATGATTATTCCCTGAGGCAGAATCTTTACAGAACAGTTATAAAGTAGTATCAGCAGCAACTGCATCAGATGGTGTGCTTTAACTTCAGATGTATTTTGATTCATAGCTTACGGTTAGAGAAAGCTAAATGCCTTGAAGATTATAAATAAGCAGAATTATGGAAAGAGAATTCAAGTCAAACTCTTATAGGAGTTCCATTTTCATAGGGACCCTGAAATAATAAAGCAAATAAATTCTTGTCTAGTTTTAAGCATTCAGCATCTTGATGTTTAGGTTATTTTTAAATGTGTGACAACTACCCTCACATATGTATAAGAATTAAAGGTGCTCCTGAGATTAAGAATTCCTTCATTCTTAATCTCAGGAAACAAACTGAGGGTTGCTGGAGTGGGGGGTGGGGTGGGAGGAATGGGGCGGCTGGGTGATGGACATTGGGGAGGGTATGTGCTATGGTGAGTGCTGTGAATTGTGTAAGACTGTTGAATCACAGACCTGTACCTCTGAAACAAATAATACATTATATGTTAAAAAAAAAAAAAAAGAAGAAGATAGCAGGAGGGGAAGAATGAAGGGGGGAAAATCGAGGGGGAGACGAACCATGAGAGATGATGGACTCTGAAAAACAAACTGAGGGTTCTAGAGGGGAGGGGGGTGGGAGGATGGGTTAGCCTGGTGACGGGTATTAAAGAGGGCACGTTCTGCATGGAGCACTGGGTGTTATGCACAAACAATGAATCATGGAACACTACATCGAAAACTAATGATGTAATGTATGGGGATTAACATAACAATAAAAAATTAAAAAAAAAAAGAATTAAAGGCGCTCTAGTGGGCAGAGTGGGATAGAGAATCCCTTCGAATCCGAGGAACAACAGGCACAACAAAGGTGAGTTCTCATCTGAAGTCATGGTGAATGCAAGCACAGGGAGCCCAAAAGGCCAGACTACTAAGAGACAAATTCGAAATGTGAAATTATACCCTCCTCCTAATTTATTACTATCAAGTGATATTAATTTTGCATTCATACTTATATAGGTTAGAGACATAAAATCAAAACATTAAAATGTCACTGAAGACACATTATATAAAATGTCCCAAATGTAATGGTAGCAAACTAGGAAAAAGAAAACAGTGCCAATGCTAGCCCAATGTTAAGTGGCACTATCACTGTAACTTACCTGCAAGTGGACATCTTCCTGTCTTATAATACTCTCTCGATCTATATACAAAAGAGGGTTCTAAGAGTGGAGTAGGACAGGGAAAACACAAGTGTTCGAGGAGAAACCTGAGGTGGCTGGGCAGGACACACAATTACTATGTGGGTGTAAAAGAAAGGGTCACACCTCACAGATATCAGGGAAAGAGGAAAGCCAGCAGGAAGAGCATGGAGCTCTTCTCACACCACGAGCCTCTTTCCCCCGTACAGCTCTGGTGGCAACAGGCACCTGGAACGGGTACAACCTAACCTGGAATGAATACGGGGGTTCTCAACCCCGGATGACATCATCTGGAGAGCTTTAAAATCTCACTCCCAAAGATTCTGATTCAGCTGCTCGGAGGAAGGGCACCTGGGAACAGGTTAGGAGAGGATGGGGCCTACCACACAATCCACAGTTGCTATGGGCTCTAGGCTCACATGTTTCCTAAAATGCCACCTGAAGCCAAAAGGAAATTCAATAATACAATTTATTTGATGAGTTTAATGTAATATTTACAGTAGCATATATTTAAGTAGTATCAGCTTAGCTTTATTTGAACAACAGCAATACCAACACATGGCTCAAAACAGTGGCATCTTACCCGTCTATTAAGGGCTGTCTTGCTACCGAGCTTAGTCATCTCTCCAAGGCTGTTTTGTGAAACTCTTCTGTCAGCATCTTCCTGTATCCCTTAAAGAATTTGTCGAGAGAGCACCACTGTATTAAAATTCTGTTGTATATGATATTTATTTTAAAGATTTTATTTATTCATGAGAGACAGACAGAGAGATAGGCAGAGGCAGAGGGAGAAGCAGGCTCCCCGCAGAGCAGGGACCCCAATGCGGTACTCGATCCCAGGACCCCAGGATCACGACCTGAGCCGAAGGCAGACACTTGACCGACTGAGCCACCCAGGTGCCCCTGTTGTACATGATGTTTAAAGAGAAATGAAATACCAACAGTATTTTTCAAGGTAAAAGGGGAGTCACCATAAAACACTATGTAACTACTTCAAACCGAAGTACCTGAGGAACTGGATCTTTACCTGCATTATCTGTGCATGGAATGTCCCCATTTGTTGTTGAAGTCACAAGAAATTTTCTTGCATTGCTTAGTCCACGACTATTAAGGAAAACAGGTAAATGAACTATATTGCGCATATAGTCATGTCCATTTATATTTGAGTCACGAAGCACACTGTTGAGGTTCTGGTTAATTGCCTTTATAATAATATGTGGATCACTTGCAAAAATGGCAATGAATGGGCCTTTTGAAAACAGAATTCGGACCTGTGGTAGAAAAAATGTGTACTTATGATATAAATTTCAAATTATCCAAGGCAACAAAAAGTCCCTTTCAAATCTGTACTATCCTTTGGTGACTATATTTTTTAAATACTATCTTTTTTCAAACTCTTACTTCATATGAAAACAAATTTCATTGAAGTCTCAATCTGTTTTTTCACCATCTGACAATTTTTCACCATCTAACAGTGATAAAACCTCCAAAGAAAACAATCCTGTCTTATTTTGAGATATTTACAGTCTACATTAAAAGGAAAGATCAAAACACACAGGAATTTTGTGAATATACATGAGGTGCTGGGCACACTGGTCTCTCTCCACAGCTACACACTATTGTTTTAACATACCTTATAGAGAGCCACTGATGTACCCCTATTTAAACAAAAACTACAAATTCTGTGGGTTCTCTACTGTTGCCTCTGATTCTAACCATAACTATCTGCAAAAGAAAGCTGGAGTCACACTATGGACTTCAGAGCTATTTTGTTCATTTTCTCACACAGCCATTGAAGCTAAAATTATTTAAATCTGTTTGTGATGAGACATTTACTCCTGCTATACTTCTGCACTTAAAAAAAAATAGTTGGTTTGGGGCGCCTGGGTGGCTCAGTCGTTAAGCGTCTGCCTTCGGCTCAGGTCATGATCCCAGGGTCCTGGGATCGAGCCCCGTATCTGGCTCCCTGCTCTGCAGGAAGCCTGCTTCTCCCTCTCCCACTCCCCCTGCTTGTGTTCCCTCTCTGGCTGGCTGTTCTCTGTCAAATAAATAAAAATAAAAAATAAAAAATAAAAATCTTAAAAAAAATAGTTGGTTTGACAAAAGAGAAAGTACTATTCAAATTCCACTTGAGAAATTCACAAAGTCATTCCTCTCAGCTACCACATGTGACAATTATAAGTTTCAAGATGGCGAAGACATACAGTGTCCAGCATCTGGAGTACTTTGTCCTGCTCGCAGGCATCTAATCCATCAATGATAACCACCAGCCTCGTCTGATTCTGAGTGAAGCTGTCAATGGTTTTTGCCATCCTGGCCATCAATTCCACTTCACACTTAAGAACCTATGCAAAAGAAAGGACAGAAGCACTGAAGATACAAGAAATTTAAGCACATTTCTTAAAAAGTCTGACAGAAGCTCATCTAATAGCAAGAAAAGAAATCCCACGTCCTCACTGCCAGTTGTGGTCCCACTTAAAACCGCAGTGAGTGCTTCACAATTTATAAATGTGATAATTTATAAATTTATGACTTTACATAAATTAGAGCATTTTACCCTTACAATGAGGTAGCCACAGTCACACCCACTGTAAAAGGACAAACTGGGCTGAGTGACTTATTTGCCAAGATCACATGCTCTGAAAGTCAAAAGACTATGAATTGAATGCAAATTCAAATGATCTAAACACCACACTACAGCTGGCTCCTGATGGCACATGACCTTGATCAAAGGAAGGGGTTACAGATATTGTATAAAGTCCCTTTTGATTCTAAAAGTATGGTCCTATTTTATATGTTTTGGTGGTTTAATTTGCTTCCTCTACCGGGCTCTAGAGGAGCCTATCTTATTAGGCAGGAAACCCATTACTAGTAGGGAGGTGGTGACCTGTGGAGCAATCCCCTAACTCCAGAAGTACCTTACAAAAGTCTATTTTATAAAAACCTGTATTGTTTTCATTTTTCCCACTTCAAATGTACATTTCCACAGGGCAAATCTGGACTAAAACTAAAAACAAATGCAACACTGTAACATTTACAGAGTCCACGCCCTAAAGCCCCACCATCAGGGTCATGGTAGCATACCCACATTCATTTACTGTCTAATGATCAGTGAGTGCTTACCTTCATGAATCCTTCACTTTTCAGTTTGTGCAGTTTTGAGGCAGCATTATGGAGGCGTTTCCTTTGAGAATTCAGGAGAGAGTCCAGCACCTGCCACCATGTACGACAGTTCAGCACAAAGGCCAATCCCACTATTGACGCGATTGATATGAGGACAGCATTCACTGTCAGATGTTTTGGGTCAACTCTGAAGATAGCCAGGAGAGTAATTCCAGCAATAATGCAGCCAAAGATAAAAAGGAAGATGACAAAAGATGGCAGGCAACACGTTTTTTTCCATTTCTTTTTGCCTGTAAGACAACAAATGGTTTTACCAATTATCTACATACCAAGTATTAGAGGAACCTAACCGTGACAGTCATGGCATATGAATTTCTGATGTTCAATTCGTGTTTTCACAGAAATGCACTGAACATTCATCCCAGCCTCATCCCCTACACACATAAAGGAGGAGGAAGAAGGAAGTCCTACCCTGTGTATCTTCAGTCTTGAATACTCGAAAGAGCCTGGTTGCCAAAAAGCCAAACTCTCTCTCACAGGCATCTGAGAGAGTTGCGATCATTTCAGCCATCGATGTTTCTCCACCTACACTGGACAGCCTGTTGTAATCTGTAAACAAAAACCTTGGGGGGAAAGGAAGTAAAATGTTACTCAGATATCTAAAGAAATAAATAATTTCCACATACATCAATTCTGTATCATGTACCCTACATTTTCTTAATGTCTCTTTTAAAATATTGTCATTCAAGTTCTGAAGAGGGAAAAGAACTTGTAATTAGGTTCCTTCCACTTCTAACATCGTACATACTTGTCTTAGGAAAAGGCAATAACCAAAGTAAAATGTGGCAGAATTGTATGCAGTTAATTCTGACGAAAAGCAGCAGGGTCAAACGTGGCGGCAGAGCTCAGGCATGGCATCGGACACATGCAGGGCCTTCGGCACAGGGACTGAAAGAGCCACGCGGGGAAGCGTGTGAGGCCCCAACCGAAGAGATCAGAAGGCTGACAGAATACTACAGTCATTAAGAATTTAAGGCCATTTCAAAACTCAAGTTTCAGAATGTTTTATTTATAGCTTAAACATTTAGTAAGGATTTAGAAATGAGGTGTAAAAGATTCTTTTCAGGTTGTTCTTTGAGATAACTGAATAATTTGTATCCTGATCCTCTGAGTGGATAGGATTTCTGCATTTGCTCCTTTCTCCCCTTCCATCCCTAAATTAAATGCTCATCTCAATCCAGTAGAAAAGCACTGCTTTCAAAATACAATCTAGGATCACACTGTACTCTGTTGTGTGATATTAATTTATGCTATTTTTTTTAAAGATTTTATTTATTTGACAGAGAGAGAGACAGTGAGAGCAGGAACAAAGCAGGGGGAGTGGGAGAGGGAGAAGCAGGCTTCCCACCGAGCAGGGAGCCCGATGTGGGGCTTGATCCCAGGACCCTGGGACCATGACCTGAGCCAAAGGCAGATGCTTACAACTGAGCCACCCAGGCGCCCGTGATTTATGCTATTTTAATTGTTCTAACTTTTTTTAAATAACATCTCATTAATTTAAAATAAATTTTCTGTGAAAATATTTCCCTCAATTATTTTATTCCACTCTGTATGTTTTCTTAACTTTTTCATTTTACCTTTTCATTTGTAAATCCTTCTCCTAATACTTAATCATATATGCTAACAACACAAGTTTTTTATTTTATTTTTATCTATTATATTTATAGTTTTGATGTTTCATCTGGTTTGGCCTATTAATTTTCATCTTAAGTTACACATTTTATCTTGTAATAATTTTAAAATTCTTAATCATTTAGTATGCATTTAACTATTTTGCTAATTTTTATTGAATTCCTCTTGCTTTCAATTCTGTTTTTCATTTGACGTTTCTCTGGAGCCCTCTACCTTTCCTTTATTCTTGACATACATGTTTTTCACCTTTTCTGAACTCTTTTCTCATACATTTCCTATTTGACATTAATAATAATTTTAGACAGGCAAGTCAATTTATTTCCACAGGTGAGGAAAGAGTGGTTCAGAGGGCACGCTCAGTAGCCAAGGTTACATGCTAATGCAAGGGGATGCCAGGACCCCATCCTACATCCTGTGCTCTCTTCAAAGTGTTCCTAAAGGATGGAAAAGGTGTCATGGGGGGCGGTTATGCCCAGATCAAATTTGGTAAATCCAAGTTAACCAGATTTTCTTAGGGAGAGGGGTCTCTCATCCTTTTATGTACAAGAGGAAGATATGATATAAAGTGTTTCTCAAACCTACTTAACCAGGACATGTTGTTTTATTTCTCATATAAAAAGCTCAAGAAACCAATGCCTTGGTATGCCTGGGTGGCTCAGTCTGTTAAGTGTCTGCCTTCAGCTTGGGTCATGATCCCAGAGTCCTGGGATCAAGTCTCATATCAGGCTCCTTGCTCACTGGGGAGTCTGCTTCTCCCTCTCCCTCTACCTGCCACTCCCCCTGCTTGTGCTCTCTCTCTCAATCTCTCTGACAAATAAATAAGTAAATAAAATCTTTGGAAAAAAAAAAGAAATCAATGCTTTTTTGGAACATACACTGAGAACGCATTATAAACTTTATTTTTGCTTCATCTTATGAAAAGCTACTTCTGTCAAGGGGACCAACTCACCTCACAGGTAAAGCTTTAGTGGTCTGCTCTGGCAATTCAGGTGGGTTTACAAACATCAATTTGAGGAGGAGTTCCAAATATCCAATATGTCTTGCCAATCTAGTGCTGAGGACCCAGGCCCAATTCCAACTCTCTCCTTCCCTTCGTCCACCAAAGTAAATGACAACTGAAATTCACAGTTTAAAAAAATTATTCAAAGCAATCATCACTCAAGCAGCCTCTCTTCTCACACTGTCAAATATCAAGTAATGAGAGGTAGGCTTATACGACTTTCCCTGGTTCCATGCTGTTTCCTAACTACTCCTCAAAGAATTCCTCAGCTAATTAACCAACACAGAAAAGGTATGTGGAAAACAGGAAACTAGCTAAAATATGACGTAAGAAACACAATCAGAAAGATAATGCCTTAAACAGAAACATATCACTTAGTTCAGACTCAAATGTAAATGATTTTGGGTTTATCACTTTTTGCACCTTTTGAAGTTACCAGTTCCTCTAATAGCGAATCTATTTCCTCTGCTACAACTGAATATATCCCCTAAGAATAGGACTATAATTGTTTTTTTCTTTGCTTTTAAGTAAAATAAAGATCATAGGCATGATCAAAATGCCCAAGAGCATGCCATTGATGGCTATGAAGACTTACTTTCAAAAAAGACTTAAAATACAGTAAGTCATTAGCATATAAAAAAGTGAGTATAATAAATCAGAGTTCTACTTCAATATCTACGAGTAGTACACCAGTGTTTAAAGCTACTCCAGCCAGGGTGTGGACAGTTCCTCTAGGCTAACTTATAAAACAGCAAAAAGATTATGAAAATCTTTTAATTAATTATGAAAATCACTTATAGGAGAGGTATAGATAATATTTTATATTTTATAAATATAGATATATAAACTATTAAGTTAATATTTTTAAATAAAACAAGGAGTCTTAACCCTGTCTCTATTTTTTGAAAAAATAAAAAGCAAAAACTTACTAAAAAATATATATAAGAGAGCCAAGAAGCTCAATGACACTGCTATCCCAAGATTCAGGTCGACCGTAAAAGCAAACAATAAACCAAGCCCTCCACAAAGCAGCAAGGTCAGAAATACTATAAGCCAGGAAAACTGAAAAAGAGGTTCAATCTGTTGTCCTGCAAAAGTCTTCATTTCATCTGAAAGAGAAACAGGAAAATCTTAATCCTGTTTTAAGAAATACAACTTCTTTTTTTTTCCCCCTCCAAGTGTTTATTTAAATTCCCGTTAGTTAACAGAGTAATATTAGCTTCAGGTGTAGTTTTGGTTTTTTTTCTCCCAAGTTTTTAAGAAATACAACTTCTAACTCAATTTGCAATTTTCAATATAAACGTTTACTGGGCACTTACTACTAAGTTCCTAGATAGAATGTTGCTCCTCAACCATTTTTGCCAATGTCTTATTTAGATAAACATCCTAACTCCATTCCCTAGGGGTACACCCATCCTTGTTTTACCCACTCTCTTGCTTCATACTGAGGATACACAAATCCTTTTCCATATATTCCCATCTGTCAAGATTTTGTTTTTATTTTTTGTGGTTTGTATTATATAAGCAACAAGGTATAGTTTCCACATACAAAACTGGAACACGTTACTTTGCTATTTGATAAAAACTTTACAGGCAATACTGAAACCTGTCCTTGAAGAATGAATAAGATTTTGCCAACCAAAGGGGCAGTGAGAGGAGCTGTCTAGGAAGTTCCTAACAATGGGAGCAACTCAGGAAAAGTATCTAGTCTGTTCTTGCAAGAGCCAACAGCCCTCTGTAACTGCAACACGGGGCATACGCATGAGGCAGCGCTGGTGGGTGTGCCATGCGAAGTGACAAGTTTAGGAAGGGCTCTGGATAGGATGACTATAAGGAGCATATGCAGGGGCGCGTGGCTGGCAGTGGAGCATGCACCTCTTGATCCTGGGGTCCTGAGTTCAAGCCCCATGTTAGGTGGAGCCTACTTAAAATTAATAATAATAATAAAAATAGCACATGCAGAAAATCTGCTACCAAGGGATCTTAAGAATGTTATAACACAACTGGATCTTTGTTTTAGGAAGAGAACTCAAATGATTGTGTGGAGGATCAACTGGAAGGAGTAACACATTCAATTTAGTAACCTGTGCAACACATACTCATACACGAAAATCTATTTTGCTTTACTTCAGGAAAAACACCAGAGGAAGCTTCATTATATATACAGACTTTGTACAAACATGCCCTTTACCTTCTAGTTTCTTCAGTAAGAAGGATTTCCCACTTCCCCACTGTGCATACAGCCCCACACAAATGGGTGGCTGCATGGTAGGCTCGCTGAGAATGTCTGCCAGCGCACTGCTATACAAATCATAGCCAAGCATGTCACCATCTGTTTCAGTAGGAGACAAGTGTCCTGTAATTATAAACACACCATATCCTTACATTAAAAAGAGACATTACCACTAAAAAAGGAACATCAATTCTCAGTTATCAATTGTTTATTTAATTAGAAAAAAACTGTTTTATTAAATGGTTACATCTGTATAAAAAATAGGTTAAAAGATTCTCTTTTTTTTTAAAGATTTTATTTATTTATTTGACAGACAGAGACCCACAGCGAGAGAGGGAACACAAGCAGGGGGAGTGGGAGAGGGAGAAGCAGGCTACCTGCTGAGCAGAGAGCCCGATGCGGGGCTAGAGCCCAGGACCCTGGGATCATGACCTGAGCCGAAGGCAGACGCTTAACGACTAAGCCACCCAGGCGCCCCGGTTAAAAGATTCTTAAACACTGTTATTTCACTGAACTTAAGATACCTACTTATTTTAAGATGCACCATTACTATGTATAACTAAGAAAGAAAAAACATGTTGCCAAACTGTGACACAATGCTCTCTTATCCATCAATTATAAAACACATTCCAATTTCAGACATGTTAAAACATGGAACAATGTACATTTTAGAATCAATAAAATATGATTAAAACACAAACTAGGATATAGGAATAAATTTAATGTGTTAATACCTATATACAGAAAGCTATTAAATGTTACTGAATAATAAAATATAGTAATCAGAGAAAAAGAGACATTATATGGCTCCAGGCAGAAAGGTTTAATAGCTTTGAGACAGCAATTCTCACCAAATTAATTTATCACTTTAAGACAACTCCAATCAAAATCCACAGGAATTTTTGAAAAATTGAAAGGCAGAAGAACATGTAAGAATAGCTAAGAAAAAATTTTAAGACTATCAGAGAGGGGCACCTGGGTTGCTCAGTCAGTTAAGTGTCTGCCTTCGGCTCGGGTCATGATCCCAGGGTCCTGGGATCAAGCCCCACATCGGGCTCCCTGCTCAGTGGAGAGCCTGCTTCTCCCTCTCCCTCTGCCTCCTGCTCTGCCTACTTGTGCTCTCTCTCTATCTCTCTGTCAAATAAATAAATAAAATCTTAAAAAAAAAAAAAAAACTACCAGAGAAAGAGTAGTTGTCTTTGGAGAAAAATCAAAATACACTACAAAGCTACAATAATTAAAGCACTGTAGAACCAGCACAAGATACTAGCATAAGTGGCATTTCAAACCAGTGGGCAAGGGAGGAATTAATAAGTGGTGCTGGGAGGTGCGAACCATCCATTTTTTAAAAAATTAAAGGAAAACTCTATACATCTTATACCTTAAAAAAATAAGTTTCTCAAAAGGGAAAATGAACTCGTGGGACTTCATCAAGATAAAAAGCTTCTGCACAGCAAAGGAAACAGTCAACAAAACAAAGAGGCAACCCACAGAATGGGAGAAGATATTTGCAAATGACACTACAGACGAAGGGCTGATATCCAAGATCTAAAGAACTTCTCAAACTCAATATCCAAAAAAAACAATCAAGTCAAAAAATGGGCAGAAGACATGAACAGACATGTCTCAAAAGAAGACCTATAAATGGCTAACAGACACATGAAAAAATGTTCATCATCATTAGCCATCAGGGAAATTCAAATCAAAACCACATGAGATACCACCTTACACCAGTTAGAATGGCAAAAATTGACAAGGCAAGAAACAACAAATGTTGGCGAGGTTGTGGAGAAAGAAGAACCCTCTTACACTGTTGGTGGGAATGCAAGTTGGTACAGCCACTTTGGAAAACAGTGTGGAGGTACCTCAAAAAATTAAAAATAGAGCTATCCTATGACCCAGCAATTGCACTACTGGGTATTTACCCCAAAGATACAGATGTAGTGAAAAGAAGGGCCATATGCACCCCATTGTTCATAGCAGCAATGTCCACAATAGCCAAACTATGGAAAGAGACAAGATGCCCTTCAACAGACGAAGGGATAAAGAAGATGTGGTCCACATATACAATGGAATATTACTCAGCCATCAGAAAGAATGAATACCCAACTTTTACATCAACATGGATGGGACTGGAGGAGATTATGCTAAGTGAAATAAGTCAGCAGAGAGAGTCAATTATCATATGGTTTTACTTACCTGTGGAACATAAGGAATAACATGGAGGATATTAGAAGGAAGGGGGAAAATGAAGGGGGGGAGATGAACCATGAGAGACTATGGACTCTGAGAAACAAACTGAGGGTTTTAGAGGGGAGGGGGGTGGGGGGATAGGTTAGCCCGGTGATGGGTATTAAGGAGGGCACGTATTGCATGGAGCACTGGGTGTTATATGAAAACAATGAATCATGGAACACTACATCAAAAACTAATGATGTACTACTGTATGGTGACTAACATAATAAAATTAAATTAAAAAAATAAGTTTCTGAAACATTAAAAAATTAAATGTAAAAAACCATAAAAAATACTAGAAGAAAATACAAGGAAAAAAACCTTTTTAATCTTTGTGTGGAAAAGGCCCTTCTTTCTCAATATAACACTAAGGCCAGAACTGCGGGAAAAGACCAACAAATAAACTACAAATCTGCATAACTTTTAGATGGGGAATAAAAAAAATCCATCACCATAAACAAAGAAGAAGCTGGGAGGGGGGTACAACATATAGGATGGACCCAGGATCCATACCCATAACATATAAAGACACTTAAAATCAATTTTTAAAAAAATATCAAAAACTCAAGAGAAAAATGGGCAAAGGATACAAAGAGGAAAATGACAAAAATACAAATATCCTGTGAATATATGAAAAGATCACAATCTAATAATTTTATAATGCAAATTACATGAGATTTTTTTTCTTGTATTGATTTGATTAGGAAAGATTAAGGAGGCTGGCGCTCTCCAGTATTCTCAAGGTCATGGGGAGCTGCCCTACAGTACATGGTCCAAGGCAGAAGAAATTGTTACAGTCATTTGGAAAGTCTCCCAAAACTATGAGCATTAACTGACTTGCCTATTCTACTTCTGGGCATTTATTCTACGAAATAATCCTAAAAACAAGAGTTAATGAATACATGTACAAAGATGTTTACTGTACTAGCTTTTAAATATAGTTCATTATTAAAAACATTTATAATACGGTATGACCCGATTATTAATTTTTAAAACTGTATATATAGTACAAAACATTTTTAGAAATGTATAGAAAATCCTGTAGGGTCCAACAGTTATGAATTAAGATATAAGTGACAATGGGAAATTTGCACTTTCTACTATATTCGTGTCTTCATTTTTGAAATTTATGAGTATGCATTAATATTATTAGAAAAAATATTTTAAAATACAAGAACTCATAATACAATAGAAGCATACTTAAAAACAATCTATAAGTAAGAAGCTCAACTGGAAGGTGGTGGGATTCTACGACCTCCTTGGTTTCTGGGACTGGCATATCTCTTTTTTAATTCTAGTAGAAAATTGTTCCATATTTCAAAACACCACATATGATTATATACTCATGTACATTCTTCTCAATCAAAAACTATTTGAGTACAATATTCAAAGCATTATGCTAGATGTTACAGAGGACATAAAGATAAGAAGAAATAGTCCCTGTCCTGAAGAACTTGGAATCGGAAGGGAGAAAATTCTAAAAGCAAAAGAAGGCCAGATATAATAAGTATAAAAAAAAGAAATGTAAACACAAGTGCTTAAGTATTCAAATGAGGCAAAAATTTTGTCTGGTTTAGGCAGATCAGTTAAAACGTCACTGAGAAGGGGACAACTGACAGGAGCCTTGGAGAGAGATTCAGACAAGGAACCTTGGTGAAGATGGAGAGGTAAGACCTGTGGCAGGCATAACAAGGAAACATGGAGAACTCTAAGTGCTCAGGCCACAGAGAAAACAGAGCATGTTTTGATAAAAGCACAAAGTATACCTGGGAGAATAAGAAGGAAAAGATTTTTAGAAAAGCAGGCTAGATTTTTAGAGGTCTTAAAAGTTGATGGACAACTCCGGATGTACTTCATTTTGATGCTACAGGACAATGCAGAAGAGCTCTTGACAGGAAGGAGTATTTTTCCACAGCAAAATAATAACTTTCTCAACTTCCATAATCTCCAGTTAGGTGATAAATGCAAAACTGCTATTGGCTTCTTAGTTTTTCATATAACATTCATTTTTAAAAAGCGCAGTCAGGAACAAAACCCAGTACTTACTGGCTCCAAATATTTGAGTTAAAATACTTTTTTGATGGCTACAATCAATGTTGTAGGGAGTCTCGCCTGCTTTGTTGGGCCTATAAAGTAACCTCCCATCTTTGGGATTTCTTAAAAGAAGTTCTGCCAGTTTCCGACTCCTCCCACGAATAGCAATATGCAGAGGAGTGTCTCCTTTCTGTAAAACAGACAGGAAATTGGAACTTTCATATACTTTACATATAGTATATACAGAATAACAATTTTCATGTTTCTGAACTTTCCATATTTTTTATATAGGGAGAGTAAGTAATCTGAATTTTTATCTCTCTCCTCTGTAATTTTTTTCCCATGTTCCTCACCTAGCTTTTCTTGGGTATTATTTCTCCCACAGCCCTCTAGAATGAAGGTCATTTTTCTCCCCTCCCCTCAACTCACTGAAAGAAGAAGCAACAGGCTTTCTCCTTGCAGCACCTCCCAGGCCATGGATTTACCTCTATCCCTCATCCAATTATTTATTGTCCATGATGTCCTCCACTTTCCCCAACTAATTTAAATTCTACTGTACAACTTTCTTCTGCATTTGTCTAGAAAGCTTCACAATCTATACTGATATCCCATCTAGCATGAGTGACCTCAGATGTTCCCATGCGCTCTGCCAACCAGCCACCATCATGTTAGGCCCTTAAATTCGTTCTACACTTCTCTCCTTGGAGTCCTTCATATCGTACCTATCCATCTCTGTCCAGTACAACCTCTTCTGCCCTCCTCACCTTTCACTTCTCCCTATATCAACCTACCTTCTTCCCTTATTAGAATCCCTAGTCACATTAGTATTCACATCCAACACTAATGAAAACATGTAAAAACAAACCAAAAAACAAAAAAAAAACCTTAGGTCTGCAATGTGTTCTCCCACTTTTTACTTCACAAACACCTCTCTTGAAGACAATGACCTAAAAAGTTAACAAATTAAGTTCTCAGTTCTCATCTACCCTGATCTCTCTAGAACACTAAATGAAAATGACCTGCAATATTCTTCCTATAGCTTTGATGGCACAACCTTATCTTGATTTTGACTCTCCTCTTCTGCTTTGGGTCTACTTTTTCCTTTTCTAGATTCTCTTTCCACATCCTAAACACATGGCACAATAACTATGTACTAAGCTCACTCTATGTAAGGCACTGTGCTGGTACTCTGGAAGATAAAAAGATGGAAGACAAAACAGTTCCTGACCCTAAACAGCTTACAGTATAACAGGAAGAAATTAGATAAACATGCAAATTATAAAACAAAGCAGAAATGTGACACATGCCATAAGTTCTGACCTCAGCTTTCATCTTTCTTCCCATTGATGACCTTAGTCACACCATGCAATCCTTATCTCTCGGTAACTAAGTGACAAATTCTCATCACTAGGCTTGATTTCTTGCCCAAATTCTAGTCCCACACTTCCCAATGCCTATTGGTGACAGCTTCCTGAATGTCTCATCAGCCCTCAAACAAAACACACCTAAACCAGATTTCATCATTTTATTTCTCCACCTGAACCTCGTCTCTTATATCCCTGAACCTGTGAGAAGGTAGAAACATCATCTGTGGCATTTCTGCCAGACAAAAGGTCTCTGAAAATGCAGGGAAGACGTTAACACACTCAGCCAGTGTGCAGAACTGAGATCAGGGAGAGACTAGGTGAAAATAGCATTAATCTTCATTCTGAAATGTATCTGTATGAAATCCTCCATGAAGAGCCAGGATCAAGACTTTTATAGGTTTGTATTCCAAATTCTAGCATGACAGCACCTTATCCATCCTAAGTATGTGTTGAATGAAAACAAATGCTCCAAGGATATCATGTGTGCTTTTCAGCAAGTATGTGCTGACTCGAGGCAAGGCAACACACAAAAGGATACGGAGACAGAGAACTCCAGGAAACTTATTAGTGGTTATGAAACAAATATTTACAAATGACATGTTACCGAATTAATGAGGCCATGTGGAATCTTAAAGGGCACTTAGTCTAGTGGTTTCTTATTGCAAATTAGGAGGCCAGGGCCAGAAACAAGTCAACGGCAGAATGAGAAGAGGCAACGCAGGAAGTTTTCTATAAAGCTAAATATATTCAACTGCAAAATCTCTTGATTTTATGTCATTCCTAGTTTCAATATCAAAGTTTACTTTCTTTTATATGAAATTATACAAACATGGTAATAATAGATGGGAAGATTTTTTTGTTTTTTTTTTTTCTTAAACAATGTTGTTTCTTGATAAATGCAAATACATATTGATTCTGTGTTTTTTGTTTAATTGCCTCGTAAATAATAGAAAGATAAACTTCAATTTATTATGGATTAGGAGAGCCCAAATCATATCATACATTTAGATGGAAAAATTTATATTTCTAACTTCATATATAAATCAATTCACTCCTTTTATGGGAGGAAATCAAGAAGTAGAGAAAGAATCCTGTTTAAAATGAAAACAAAATCAAACCAGGAATCAATTCTATATGAAGTAGTAAGCAATTGAGAGTTAAATTTGCCATGGAAAATATGAACATTTCTCTAAGAGGATTATGGCGAGGACATGGCAGAACATTTTACCTCCTGTTAGTGGATATTAACACTAGTCTGCTCTATCTTTTCCAGACCCTTGGATTCTTTCCTCCTGTTTGTCTGCAACAAGCTCTACATCTGATGACGTCCTCTTTGTACAGTGGTCAATGGCAGCTTGCCATAACTGGTATGAGCAACAGAAGGAAAATCTGACGCAGCCTCTTTAATAGCAACCTAAGCCTGCCCATTCCTCAGCACGCTATCAGAACAGCCAAGAAGAGATCACAGGACCAAAATCCCACATAGATCACCCCGGCAAGTAATCTCTCCCTCCACAAAATAAAACCAGACTCCCTTAAGTCCAGCAAATATACAGGTCAGTCTACCAACAGCCTTCCAAAAAATGTTCTCTCTGCACAGATGTTTTACCTTATCTACAGCAGATACTTTAGCTCCTTTATCTAGCAGCAGCTCTACTACTTCAATATTCCTCATCTTGGTAGCCTTTATAAGTGGTGTTTCACCGTCCTGCAGGCACAGATAAGAAGGTTTGCCAGATTAATAGCTTTACTCATAAATGTTTAAAGGCACATCAATGCACATATAAGAATTCAAATATCTGACTCTGGCACAAGTCTATATTGAAAATGTTCTCAAAAAAACATAGCTGTAAAAACTAACAAGAAAAACGCTTTTCCTTTCCAAGCCAATCATTTGTATCAAAATAATTTTATATCACTCAGCCAAGAATGGATATGCCCACCTCCTTATCAGCCATTTCTGGCAACAGTCCCTTGCCCCTCATTGATTTGGCCATTTCCCAGTTTCTACCATTGGCACATGGGCAGCCCCTCCAGAGACTACTTCCCATTCACACCACTCCCCACCAACCAACCCACAGCTCGGCCAGTCAATGTCCAGGCAAGCCAGTGCCTAAATTTTTCAGAGATCTTTACTAGCATCACTTCAGTTCTCTGTGCACCTAAGGACCTGTGTGTAACAGGAAAAACAATTTGATACAAGAAGTGTGCCTCTGGAAAACCTCAAAAAAGTTAATGGTTGCTTTTCAAAATCAAATTAAGGGATATAGGAAGAGACCATAGTTCAGCACTGAATTAGGAGACAGAAACCTGGTCAGAACCCACAGATGGTCACAATGGCTGACACATAGGTTTAAAAAAAAAATTATTATCAAGGAGCCACCCACACACCAAAAGGTATCCCAGGAAACTTTCTGCCCTAGGGCTCTAAAGCTACCATAGTATAGGAAGATGCTGGTCCCAATCTCTAGCAGATAAAATAGGAGTATCTTATGGGTGACTCCACAAGTTTGTTTATTCATTTAGAATTCCTACCAATTCAATCCAAATACATCCATTCCAGATACATTTTCCCCATGGAAAACTATTACACATAAGGTCAAATACAATCACTAAAGTCTTATATAGGTTTTATATTTTTCACATGATTTGAGCAAAATAGATTAAAGTGACCATTTTGGGGAACCAAGAACCACTCACATTGGTCTTTTAAAAGGAAATGTGTTCTGCATTCCAAATAAAAGCATAAAAGTTCTGAAAAAATGATCTGTCCACAATTTATGAAGAGCTGATATTGTATTTTCTGAAAGTATTTAATTAAAGTAACACATTATACACTATATTTTCCTGTGAATGAACTTCTGAAAGGATACAGAATTACTCCCCAATTTAATATAGATTATTACCAGTAAAACCAGTATAATTCTATTATCAAACAAAAGACGATTGAAAAAAATAAGCAGTACTAATATTCAGCACTGGGTATTGCTAGGAGAACAGAAATGTCCTTGATACCTTTGTGCATATCTCAGTGTCAGGATTGCACTGTAAGATATCTCTCACCATTGTTGCATTTCCTTTCTCTACAGCCCAATACAAAGCAGTTTTGTTGTCCTATATAATAGAAAAAAATCAACCATCACTTAAGATACAATATTGGAAACTGCTATTTGTAAACATAAAACATCATTTTTAACAGTTCTGCCAGAATACCAACAAACAGGAAATAATATTAACCCTTATTCCATCTTGGATTTACTCTTAAGAAATTCTTTATGAAAGAAGTCTAAGAAAACAATATTACTTGATATAGAAAGCAGCAACCCCACATACTTGATAAGGTGAAGTATGCTTTTGTTAATGTGGTCAGATTTCTGGGCTGTGCACTGGAAGTCGTTAATACCTGAGCTCATCCTTGAACAAGTCAAATATTCTGCAAATATTCTGACCCTTGGCTTTTCATGTGCCCAGTCTTTTCAAAAGATAATGCATGAGAATGTACTACACAAAGAGAAGGTGAATTTTTTTTTACCATGTTTTGCTTTCTTAATCCTCACCCACCCTGCACCCATTACACCAATCCTGATCTGATCCTTTAAATCCCATCTAGTTCAAAAACCAAAAATAGATCCAACAGACCCTGAAAGGAGAGCTAGAGAACAAAATAAAGTGACTAAAACGTAGGAAAACAGGCTTGACAGACAAAAAGGAATTAGGTAAACTCTAAATAGGGGATCCAGTAACCATCTTTTAGTGAAACTATGATTTTAATGCCCAAGACAGTCACTGACTTTCCGGGGCTGCCACACTAAGTCTCCCACACCAAACTTTCCTGGTGGAGTTCCCCACCTCAACAAGGTGCAGTAGCTTCCCAACATTTCTGGCCTGGCCCTCAGACCTCTCCAGCCCTGCCCCTTTCTATTTCCGCCTCTGTCTCCCATGCCACACTCCCCACCGGCCTGCAGCCAGCCTGACCTTTTTGCCAGCTAAGGAGTACAGTCTTTCACTTCCCCGTTTTCTTGAATTTCCTCATTTTATTATTCCACTATCCTTGCCTGAAATACCAGCCTTCCTTTTCTCTACCTATCTAAATCCAACCCATCTTTCAAACTTTGCTCAAATTCTACCTTCTCTCAAAAGCCTTCCTTAATGCCTTCTTTTCCCACCTCAAGACTCTTAAAGTGGTAAATTTCACTAGGCAATCAATCCTACACCGTCTTATACCAAAAGGCATCACTTTGTATGTTTATGTAAAAACACAAAAATAAACATAAAACAAAGTAAAACCTCCCTAACTAAAATACACATTTCTTACAAGGCAAGGGTTTCATGTTAAGTCCCTCATAGCATTTGGCATAATATTTATTAGTTTGATTCAAAAATAGATTTGGATACAAGCTAAACTCAAGGGAAAACTAAGTAGAAATGCAGGCTGTCCAACAACAAAATGGAATATTAAGTAGATTTTTTTTAACCTAAAGCTCTTGAAATACTGGATAAATTCACAAGTTTAGGGGAAGTTTACCTAATCTTAGTAACCTTTGTAGCTCTGTGAGCTAGGACTGCCTTACGCAAAGTCCATAGGCACTATCAAGGGGTCCTAGGAAAGGCAAGCAGAATGGGGAAGAAGGAGAAGAAAGATGAAACAGCAAGAATGGAAGAACAACATATGGATGAGGAAGACGAAACAGAGGGAAAATACTAAAGAAAATAAACTGGGTACATTCAAAATATCAGCAACTGTCTCAGTATCATAAATTACTCATTTCAGGATTGAATATATTTATACACTAGTAAGAGAGGTGTATTTGAAAAATATGAGCTTCGAACATGCTCTAATGTCATCTAACATGACATTAATAGAGAAATTCTGTAATAATGGCAGTCAAACTTAATACAGGCATCCATTAACTATATTAGGATCTACTAGCTCATCTCCAGAGAAAACTCAGAATGACATTGTCATCAGTCAACATGCACAAATGATGGTGCACAAAGGTGACAGCAGCTCGGGAATCACACACACCTGGCCTCTAATGTCTATATCAGCATATTTCTGGAGAAGTGCTCGAACGATTTCCACATGACCACCTCTGACAGCGCCAATCAACACAGTATCTCCACTCTAAAAAGACCAAAAAAAAAGGTAAACTGATAAAAGAACAAATAAACACGGTTTTGAAGTTAATCGTATATTAATAGATACTTCTCTGCAAACTTCTTGGGAAAAAGAGTATCTCAAAATAAGAGAAAAATTTTAGTTAACTAACATTAATACCGGACATTAACAGCCCTAGAGTAAGAGACAGGTTATACCTCAAAATGAGGACTCTTAAATTCCACGACAAAAGTTTAGAAAGACGAGTTACCAAGAACAATAAGCCATACTCTTTGAAGGTGACTGACTTCCCACTATAAATGTAAATTAAATTAAATGACACCAGAGCTGTCAATGAATCAAATGAACATTCGGAAATAACATAATAAAAAACCGTTGGAATAATGCTATATGACGAAAGTCATGGATTGTGAAAAAGGGAGTTGTAGGGCTAGGGCTGTCAGTGAGTTTATAACCACATTTCATTAAGGGATAGGGTAGTTCCCAGACCAGTATCCATAGTCTAGGCAATCTGGCATTACAAGCTAACAGTGCAAAAGACTGACTCATCCCCCATGACAAGGATTAGATGAAGTTCATTACCTCATAAAGACATCTCTTTGCCCTAAAATTATATTTACCAAACAACAATCATTATTAATTATATCTTCCTACTACTTCAAATGTAAAATGGCTATTCTGGCAATGCCTGCCTAATTTTTTTTTACTCTAAATTATAAATCAGTTGTAGGACTTTGAGTTGGGCAAGTCCATGAGCTGTGGCTCATCTCAATCCTTAGTGGGCCTCAATGGGTTATAAATCAAGATGCAAGTCCTTGAGGATTACTGAATTTAGCACCCTGTGTAGTATCTTTAACTACTACATTAAAAGCAGAAATAAATGCAAAGCAAACCAATTTTAGTTGAGAATGTTAGCATTAATATGATGCCAGAGTAGTAAGTTAATAAAAGGTTATAAATATCTCATTGCTTACTATGTGCCATGTACCATTCTAGGTATTGGGAAACAAGACAGACAAGTTCTCAGCTCTAGAAGAACTGACAGTCTAGAGGAGACAAGACAACATACAATAAACACAAACAAAAAATTAGACAAATGGCATGTAAATAAATTAAAATACAGTGATGTCATAGAAAGTGACTGGACTGTGACTTTGGATTGGGTCACTGAAGATCTTTCTGAGGAGCTCATATTTAAGCTGAGGTCAGAATGACAAGGAGGAGACAGCCATATAGTGATCATGAAGATCAGCATTCCCAACAGAGCAGAGCTGGTGCAGAGGTCCCAAAGCAGCAACAAGAGCAGTATGCTCTAGAAAGGAAAAAAAGTTAATATGGCAGCAACCTATTAAAACAGGGAGGAAGGGAAGTAGACAGACACAGGATGTGTTCTGGAGGTAGAGCCAAACGGACCTGCTGAAGAATTAGATGTGGTAGGTGGAGAAGAGAAATCAAGGCTAATGCATAGGACTTAGGGCTTTAACAACAGGGTGAATGGTGATGCCATTCACTCAGATGGAGAAGACTGAAGGAAAAGCAGGGTTGGGATGAACCAAACAAGACACCTGCTTTGCGGGTAACTTTTAAAGCCCATCAGACATTCAAGCAGACAGTTCAAGTAGCGTTGGAAATAGAAGTGTAGAGTTCTGAGAAAAGATTAGAGCAAGAGATACAATTTTGAAAATTCTAAGTATAGCTGAAGGCTTGGGAAAGTGAATAACACCAGCCATGAACAACACTACAATCATAGACATCAAGGACAATTACAGACTAATAGTACATGTGACATTTTCAGTAACAATATTATTTGACAAAGATTAAAAAGAACACCCTTCACAAAGATTGAATACATTTTAACTTCTTAGTTTTAAAGGTAGAAATAAAATTTATCTTTTATTAGAACAAATGTATGGCATACATGAAGAATCCTGAAAGGTGTGAGAAGTTAAGATAATCTTCCATTATGTTACTACGAGAAGACAAATCTCAAATAGGTAACCTACCCTATCAGGTATGTTCACATATGTTCCGGCATCGAGGAGATCTTGTACAATCTCTGTATGTCCCTCCTTTGACGCAATCATCAAAGCTGTATTTCCATCCTTATCTGTTAAATTTACATTTGGATTCCTCTTCAAAATTTCTTTTACTGACTGTGTGTAGCCTCCTCTTACTGCCACAATCAGTGCAGTCATTGAATTCTAAAAAACAAAAACAAGCCCAAGAAATCAGTATAATCTAGAAAACATATGATTTATGCCACAGTCATAAAACTATGTTTTCAAGAAGGTGGCCTATTATTAAGAGTGATTTCGGGGCGCCTGGGTGGCTCAGTTGGTTAAGCGACTGCTTTCGGCTCAGGTCATGATCCTGGAGTCCCTGGATCGAGTCCCACATCTGGCTCCCTGCTCGGCAGGGGGTCTGCTTCTCCCTCTGACCCTCCCCCCTCTCATTCTCTCTCTCTCAAATAAATAAATAAAATCTTTAAAAAAAAAAAAAGAGTGATTTCGGATAATGAAATGCCAATATAAATAGTCACATACCAAAACTGGCTACGAAGCCTGTTTTCTGTTTTTGAAGATACATTAATTTTCTTGAGTGAACAGGACAGTTAAAACATTCAACTCTTCAAATGATAATCTGAAATTGGATTTGCTGACAATGAACAGACCCTCTCACTAATATAATGAGATGAGATGGGATGATTCAAAATGAAACACATTCTAAATTAAATAATCCAAAATAAGGTCAATCAGGCTTCAAACAAAGAATTGTTTATAATAAAAATCTGTAGGAAAACTGAAGTAAAACAATGAATTAATAGCTACAGGATATTTCAATAAAGTATAATACATTCTTCTGTCTTTCACAGTGATCTAGAAACCACATTTTCAAAAATGATCTCATTTTTAGTGGTTCTTTTAAAAGTTGCACATCTGGGCGCCTGGGTGGTTCAGTTGGTTAAGTGGCCAACTCTTGATCTCAGCTCAGGTCATGATCTTGGGGTCCCAGGATTTAGCCCCACATGAGGCTCTGAACTCAGTGGGGAGTATGCTTGAGGATTCTCTCTCTCTCTCTCCCCCCCTCTGTCCCTCCCCCTGCTTGCATGTTCTCTCTCTCTAAAACAAATAAAAATAAATCTTTTAAAAAACATAAGCTGCATATCTAATTTATAACAATAAATCACCTAATAGAAGAACCTGACTCATTACCAAAAGAAGTATTAAAGTTGCTTCCTGAGAAACTGATCTATATTGAGATGTCATATAATCTCCTTATTGAAATATTTCAGTCATTAGATCAGCCCCCCAAACTGAGTCATAATTCTCTCACATATTAAATAATATAGCCTTTTAAAATCCTGTAAGAGTCAAAAATCATAGAAATAAGCCACTTATCCACTTGATAAACTGTCCAGAAAAAAGGAAAGTGAAAGATATGAATTTCATGGCTGTCTAAGAATCATGCTCTTTCTCCACATGGCACTAAAAATATTATATACTCCATAAAGGTCAGCAATTAGTAGCTTCTGCCAATATGGAAAATAGGAGGAATTGGTTGATACTAAGCCAAGTGTGATTTAGAGTTCATTTTGTTACAATGCAGCCAGAGATTTGGTAGTATCCCTTCTCAATGCTTTATGATCCATTTCACGTAATACTTAATTTTACAAAGAATACTCTGTATTAATCATTTCTTGTACATAAATATCATTTCCTTTAACTATAATCTCACAAGTTCAAGGGAAAAGCCATCTGTTAGGCTCCTCCAGAACCCCGAGCACATTTGGCACAGGGCTGCGTGCACAGCAGGTGCTCAATAAGTTATTAAAATAACTGCTACTTGGTAGGATGTATTGAACCAATTTTTAAGCTTTCTACATTCTGACCGCTAATTTCTGACATTTTTAAATCTATTAGAAGAGGAAAATAAGTCACAGCTAAAAACATACAAAAAATTATAATATTATTTTAAAATCTTAAGGAAAAGGTATTTTAACAGGGCATAACTTTTTCCCACAATTAACAGTATTTCAAACTATTTGATTTAAAGAGTATTTCAAGGGGTGCCTGGGTGGCTCAGTCGTTAAGTGTCTGCCTTCGGCTCAGGTCATGATCCCAGGGTCCTGGGATCGAGCCCCGCGTCAGGCTCCCTGCTCAGTGGGAGGCCTGCTTCTCCCTCTC